>NW_004444158.1:1247155-1278109 GCF_000243295.1 Trichechus manatus latirostris
TTTTCTCAATTTTTCCTCAAATAATTTGGTGTCAAGTGCTTTATCTTCGATCTCACTTATTCTGACTTCTATTGCCTCAGTTCTGCTCCTGTGACTTTCTATCGAGTGTCTAATTCTGAACTTTTATTGTCAATCTTCTGGATTTCTGTTTGCTGTCTCTCTATGGATTCTTGCAGCCTGTTAAATTTGTCATTATGCTTTTCTCTAATCTTTTTATTCTCCTCTATTGTGTGTTCTGTATTTTGATTAATTTCCATCTTCATTTCTTGAAGAGTTCTGTATATTAATGTTTTCTATTCTGCCTCCAGTAATTCCAAGGAATTTTCCTCCTCTGGAAAATTTCTGGATTCTTTATTTCGGGAGCTTGCTGAAGCCATCCTGGATTGCCTCTTTATGTGATTTGTTATTGATTGTTGTCTCTGAGTCATCAAATTATTATATATATATATTTTTATGTTTGCTTACTGTGTCCTAGCTTCTTGTTTTGTTTTGATATTCCCAAATAGGCTGCTCGTAGGAGCTAGTTTGAGTATTGGCACCTTTGAAGCTCTAATGTCCTGTCACCAGGTGATTAGATCTGTTACTAGGTATGTGGGCTCAGGAGTCCACCCACTCCTCCTGTAGGGATTCAGCTCAGGTGCCCAGGTAGATAGCCACCAAAGTTCGGTGTAGGCTCTCACTTACAGTCCTAGACAGTCCAGGGTGATTGGCATAGGCACAGGCATCTGGCTGCAGTAGGGGGACATACTATGAGCAAGGCAGGGGGCTGACGGCCGCCCCCTAGTATCCAGGACTAAGGTGTGTCCCTGTTCCCTACAGCGCATAGGTGAGTGGGTTTTGCAGCCTGACTATGAGCACCCAGTGCTGATGGCTATAAGGCCTGGGGGGCACCTCTTATTCATGATCCCCTCTCACAGGTAGCTAGGTGGCATGGGTGGAGCCACCAGTCCTCAGGCCCCTGATGTGGGTAGGTGAAGAGCCTTCTTAATGGGCAGAGCAGTGTCAAATGTCAAGAACCTGCAACTTCACAGCTGAAACAGTTCAGGTTAGACTTCCGGTACATACCCTTCTGTACCGTGGTAATGAGGGCCTACGGTGTTGTGGTGGGCCCACACAAGTCTATGCAGGGGAAAGGCATTCAAAGTCCGTGGATTCCTTATGCTTGTGCCTAGGCAAAGGAGCTGTGCCTACCCTGGGTTCCTGGCTTAGGGGAGCCACCAGTTTATTTTTTTCTACTGTTTGTTAATTTGTTCACTCTCCAAGGCAGAGAGAATGGCTCTAGGTGTAGGACGGATCCTACTTTTGGCCCAGGGGACTCGGCAATTGCTGAGGCCTGTCTGGGACCCAGTGCAGAGCAGGGAGCCGGGAGGTAAATGGGAGAGAGGTTTTTCCCTAAGGGGAGTGTTTTTTTAATCCTTGTGGTAGGATGTACAGAATTAATTATCTTTCGCTGATGAGGGCTGCTTCTCAGTGGTTCTGGGTGGCTGTGTATTCTCTCAGCAGCTGGGTCTCTTCTGGTGCAGAAAATGTGCCTCCCGAGCATAGCCACTTGCCTGCCTTGCCGCTCACCCCCGAGCTGTTCAGGCCTGAAGGGCTCAGGCTCTTGCCGGCTCAGGCCTGGCAACTCCTCGGTGCTTCTGGACTGTCTCTCCCTCCCCCTGCCACTCAGTCCGGTTCCTCAACTCTGCCTTTGATGTTGAGGGCTCCCAGATTGCCATATATAATCGAAGCACTTGTTTTTTCAGGTCTTATTTTTAAGAGGGTCTACTGGAAGCATCTAACTACTCTACCATCTTGGCCCCGCCTCCACATAATTTTGAAAGAATAATAATTTACAACTGTAAAGAAGAAAGAGGAAGGCTCAGGGAAGTGAAAGGTGTTGAGACTTTTGTTGATAATATGACTTTTACTTTGAAATCCATTTTGTATTTCTGAAATGCCTACTTTTGGTAAGCATATAGGGATAGTAAACTCATCACTTTGTTCAAGGAAGTTTTCTCTTTGATCTGCATACTCTCACCTTGTCTATTAAATCCTGATATATCCCTCTTTCTAAATAGTTATTTCCTCAGCCTCTCACGTTAAAAAAATAGTCATTCCAGTGTATGCTAGAGTTAAACTTGTCTACTTAAAAAAAGAAAAGAAAAGAAAAACCACAATGCCAAACCCCTCAACTAAGGAAAACATTTGCTCAGTAGGCCCTCAAACCAACCCAAACCGAATCCGTTACCATCAAGTCAATTCAGACTCATAGTGACCCTATAGAACAGAGTAGAACTGCCCCGTAGGGTTTCCAAGGATAGGCTGTTGGATTCTAACTGCTGACATTTTGGTTGGCAGCTGAACTCTTACCACCAGGACTCCAGTAGACAACTGAGTTATGTTCAAAAAGGACTGAGGGTTTTTTGCATATCCTGTGCAATCAATTCACTGGCATACTCAAAATGCTCAAATAAATATGACTTTGACTTAACGTATTTTTTTCATTTCTAAAGAGGTTTTTTTAAATTAGTTTTTTCTTTGTTTTACTTTAGTCCCTCTTGGCAGCTCATATTTCTGCAGCCCTCAGCCATCGGCCAGCCTGTGAGATAATAGAGATTTGTTTATAACTACTATTTCTAAGGGACCCAACTACAGTAATTTTTATCTGAAAATATCTTTCTTCCTTGCCCACAATTTTCTCCAAACATTACTCTTTTCCTCCTTGCCACTATTAGGTGAATTCCATGTTGTTGGTCATTAACAGACAACAGCTTGTTTCAAGGCAAAACATTTTTATTTCAGTTAATCCTACCTGCCCATAGTCCAGGATCATATAAAACCAGAAGTATAGCCCAAAGACCGTTATAGGCAGTGATGTACTGGTAATGTTTAACAACCAGCTTTAGGAAAATGATTTTTAGTATTTACCAATTTCTGTGGTGGTATATTCTTAATGGTCACCTTCAAGCTACCAGCAAGTCTTATCGATCACAGCTTTGGGAAGAGAGGCACACGATTGGCTCCCCCCAGGTGAAACTAAGGGACTCCAGCACACCACTGTAAATTACGCCTGACCCCAAGGTTCTGCAAACCCTACATCATCTTCTTTTTAATTTGAGGCACATAGCACTGCAGATTGGGATACATGTGTTGTTGGTGGTTTTTCTTCTAATGGATGAAATTAATCCCTGTAATTATTAGTAGCACATCTACTACCTTCCCAGTGAGAACTCCCCTCATTTCTTTCCATGAAGCAAACAGAACATTATATACAAACTGTCAGCTGAAGATGTGTTTGTTTATTAGAACAACACACAAATATGGCTTATGTGAGAAACAGGAGTGCCAAAACACCAGGAATTTAAAAAAGAGAAGAAATCCAAGGTGATTTTGACAAGGGAGCAATAAAGTAAATTAAGGTTGGTTTTGTGCAGATATGGTAGTGAAGAATGCAAAATGGGTCTTTGAAGTTCTATAAGAAGGCCAGAGAGAGGAGCTTTAGGTTTTGTTGTGCGTATAAGTGTTTTCAACCAGTATAATAGTATTTCTTCTTGTTTACTGATGCATATTCTTGTTACAGGTAGATATTGCTGTATTCGCTCCGTGGTATCACTATAGTATATTCTTCAACCAACTGTGAAATTAAAAAATTCTCCCTGTAGCAGTTGGATATAGCTTGTTAGTTTGTATCTTGTAAAAAATAAACTTTTTAAATGCATCTCTGGTGGCAGTTCAATGATAATTAAAAGCAGGATTACAAAGTTCAGGAGTGACACGTAGTTTCATTAACTACATAACTCATCCAGCGTAACTCTGCCAAGAAACTAGTCCATCACATGAAATAACAGGAGTCTAAGTCTTTCTGTGGTCCTTAATTTTATCACTCCATTTATGCATAACCCTGGTGACAATATAGGTGTGTTTTTAAAAAAAAAAAAAATTTGAAAAGTCCTAGACTTATATGTTATCTTATTAAGTCAGGTCAAATAGTCAAGGAAATGAGAGGTGTTATTATGTAATTTGGGCACTAAAAATATGATTTCCTTTTTACTCAAACCCATCATCTCCTCCCTGTCCATTAGTAGAGGTCCTTGTTGCCGGAACTGCTGAGCAGCCTCTTGTCTGGTCCCTCTGTCTCCAGACTGTTCTTCTTTCTAGACCTTACTACACATCCTTGCAATTGTCATCTTCCTAAAGCAGAGCTGCGAACATTATACTTCTGAATAACTCTTTGCTTGAAGCCACTTCTTTCATTAATTCTTCCTGGTCAGAAGTGATTTCTCCTACCTCTGAACATATAGCTACTATGTCAAAAAATTTAAAACCTTCACCAACTAAAAACTATCACAACACACACACTGTCTTAGTCATCTAGTGCTGCTATAACAGAGTTACCACAAGTGGATGGCTTTAACAAAGAGAAGTTTATTCTCTCACAGTCCAGTAGGCTACAAGTCCAAATTCAGGGCTTAGCTCCAGGGGACCACTTTCTCTGTTGGTGCTGGAGGAAGGTCCATGTCATCAATTTTCCCTTGTTCTGAGAGCTTCTCTGCGCAGGAACCTCGGGTCCGAATGATGTGCTCTGCTCCCGGCACTGCTTTCTTAGTGGTATGAGGTTCCCATGTGTCTCTGCTCGCTTCTCTCTTTTATATCTCAGAAGAGACTGGCTTAAGACAGTATCCAATCTTGTATACCTCATTAGTATAACTGCTGCTGATCCATCTTATTACGTCATAGTGATAGAGCTTACAACACATAAAGAAATCACATCAGATTACAAAATGGTACACAACAACACAACACTGGGAATCATGACCCAGCCAAGCTGACAGACACTTTCGGGGGATGCAGTTCAATCCATGACACACACACACACGTATATGTGAGAGAGAGAGAGAGAACACAAATTATAAAGAAAAAGGGTAAAATTTTAGTACTAGGCAAATGTGGGTAAAGCATATATGTGTATTATTCGTACTATTCTTACTCTTGTAACTATTTTGTATTTAAAATTATTTCCAAATAAATAGTTTTTAAAAAAAACACCTTAAATGTGTGATTTACAACCTGCCAGTCCCAATGATTATTCTATGGGTTCTGTCTGCTCCAGTCACACCAGGTGACTATGGTATTGCTCTGAATTAAACCTTGCAAGGTGTGCACGTCCTGATAGAGTAACATAGGGGAAGACATCAAATAAGTGGAAATGTGGGAAACTGTAATGCCTTTGGGGTGAGGTGAACAACTCTTTTGCCTTGCCCAGAATTGAAGGGTTTCCCAGAACACAGACCTTCAGCGCTAAAAGCGGGAAAGTCCAGGCAAATTGGGATGAGTTGGACCTACTACTTTGGGCGACTCTGATTAGATGAGTGTAGCTGAAAGCAGGAGCTGGTGTCAAGAGTGCTAGCAGATGAAGTTTGAGCAGAACCTTAAATTCCAGTCTAAGACATTTCAGTTTCATTCTCTGCACAGTGGGAAGCCAGGCAAGCACTTTGAACTACAATGGGAAAGAGTTGTGTTACAGAAAATTGTGTTATAGGAAGTGTGAGTTGTGTTATAGGAAAATTAATCTGATGCATACATGATTGTTTATAGAGGGAGATCATGCAGAAAATCTGTGTGGCTCACTGATCAGAGACCTGCAGGAATACCAAAGCCTGCTCAATAACGTCCCAATGTCTTAGCTCAGAATAAAAGACTGATTTATAAGAACTGCCATGGATCCAGGGCTATATAATTGACTCTCCCTCACCCCCCAAGAACTTGTAAGGTTAGTATTATTATCTCCAGTTTGGAACTGCAAATATGGAACTGAAGATCAGCGAAGTGAAGTGCCTCCCTCAAGGGTGCTCGGCTTGGCGTGGCAGAATTAGAAATCACACCAAGATGCGGCTTCAGAACTGTTGTCTTTTCTATCCTAGGTTTGAAAGCTATAGTCCCACTAGGAGGCGGGTGCTAGCCACACAGTTCTGTTCACTATTTCCTGGAAGGGCTGCATGATTTCCCCTGGTAGGTGTGTTCCCCTCAGGTTCTACCCACTTAAAGCAGACCCATCCTTCAATGGTAATCCCTCCATGCGAATTCCCTGATACATAATTCAGCTAGAAGTGACTTCTCCCACCTCTGAACAACTGGAATGTTTTGTCTTTATCATCCACATATCCCTTCCACTTTGGACAGTTACTTGAGAGGCAACATAGTAGTTTAGAGAGTATGGACTGTGTGTTCAGACAAGATCTAGGTTGAATTCTGGATCTACCCCTATCAGAGGTCATTTGTGATCTTGGTATGCGGTCCTAAACTATTTGGGCCTCAGTTTTCTGCTATGTAAAATCAGTATAGCATTACATTATTTCTAGGATTACTACACAAATTAATGAGATAAGTCTGTAAAAGATGACATAATATCTGACCATTGTTATCAGTGAAATTCTGTGGAGGAGGGACAGAGTTTTCATTTAAATATGTGTGTGTGATAACATTATCAAGCCATTAAAGCCATATAAGATAGTGTGAGAGGTTATAACATGAGCCAAGGAGTCCAAGTCTAGGCCAAATACTGTTCACACCAACTGTGTGAGCTGGAATAAATTACTCCATGCCTCAGTTTGCTCTTCTCACGTAGAATAATAGTAATACTTCCTATAATGGACATAAAACACTTACCACAATACCTCGTATTCAGTAAGCACTAAATCAGTGACAACAACAACAAAAGTAGGCGGGATGATTTTAGTGTTAAAAGGAAATGATCTAGGACTTTTAATTTAACAGAAACTAGCCTTGTGTATTTTGTTATCAAATAGTGAGCATTACTTCCTGAGAGCTTCATTGGGGCCATTGCTTTTGACAGTTGTTAGAGTTGTTGGTGTCATTTAACAGAATGCAATGCACTCACAGGCAATTCCTGTGAACAATGACTTCTTAGTTATTGCATAGTGATGTTTTTATGTTCCATAATACTCATCAGTTTGAATGTTAAAAAAAGAAAAGTAACAGATTTATGCAGTGAATAAAAACCTTTTTTTTTTTTAATTGTAAGCTTAAAGGACAGGGCTGCATTTTAGTCTGTGCTTTGTTGTCCTTACTCTTAACAGGAAAGATAAAATCAAAGGTGTTACTTTCACACAAATTGCTCCCAACATATGTTTTATAGTTGTAGTTAGAGAAGCCAGATTTCTAGAATATTGTGATTTTCATGATAGACACATATTTTTTCTTACAATGAGTGAATTTATTATAAATAAAAACATTACAGCAAACAACCCAATCACAAAATGGGCAAAGGACATGAACAGAACTTCATCAAAGAGGACATCCATGCAGCCAATAAACATGAAAATATGCTCAGAATCCTTAGCCATTAGAGAGATGCAAATCAAAACTACAATGAGTTAGCATCTCACCCCAGCTAAAATGGCACTGATAAAAAAAAAAAGAAAAAGATAACAAATGTTGACAAGGATGCAGGGGAATTGGAGCCCTTATCTCTTGCTGGTGGGACTGTAAACTGGTACAAGCACTATAGAAAACAACATGGAGCTTTCTCAGAAAACTAGTAGAACTACCCTATGATCCAGCAATCCCATTCCTAAGTATATTCCCTAGAGACCTAAAAAATAATGACAAGAACAGACATATGTACACCTATGTTTATTACAGCATTGTTCATAATAGCAAATAAATGGAAACAACTGAAGTGCCCAGCAACTGACGAATAGATCAGCAAAATGTGGCACATAAATGCAATGGAATACTACACAACCATAAGGAACAATGATGAGCCTATGAAACATACAGCATGGATGGACTTGGCGGGCATAACTCTAAATGAAATAAGTCAATCATTTAAGGATAAATATTGTATGATCCCTCTTTTATAAGAAGACAAGAATAGATATATATAGAGAGAGACCTATGTTCATTGGTGGTTACCAGGGAGACGAGGGGGAGAGGAAAGTATGCTTTAGATTGTAGAGACTTGTTATTTTTGGTGATGGGAAAAATGACACCAAATGTGGATGTAGTGAGCACAGCACAACCAAAGTAAATATGTTGATGAGAAGCACTCAAGAGAGAAGATTATCTGTACTAAAGTGTTGACATGTATAAAACGGCAATAACTCCAGCACAGAGAAAAACAATGAATATCTGAGCACATATGGATGGTGTTATAGGTTGAATTGTGTCCCCTAAAAATGTGTATCAACTTGGCTAGGCCATGATTCCCAATATTGTGTGGTTGTCCACCATTTTGTGATCTGTTGCGATTATCCTATGTGTTGTAAATCCTAACCTCTATGATGTTAATGAGGCAATATTAGAGGCAGTTATCTTAATGAGGCAGGACTCAATCTACAAGATTAGGTTGTATCTTGAGTCAATCTCTTTCGAGATGTAGAAGAGAGAAGCAAGCAGAGAGGAGAGGAATCTCATTATCACTAAACATGGAGAGTGAGGAGCGAGAGTGTCCTTTGGACCCGGGGTCCTGTGCTGAGAAGCTCCTAGACCGGGGAAGATTGATGACAAGGACCGTCCCCCAGAGCCAACAGAGAGAAAGTTCCCATGGAGTTGGCATGGTAAATTTGGACTTATAGCTTCCTAAACTGTGAGAGAATGAATTTCTCTTTGTTAAAGCCATCCACTTGAGGTATTTCTGTTATAGCAGCTCTAGATAACTAAGACAGATAGGTATAGGTATATAGGTATACAGATAGGTACAAGTGTATACATAGGTGAGAACATAAGAAGTATCTATAAACCCATTGCCGTCACGTTGATTCCTACTCATAGTGACCCTATAGGACAGAGTAGAACTGCCCCTTAGAGTTTCCAAGGCTGTAATCTTTACAGAAGTAGACTGTCACATCTTTCTCCTGAGATTGGCTGCTGGGTTCAAACCACCAACCACTCAGTTAGTAGCTAACTGCTTAACCACTGTGCCATTATGGCTCCATAGAAGTATCTACGTTAGGTGCCATTGAGTTGGTTCCAACTCATAGCGACCCTATGTACAACAGAACAAAACACTCTCCGGTCCTGCACCATCTTCACAATTGTTATGCTTAAACCCATTGTTGCAGCCACTGTTATCAATCAATCTCATTGAGGGTCTTCCTCTTTTTTGCTAACCCTCCACTTTACCAAGCATGATGTCCTTCTGCAGGAACTGTCCCCTCTTAATAACATGTCCGAAGTATCTAAGATGAAGTCTTGCCATCTTTGCTTCTAAGGAGCATTCTCACTGTACTTCTTCCAAGACAGATTTGTTCATTTTTCTCCAACACCATAATTCAAAGGCATCAATCCTTCTTTAGTCTTCTTTATTCATTGACTAGCTTTTGCATGCATATGAGGCGACTGAAAACACTGTGGCTTGGGTCAGGCGCACCTTAGTCCTCAAAGTGAAATCGTTGCTTTTTAACACTTTAAAGTAGTCTTTTGCAGCAGAGTTGCCCAGCACAATGCATCATTTAATTCCTTGACTGCTGCTTCCATGGGCGTTGATTGTGGATCCAAGTAAAAGTATCTATAAAACCAAACCAAATCCATTGCCTTGGAGTCAATTCTGACTCACAGCAACCCTATAGGACAGAGTAGAACTGCCCCATAGGATTTTCAAGGAGCTGCTGGTGGATTTGAACTGCTGACCTTTTGGTTAGCAGCTGTGCTGTTAACCACTGAGCAACCAGGGCCCCCAAAATTATCTATAAGTACATGTAAATACAAATATGTGGGTGCAGGCACATATGTTCGTTGAAGACACAAATATTGATACTCCTCAGGCATAATCAAACACCTTCCAAGATTGATGTTCTGGGTTTGAACATTTAAGACCATAGTCTCATGGGACAATGCAATCAATTGGCATAACATAGTTCACAAAAATCATGTTATGCATCCTAGTGTAGTGAGTAGCATCTAAAAGCTTGTGAGTGGCCATCTAAGATACAACTACTAATCTCTGCTTGCTAGGAGCAAAAGAGTAAAAAGGTAACCAAAGCTCAGGGAAGAAACAAGTCTACATGAGCCATAACCTCAGCTACCCTGAAACCAGGAGAATTAGATGGTGCCTGGCTACTACCACTGACTGTTCTGACTGGGATTACAATAGATGATCCCAGATAGAATGTGAGAATAATGTGGAGCAGAACTCAAATTCTTTAAAAAAAAAAAAAAGCCAGACAAACTGGAACAGTAGAGAACAGAGGACTCCCTGAGACTATCACCCTGAGATACTCTTTAAACCTAGAACCAAGCCTATCTCCTGAGATCGCCTTTTAACAAAACAGCAGACTGGAACACAAAATAAAGAATATTACCCATAAGATCAGTGCCCTACTTAAAAACTATCTGTATGAGACCAAAAGGTCAACAATTACTCAGAAGCAAAGATGAGACGTTAAGGGGCAGGGAAACTAGAGTACTGGAAATGGAAAAAACAGAGCACAGTTAAAGAGAATGTTGACACATTGTGATAAATGTAACTAATATCACTGAATAATTTATGTGGAAGTTGTCAAATGGGAACCTACCTTGCTGTATAAACTTTCACGAAAAATTTCATAAAATTTTTTTTAATATTATGAATATATTATTTCAGGATCATTTGGTATCATGTAAGTAGTCATTTTCATTATGCTTTAGTTTAGATGTTTCTATTTTGGGTAGTTTTGCAACCATGTGTTCACAGTACTAAAAATAATATGAAAATACGTTTCCTTTGATATATACTTCCAATTTATTGTTTTGATTACATGAGCTTTATCAAGTGCTCTAAATATAAGATATTGTTATAAAAAGTATTTCCTTTATAGAAGCCAATATAAAATAACACTGTTCTGAACTTTGTGTGAGAATTTTATAATGGTGAAATGTCATTGATTAATTTGTCAGGAAAATGGGTAAGAAAACAATACACTAAACAGATAGTTAATGAGCATCTAATCTATTTCTGAGGCACCCTGCTAGGCCCTATGGGCTACATAAAGATAAGTAACATATGGCTTCTGTCTTAGGCTGGGTTCTCTAGAGATGCAAAACCAGTAAAGTGTGTAAATACATATATAGAGAAAGATTTATATCAAGGAAATGGCTCACCTGGTTGTAGAGGCTGTAACCTCCCAAGTCCGTTGGTCAGGAAAGAGGCTTCTCCTGATTCATGTAGCCACAGGGGCTGGGGAACCCGAGATCGGCAGACCAGAGAGCAGAGCTGTTGCTCACAGGCTGTTAAGATCAATGAATCCCAAGATCCACAGGCAAGACTGCAGGTAAGCTGCTAGCTCAAATCCCAAGAACTGGAGGCTCAGACCAACAGGAGCCAGCCGCAGGATCTAGAATGAGGAAAAGAGCCCCCAGCCCTGCCTGAACATCTGACCATGCTCGATGCAGGCCACAAACCCAAGGAAACTCCCCTTCAACTGATTGGCTACTCACGGCAGACCCCATCATGGGGGTGATCACATATCAAATCTCAATAGAGAAGTTATCACCACATTATACAACTGCCAAAACACTGAGAATCATGACCCAGCCAAGTTGATACACAGTCTTAACTATCACACCTTCTGACCTTAAGAAGATTATTCCTCCTAGAAACTAAGAAAAGTATACAAAATAACTATAATATAAAAAATAACATGAGTTAAGATCAAGGTAGAGAGAGATCAATAAGTACACATTTATGAGAATAAAAGACCTTATGCAGAAGGTGTCATGGTGACTAGGTCTTCCAGGACCCTTAGGATTCCTACAGGTAGAAATAAGGAAGAGAAAACATGACTCCACAGTGGTATAATCTGATTTTCAGAAGTAGATGGTAGTGTTTACTGGCCTAAGAGTAGGATTGCATTGAAAGTAGTGGGAAGGGAGATATGTCTTGAAAGTTAGACGTAAAGAATTAGTTTCTAACTAAAGAGATGGAACCACATTTGTAGACAGTAGCAAGCCATGGAAGTTGTGTGTGTGTGTGTGTGTGTGTGTATGTGTGTGTGTGCGTGAGTAGCATTTAAACAAAGGCAAAACCTGTTGCTGCTGAGTCATTCTGACTTATGGTGACCCTATAGGACAGAGTAGAAGTGCCCTATAGAGTTTCCAAGACTATAATCTTTACGGAAGCAGACTGCCACATCTTTCTCCCACAGAGTGGCTGATGGATTTGAATTACCAACCTTTCAGTTAGCAGCCGAGCCCTTAACCACTGCACCACCAGGACTCCTAACAAAGGCACGGAACATGCACTTTTCAGGTTTTAATAATGAAAACAGCCATTTTAATTATTATGTAAATACATTATTTATTATGGGAAGTAGACATTACACAAATATGGGAGAAGGTGGAAAAGTGAAAGTCCAGAAGAGGGTGTTAGAGGATCAAAGAAACAGTCACTACCCAGACCACCTGAAGCTGAAGCATGCAGGGAACCTTAGGGAGCTAAGCAAGTCCTGCCTCCGAGATGGGACCACTTAGGGACAGCATGTGGAAAGGTGGATGACAACAGCCCCCGGCTGGGGAAGTTGTTCACCAAGCTGGTTGTGGGCCTGGGCTCCTGTTGGTCATCAGGGCCAACAGTCAGGAAGATAAGCTAGTATAGAGCGCAGGAGAGCAAGGACAAGCTGGACCCTGCTAGGCTCCTCTGCATCTCTCTATCACCATGTCCAACCATGCTATCTTCATTACCTTCTATATCTCACACAAGTTCCTCTTTTGGCCAACCTAACTGAGAACCACAGGAGGAAGAGGAAATTCTGGGAAAAGTAGCTCCTAGACTTAGCCAAGTTGGCATAATGTGATGCAGCACAGAGCATGACAAATGCTATACATTAGCTATATAATGTCAGTAGGCTAAAAATGGAGCAATTGAGCAGGGTGGGAAGAGGGGAAAAGATACCACTAGAGTGTTGCAGGAGGTTATAATAAGGATCTGAATGAGGGTAATAGTAGCAGAAATGAAGAAGGCTTCTAGAATGGGGCAAGTAAGAGAGACTAAGAAGCAGGAGTTAGTTCTGGGGCTTTGAACTTGTGTGATATGAATGTGTTGGTCCATTAAAAATATAGACCTCATCAATGGCTGCTGGTTTGGAATAGAAATAAACATAGTTTTAGATACATGGAGGAGCTGTGTAACTAGTGAAGAGGCATGTACAACAGACATCTGGAAATGAAGGGCTGGAACACTTGAGACAGATTTGGGGGTCATTCATTTAGAAACAATTGTTAAAATCAGTGTCAACTTAGAAGAACATGTAGTGAGAAAGGAAAGTTACCTAGAACAAGCTTCTGACCTAGGCAAAAGGACTGGCAAAATTAAATAGTGTGTCAGGGCAACTCAGGGCAGGCTTCAGTCCCTGACACAAGGACTGGGATTCTAGGCACAGAGAGGAAGCTCCTTCTTGTGGGAAAGACTGGCCTCTAGGTTGGGATAATGTGTGGTTAGGATTAAGGTTACTAGGAATGCTGTCTTTTGGGACTACTCCTGGGTACCTTGTTCTAATGCCCTGGAAGAGCTAGAACAGATGTCTGGCAACACAAAGATGAGAGATGAAGATTAAGTGAAATCCAGGTCTGGGATTTATTTCGCTAAAAATTCCCACAGTTTTGGAAAGAAACATTTACAGGGTGAGGGGTTGGGGAAATGGGAGGACAGGCAGAGGTAGGGGTGCAGAAAGTGAAGTGGAATTTATACAAATATTGATATAGGTTGTTCCTCTGTGGATAAAGGAATTGCAGATAACTGGGGAGCCAGGTGGAAACCATACATGGATCCAATTTTGTGCAGTCTTGGGGAAAAGAAAGTAAGGGACCACATATTGGAAAATAGCCTCTTTATTAAGGAATGACCTATCTGCAATTACATACCTCAAACTTCTAGAATCTTCACCAGATTTGTTACCTTCACTGTCTTGTCTTTCACCATACTACAGAAAGTTTTCCTGGCTCCAGGGTCTCATGTATGCATTTCTTTTCCTCCTTTTGACTGAGACTTTGTAGTCTGTGATTGGGCCAAGCTGCAGTGTCACACTTCATGAGTAGGTACCAAAGTCCAACACTTAAGGTGCTCCTGCTTCAAGTTTTAAGTAGAGCCAAGGTTTATTAATTTTCAGATAGAAACCACTGAAATTGAGCTGATTAAAATAATAGATGCCCAAAATGGTTGGGCATCCCCTATTTTCTATGCTTCGTAATACATAGGACAAAGGCCATATCCCAGTAACACTGGAGAGAGAGATATTCTACCGTCAAATCATCTTACCAGTCATTAAGGACTTGATAGGCTTCTCTGCCTTCAAAGACAACTTCTGAAGCCTACTGGACCATTGTAATCTTATGGGCTCCTACAGAAATCCAGCCTGAGATACCTAGGTGAAGTCTATATATCTAGCAAAGTCCTGAAGTTAGGGATCTTTAGAAAACCTTGAATTCCACACAGCTCAAGGCACTATGGTGGTACATCCAAGCATTAAGCTCTTTCTACTCTTAACTCTTCCAGATGTTGTTGCTCCACCCTCAGGCTTCCTAAATCCCTCAGGACTACATCTTTACAGAAACTGAGGGAAGAGATGGTGTCCACAGTAGTTGTTCATTTCAGTTCTTAGACCCTATTATGGATGGCTGCACTGGCTTTTGATTCACAAGGGAACAGAACAGACTCACCATTCTCTGGAAACTTCCGTTAACCACATTCTGTGTATGGAATATGCCTAACATAGATGTGACTATTCAACTTATAGGCTGGCAAAATCTAATTCTACAGATTTTCATTTAATGATATTTTATAATACTTTACAAATTTATTCCATCTTAGGTCTTAATATTCCACAGATGCTGATGACGTTTATTTAAGATTTGGGTTTGCAGCTTTAGTTAATTTTTCTTGTAAATGTTTCCTTCCAAAATTGTGGAATTTTTTAGCAAAATAAATATCTCAGCAAAATAAATAATAAAAGAATATATTGTTCTCTAACTTTTCAAGAAACATAGCAGTTTGGATAAGAACAACCTGGGAAGTTTTAGCTTCAAACTACTTTGACTGGAGTGTTATAATCAAAGTAGCTTTTCAGCCTGCACGAGAGTATTTACAGCTGCTAAGGAATAGTATAATTTAACAATGCATTTGCACCATTTCTTTTGCTGAAGGAGAATGTCATATTTGACTTTAACGTGGATTATGCTTTTTTCCCAATAATATTTCTTCTAATTTTTCTGGGTGAAGCAGCTGCTGTTGCTATGCCGTCAACTCTGTTGCTATGGGGGATGCCTTGGGTGTTTGCCAGACTAGAATTGGTTATTTCAGCACCCTTATGTTCATCAGTTGACATTTTCCCATGTTGAATCATGCTATTTTATCTTAATTCGATGTGTAGGCTCAATAATGTTGATTAGCTTTGAAAGAACTGAAATTAGATGTAAAGGAATTCCATTATTTCTCTCCTTAGAAAACTTATTAAGAATTCAAGTGTTACCCGTAAGAAACATGCACGTAGACATGTACATGCTAGACTAAATGGTAATATATTTAAAAATTTGCTCGTGTACAAGCCATGTGACTCTTAAGCCATCAGATTCAGCAAAATAAAATGGATGAGCATTGGCATTTATGTAGTTATCCTGAACAGAGAAATTATTTCAAATTGGAAGACACCACGTTTTCTGAATTTCAGGGAGAACTATCAAAACTAACACAATAACTGCTCTTTGGGGTTCATTCTCCATAAATGTGGTTCTCTGCTTTCCTGTACTTTAAAAGCAACATCAAGATGTTTGTTTCTGTGGTAAGGGTTCTCTACCAGTAGATCATCTTTCTAATGAGCTTCCTATACGTCTGTAAGATGGTGGCATTAGTAATTTGAGACAATTGCCAAAACAAAATTCGAAACCCTTTGAAAAGAAAACAAAACTAATTATAATAATTGTTTTCCTTCTTGGTCTTCACATCAAGCATCAGAAGAAATAACCTTTGGAAAACAAAGCCACTAGTCACAGGATGAGACCTGAATTTTTAATTTTTCCAAATATCCATTCACAAGAGGGCTTGTGAAAGAGTTAGAAGATAAGTTGGCTTAATATTGGAGAATCAGGATTTTACTACTTAGAAGCATATAATGACTGTATTTTATAATCATTTGTTCTATGACAGTTATACTCTGCTGTATTAGAGAAGACTGGAAGCTGGGTTTATGAGTGAATTTGACATTTGTATAATAAAATTTATTTTAGCAAATAACTTTGAGTCATTTCCTGAAAGCACTTATTCTCAACTGAGGAAATTTTTCATTACAATAATTTTCCTCCTAAAAAAATTCTTTCTGTCTTTATTTAACAATTAATCAAAGATGCTTATGTATTTGAGTCTTAGAGAACACCATTTAGCATTAATTTCAAGGAATTATTTTATATAGATCTTTTCAGAATAAACAAACAAAAAAACCAAACCTGTTGCGGTTGATTCCAACTCATAGCAACCCTGTAGTATGGAGTAGAACTGCCCCATAGGGTTTCCAAGGAGCGGCTGGTGGATTCAAACTGATGACCTTTTGGTTAGCAGCTGAGCTCTTAACCACTGCGCCACCTCGGCTTGGCTTTTCCGAGTAGTAGGATATACATATCTATATAGATACAGATATTATATTCTAACATAAAAGGTAAGTTTTCATTCTAGGTAGAAAATATCTGAAGAGAACTTCAAAATATGATTAAGTCCCACATCTAATTTGTGATAATATAGTATCTATAATGTATTACATAATTATTTACCGCATACTAATTATCGACTATGTATACTTCTACTCTTTAGATGTTGTTATATGTAGAAGCAGAGCTCAGTGAGGGCACAAGAAGAGACGCATGCACATGTTATGTGTGTGCCATGTCCTATCCCCATACCAAAAGCAAACAAATGTAAAACCTGAATGAGCATAAGTATTCCATTTTAAGATGTGCAAAATAATTTGAACCATTTCTTTTTGTGGAAAACATTTAGAAGTGCAGTAAGTAATGTTATTATTTAAATCTGTAAATGCTTTTAGATGGCCTGAGGTAAATGAGATATGCAACATTGCATAATACAACTTGCAGATTTAAAAATGGAACTGAGCAATTTGCCTATTCCACAGGCATTTCAAACTTAGCTGCCTCATAGATGGCACCTCCATATTACTCAGGCACACCTCGCTTTTTGTGCATACAACAGTGTATTCAAGGACTCAGGTCTTGAAATTAAAATTCAGAGGATTTATTCACCATAAAGTTTCATCTGGATGAAGGAAAGCACCAGTTCACATAAATGAAAACATGGTGATTTTCAGTAAAAAGGTCTTAGAACAAAAGTTATATAGGGCTAAGATAGGAAGTTATAATAAAATTGTAAGGTTAGTTTTTACATGAGTCATAGACGAGGAAAGGACTACAGGATTGGTTACAGGGGCTGCTCATAGAAACTTAGGTGGGCATGGTGGTTATAAATCATAGTCACAGAACGCTTACCATACACATTTCTAGAGTAGGTCGTAAAAGTATCTTGTTGGAAGTAAAACACTCCTTGGGCTGTTGTCTTTGATGCAAAATATTTCTTGGAGATGTGTAGTACCAGGTCTCTCTGGCACTAGCCCCTCCCCACTTAAACCTGCTTGTTTAAATGAAACTTTTCTGGTTGCCTGGGAGCTTCAGATAAGGCTGGGCCCAGGTTATAAATATATTTACATCAAGGCCCCTTCTTTGGAATGCATTTCTTTCACATCGTGGCTTGTCCACAGAGAAAATACCGCTATAGCTACCCATGATTGCTAGTTTAGATAAAGAACCTGGAGAGTCGACTTTGTTAGCTTCAGTTTCAACTCTGCTGAATGCATTAGAAATATGGATTTAGTTGAGACATTTCGATTTGATTAAAGGTTTAGGAAAATTTCTGTCTTACGATTCTTACTGTCATCATTTTATTCCCTGCTTTTCCCAGTGAGCTTCTTGATGCATGGGCTTGTATTTTATTTAAATTCATATCTATATGATCTAGATTAGTGATTGCTATATAGCTTAACTTATCTTTCCTCTCACGTTTGCTCATCCTCCCGTACTCTGCTCAACTGTTACCTAAAGTCCCAAGCCAGATATCCTGGAGTTATCCAAGAGTCCTCCCTCTCTCTTGGATCTCATCTCCAATTGATCAACTTCTGGTGAACTGCCTTAGATCCCTTCCTCATTCAGTCTCTACTGCAATAGCACTATTTCAGGTCCTAACTTATTTTCGCTTAGAGTATACCAGTAGCTTCCTCCTGGTTCCCCGTCTCCAGTCTCCCTCCTCTTCAGTGATTTTTCTAAAACACAATCAGTTCTGCTTATTCTCCATTTCATTTGGATATCTAGTAGATATTTTATAAATCAACATACTCAAATCTAACACTTGATTGTCACCCACAACTGTTACGGCCTCAGTCTTCTTCAATGAATAAATGGAATGCCATTATTCCCATCTCTAAGACCAAAAACCTTGGAGGTTTTCTGAGCTCTTTTCTTTCATACCCAGCATTCAATATAATAAGCAAATCTTAGCTTGCAAGTGGCCATTCAAGGTGGAACAATTGGTCTCTATTCATCTGGAGCAACAGAGGAAGGATAATCAGGAATAGAAGAAAATGGAATGTGTGGCTAACCGTCTTCATGAACAACTGCCTCCTTTGCCATGAGACCAGAAGAACTGGATGGTACCTGGATACCATTGCTGGACATTTTGATCAAAGATTCAGTAGAGGAATTCTGATCAAAAAGAGGAAAACACAGAACAGAATTTCGAATCCTCATGAAATCCAGACATTCTTGAGCTTTGGAGGCTGATGAACCCCTGAAACTATTGCCCAGAGATAACCTTTAAACCTTAAACCTTAAGCCAAAAATACCCCTGAAGTCTTCTTAAAAACAAACAATAGTTCAGCTTAACTAGTAAGAAATGTCTGCCTTAACACTGTGCTCTTTTAAGATCTATCTATTTGGGATCAAATTGACAATAGCAGCTTGAAAGATTATATAGGAAACTTAGAGGGCAGTGAGTTTTCGTTAGTGGGCGAGGAACAACTAAGAAAAGGAGGGTGAGAATGGTTGTACAGCTCGAAGAATGTAATCAGTGTCACTGAGCTGTACCTGTAGAAATTGTTGAATTGGTGTAGGTTAAGCTGCATATATTCTCAACAACAACAAAAATAAAATAAATAAAACAAAAATAAAAATAAACAAACAAGAAAAAAGCAAATCTTTTTGGTTTTGCTTTCAAAATATTATAGAATCTTACCAGCTGCCCCACTACCTGCCTGTTCTAAACCATAATCCATTACCACATGCCCAGACCTTGAGAATGTCTCCCAACAAGTTTGTTTCTACCCTTGCGTCTCTGTATTGCCTACTTTGATTCTAAAATTACCAAAAATGTGGGTGCAAGGTTGAGTGAGTGGATTGTTATCACACTTAACAGAAAAGGATCCTGAGGCTCTAAGAGTTTGATAGAAGGAATGGACTCAGGCTCTGATTCCTAAGCTCACATTCCCTTCGCTCTAGAAATTTGAGTCTTATAAAGGGTTAAGTGACTTCTTCGTGTGACACAACTGTAAAGAAGAGGAACAAGGACTAGAACTAGACTCAGTGCTCTCTCCATCAAAGTATTGTATAATTTGTATAAGTAAGATATTAAAGATGCTCTTATTTTAACTAATAACATTTTTGATAGAGTTTATTTTTAGAGTAGTTTTAGGTTTACAGCAAAACTGTGCAGGAAATAGAGTTCCCATATAACCCCTCCTCCCTGCCCATCATTCTTCCTATTAACATCTTTCATTCCTATGATAGACTAATAACATTTTGAAATGAAAATACTGGAATTTGGCAAAGTGGGGTTTAGTTAATATCACAGAGAAACATGGAACTTTTAAGAGCTGAGATCAGGGCATTGAGGGAACTGGAATCTTTTTAAGTAGATCCACGACAAACAGTATGTGTTAATGATAGCAACTGTAACAATAAAGGAGTTACGGACACAAGACAACCCCGTGTATGTCAGAGTAGAACTGTGCTCCATAGAATTTTCAGTGGCTGATTTTTCAGAAGAAGATCACCAGGCCTTTCTTCCAAGGTGCCTCTGGGACTTAAAACACCAACCTTTCAGTTAGCAAATTAACCGTTTGCACCACCCAGGGACTATAACAACAATAGATATTTTTAACTTGCCATATCTATTTTGTGAGGTTATCTTTCTCGAGCATAACTAATATATGGCTATATGTTAGTTTATATATCTAATTTATTCATAATTATAAGGTAATTTTTCCAGTCATAAAGGGTGGAACCCAGTTATGCTCTTTTCAGAGTTAAAGATTTTTTAAAATTCTTATCCAGGAAAGAAATACAAGTTCAAATCATGAACACAGAGTGACTTTATGAGGAGTTTAATGCATGATATATTGGACATATAAATTTCTCTATTGTTTTATGTCATCTTTAATTGGACCTTTAAACAACTGAACTTACTTTTAATTGAATATTTTGTTGAGATAAATATAGATTCACATACAGTTATAAGAAGTAATAGAGAGAGATACCATGTACAGTTTCCCTAATGGTAACATTTTGAAAATCTATAATATCACAACCAGGATATTGACATTGGTGAAACCTACTAATCTTATTCGGATTTCCCCAGTTTTATTTGCACTTATTTATTTGTATGTGCATATGTATGTATCGAGGACATCATACATGAAGAAAGCAAGAGGTCATTAAAAAGAGGAAAGAAAGAAAGACCAAAATGGATGTCAGAAGAGACTGAAACTTGCTCTTGCACATTGAGTAGCTGAAGCAAAAGTAAGAAAACATGAAATAAAAGAGCTGAACAGAAGATTTCAAAGGGCAGTTCAGGAAGACAAAGTTAAGTACTATAATGACATGTGCAAAGAGCTGGAGATAAAAAACCAAAAGGGAAGAACATGCTCAGCCTTTCTCAAGCTGAAAGAACTGAAGAAAAAATTTAAGCCTTGAGTTGCAATAATGAAGGATTCTACAGAGAAAATATTAAAAGATGCATGAAGCATCAAAAGATGATGGAAGGAATAAACAGAGTCAACCATTTCAGAAGGTAGCGTATGATGGGGAACCAATGGTACTGAAGGAAGAAATCCAAGCTGCGCTGAAGCCATTGAAGAAAACAGGGCTCCAGAAATTGACAGAATATCAGTTGAGATGTTTCGACAAATGGACGCAGTGCTAGAAATGCTCACTTGTCTATGATGAGAAACTTGGAAGACTGCTACGTGACCAACTGACTGGAAGTGATCCATATTTATGCCTATCCCCAAGAAAGCTTATCCAACCAAATGCCGAAATTATCAAACGATATCATTAATATCACATGCAAATAAATTTTGCTGAATATCATTCAAAAGTGGCTGCAGTAGTGTATCAACAGAGAACTGCCAGTAATTCAAGCCAGATTCAGAAGAGGACATGGAAAAAGGGATATCATTGCTGATGTCAGGTGGATCCTGGCTGAAAGCAGAGAATACTAGAAAGATGTTTATCTGTGTTTTATTGACTATGCAAAGGTATTCGACTGTGTGGGTCATAACAAATTATGGATAGCATTGTGAAGAATGGGAGTTCCAGAACACTTAATTGTGCTCATGAGGAACCTGTACTGAGACCAAGTGGCAGTCGTTCAAACAGAACAAGGGAATACTGTGTTGTTTAAAGTCAGGGAAAGTGTGCGTCAGGGTTGTATCCTTTCACCATACCTGTTCAATCTGTATGCTGAGCAAATAATCTGAGAAGCTGGACTCTATGAAGAAGAATGGAGCATCAAGATTGGATGCTGCATTATGCTGATGACACAACTTTGCTTGCTGAGAGTGAAGATGACTTGTAGCACTTACTGATGAAGATCAAAGACCACAGCCTTCAGTATGGATTACACCTCAACATAAAGAAAACAAAACTCCTCACGTCGGGACCAATAAGCAACATCATGATAAATGGAGAAAAGATTGAAGTTGTCAAGGATTTCATTTTACTTTGATCCACAATCAACACCCATGGAGGCAGCAGTCAAGAAATCAAAAGACGCATTGCATTGGGCAAATCTGCTGCAAAAGACCTTTTTAAAGTATTAAAAAGCAAAGATGTCACCTTGAAGACTAAGGTGCACCTGACCCAAGCCATGGTGTTTTCAGTTGCCTCAGATGCCTGCGAAAGCTGTACGATGAATAAGGAAGACCAAAGAAGAATTGACGCCTTCACATTGTGGTGTTGGCGAAGAGTATTGAATATACCATGGACTGCTAAAAGAACGAATAAGTCTGTCTTGGAAGAAGTACAACCAGAATGCTCCTTAGAAGCAAAGATGGTGAAACTATGTTTCACATACTTTGGACATGTTATGAGGAGGGATAAGTTCCTTGAGAAGGACATCATGCTTGGTAAAGTAGAAGATCAATGAAAAAGAGGAAGACCTTCGACGAGATGGATTGACACAGTGGCTGCAACAATGGGCTCAAGCATAACAATGATTATGAGGATGGCGGAAGACCAAGTAGTGTTTTGTTCTGTTGTACATAGGGTCACTATGAGTCAGAGCTGACTCAATGGCACCTAACAACAACAACAACATGTATGTGTGTGTGTATATTTAGTTCTATGCAATAGTATCACATGTATAAAAAACAAAAAAAAACAAGACTTGTTGCTGTCGAGTTGATTCCAACTCATAGCCACCCTAAGCACAGAGTAGAACTTCCCCATAGGGTTTCCAAGGAGCAGCTGGTGGATTCAAACTGCCGATCTTTTGGTTAGCAGCCAAACTGTTAACCACTGTGCCACCAGGGCTCCATCACATGTATAAGTTTGTGTATTAACCATCACAATCAAGACACAATAGTTCAGTCACCTCAAGGATCCCTCATGAAGCCCTTTTATAAGCACTCCCACCTCCCTACCATACTGCCATCCAACACCCTGTTCCACAACTCTGGCAGCCATTCTCCATCTCTATAATTTTGTCATTTCAAAAATGTAACATAAATGGAATCATACAATATATAACTTTTTAGAATTGACTTTTTTTTGCTCAGCATAGTTCACTAGAGATTCATCCTTGTTGTTGCGTGTATCAATACATCATATCTTTTCTTGCTGAGTAGTATTCCATGGTATGTATATACCACCAAAACCCATTGCTGCCAAGTTGATTCTGACTCCTAGTGACCCTACAGGACAGAGTAGAACTGACCAATAGGGTTTCCAAGGAGTGAATGATGGATTTGAACTGCCAACCTTTTGGGTAGAAGCTGAGCTCTTAACCACTGTGCCACCAGGGCTCTGTATTTACCACAGTTTACTTAATTATTCACTTCTTGAAGGACATGGGCTTTTTTCAGGTTTTGGCTATTATAGATAAAACTGCTGTAGACATTGATGTACAGGTTTTTGTGTGAACATAAGTTTTTATGTTTCTAGAATTAATACTCAAGAGTGCAGTTGCTTTGCCATATGGTAGTTGCATGTTTAATTTTATGAGAAACTTTAAACTGTTTTCCGTAGTGGCTCTACCATTTTACGTTCCCGCCAGCAGAGTGATTCAGCTTTTCTGTATCCTCATCAGCATTTAGTGTTGTCACTATTATTTGCTGTAGCCATTCTGAAAGGCATGTAAAGATATCGTGATTTTAATTTGCATTTCCTAATGGCTAATGATGCTGAATTCTTTTATATGCACTTATTTGCCATCTGTATATCTTCTTTGGTGAAGTATCTTTTCAAGGCTTTTGACCATTCTCTAATTATTTGTTTTATTACTGTTGAGTTTTGAGAATTCTTTATATATTATAGACACTAGTTTTTTGTTGGACATGTGACTTGCGAATATTTTCTCCCAGTCTGTGGCTTGTCTTTTTATCTTCTTCACATGGGTTTTCACAGAGCAATGCTTTTTAATTTTGAAGAAGTCCATGTTATCATTTTTTCCTTTCGTGTATTGTGCTTTTGGTGTCAAAAACTCTTGTCTTATTATAGATCCTGTAGATTTTTTTTGAAAGTTTTATAGTTTTACATTTGAGTCCATGATCCATTTTGAGTTCAATTTTATATAAAGTGTGAGATTTAGGTCAATGTTCTTTTGTTTGTTTGTTTTTTTGCCTATGGATATCCAATTGCTCCAGCACTGTTTCTTCAAAAGGCTATCTTTCCTCCATTGAATTACTTTTACATCTTTGTCAAAAACCAGTTGAGCATATTTGTGTGGGTCTGTTTCTGGTCCTCTATTCTGTTTCATTGATCTGTGTGTCTATCCCTTCACTAATATCACACTGTCTTAATTACTATAATTATATCCCAACCCACTGCTGTTGAGTCAGTTCCAACTCATATCAACCTCATCGGGTTTCCAAGGCTATAAATCTGTATGGAAGCAGACAGCCACATCTTTCTCTCGCGGAGCCGCTGGTGGTTTTGAACGGTAAACCTTTTGGTTGGCAGTTGATCACTTTAACCACTGTGCCAGCAGGGCTCCCTGTAGCTATATTACAAAAAAAAAAAAAGAAACCTCGTTGCTGTTGAGCCAATTCTGACTCTTGGCGATCCTATAGGACAGAGTAGAACTGCCCCATTAAGTTTCCAAGGAGCTGCCGGTGGATTTGAACTGCTAACATTTTGGTTAGCAGTCAAATGCTTAACCACTGCATTAAGTCAATACTGAGTAGACTGATTTCTACATCTTTATTCTTCATCAAGATTATGTTAGCTATTCTAGGGCCTGTTCTTTTTCATATAAACTTTAGAAAAAACTTCTCTATGTCTACAAAAAAAATCTTGCTAGATTTTGATAGAAATTGCATTAAGCTTTTGTATCAATTTGGGAAGAATTGCCATCTTTACTATGTTGAGCCTTTTATTCCATGAACACAGTATATCTCTCCATTTATTGTGGTCTTCTTTGATTCCTTCATGAGTATTTTGTAATTTTCAACATACAGATCCTTGTACATGTTTTCTTAATTATTTACCTAAGTATTTCATTTTATTTGCGTCAATTGCCTTTGATTTCAGTTTCATATGTTCAGTGTTAGTAGTATACAGTTTTATTTCTTCCTTTCCAGTCTGTGTTGCTTTTTCTTTCTTTCTCCTGCCTTCATGCAGTGGCTTTAACTTCCAGTAGTATATTGAATAAAGAGTGGTTTAAGAGGAAATCCTTGCCTTGTTTCTGATTTTTAGGAGGCAAGCAGTCAGTATTTTTCAGTATCAATTGATATGATCATGTGACATTTTCTTCTTTAGCTTTTTTACATGTTAGATGACATTGACTAGTTTTAGAATGTTGAACCAACCTTGGTCATGGTGCATAATTCCTTTTATGCATTGTTGGATTCAGTTTGCTAATACTATGTTGAGGGTTTTTGTATTTAAGCTCATGAGGGATATGGGTCTGTAGTTATCTCATTTTGTGTTTTCTTTGTCTGGTTTTAGTATCAGGGTAATACTGGCTTCAAAAATAAGTTAAGAATTGTTCCTTCCTCTTCTGTGTTCTCGAAGAGATTGTGAAAATTTATGTTAATTCTTCTTTAAATGTTTGGTACAATTTCTCCAGTGAAACCATCTGGGCTTGGTCATTTTTTTTTCAGGATATTTTAAATTATGAATTCAATTTTTTAAATGTTATTAGAACTATTCAGATTATCTGTTTCATCTTGGCTGAATTTTGGTAGTATTTTGGTTTTCAAGGAATTGGTCCATATTCTTCTAAGTTATCGAATTCTTTTAGAATAAATTTTTTTTGTAATATTCCCTTTTTAAAATGGTTGAAATATATAAAGTGTTATCCTCTGTTTCACTACTGATTGGTGATCTGCATCTTCTATTTATTCGTGTCAGTCTTGCTATAGTTTTATCAATTCCATTGACTTTTTCAAACAGCTTTTTGTTTTATCGATTTTTCCATTGTTTTACTATTTTTCAATTCCATTGATTTCTGCTCTGATCTTTATTATTTCCTTCCTTCTACTTGCTTTGAATTTATTTTGCTCATATTTTTTCTAGTTTCTTGTGGTAGGAACTTAAATTACTGATTTCAGACCTTTCCTTGTTTCTAATGTAAGCATCTAATACTATAAATTTCTCTCAACACGGTTTTAGCTGCATCTCACATATTTTGAATTTTCATTTCATTCAATTCTATGTATTTTAAAATATTTATTTGATACTTTTTTTTTAAATTTTTCTATTGTACTTTAGATAAAGGCTTACAAAACAAATAGTTTCTCATTAAACAGTCAGTATACATATTGTTTTATGACATTGGTTAACAACCCCACGACATGTCGGCACTCTCCCTTCTTGATCTTGGAGGACCTTTTCTTTTTTTTCTTTTTTTTTCTTTTGGTGAAAATATACATAGCCAAAGGTACACCATTTGAAAAATTTCTGCATGTATAATTCAGTGACATTGATTACATTCTTCCAGTTGTGCTGCTATCCTTTTCCAAATTCTTCCATCACCATTATATTCAACTCACTGTCCTCTAGGTTTCTCATCAAACCTTTTGAGTTGCTGTTGTCAATTTGATTGCACATAGATTTTTCTTTTTTGTACTTTAGATGAAGGTTTACAGAACAAACAGTTTCTCATTAAACAGTTAGTACACATATTGCCCTATGACAATGATTAACAACCCCACAACATGTCAAAACGGTCCCTTCTCAAACTGGGGTTCCCCATCACCAGCATTTCTGTCTCCTTCTGCCTTCTAGTCCTTGTCCCTGGACTGCTGTGCCTCATTAGTCCTATTTTGTTTTATGGGGCTGTCCAATCCCCAGCTGAACAGTGAACCATGGCAGTGAATTCACCACTGAGCTAAAACGGTGTCTAGGGGCCATACTTTCGGGGTTGCTCCAGCCTCTGTCAGGCCAGTAAATGTGGTCTTTTTTTGTGAGTTAGAATTTTCTTTTACATTTTCTCCAGCTCTGTCCAGGACCCTCTGCTGTGATCCCGGTCAGAGCAGTCAGTGGTGGTAGCCAGGCACCATCTAGCTGCACTGGACTCAGTTTGCTGGAGGCTGTGGTAGCTGTGGTCCATTAGTCCTTTGGACTGATCTTTTCCTTGTATCTTGTTCTCTCCATTCGCCCTTGCTCCCAAAGGGATGAGACCAGTGGAGTATCTTAGATGGCTGCTCACAGGCTTTTAAGACCCCAGACACTACTCACCAAGGTATAATGTAGAACACTGTCTTTATAAACTGTGTTATACCAATCGAGCTAGATGTTCCCCAAGACTATGGTCCCCACAGCCCTCCGCTCAGCAATTCATTCCCTCTGGGAGGTTGGATCTGTCTGTGGAGCATCCATGACCTTTCCTTGTACAAGTTGTGCTGGCTTCCCCAGTACTGGGTACTGTCTTACCCTTCACCAAAGCTACTGCTTATCTATTGTCTATTTAGTTCCCACCCCCATCCCTTGTAACCAACAAAGATTGTTTCTTTTTGTGTGTAAACTTTTTCATGAGTTTTTACAGTAGAGGTCTCATACAATATTTGTCCTTTTGTGATTGACTTATTTCGCTCAGCATAATATCCTGCAGTTTGATCCATGTTATGGGATGCTTCACAGATTCATCATTGTTCTTTATCATTGCATAATACTCCATTCTGTGTATGTACCATAGTTTGTTTATCCATTCATCTGTTGATTTCCATCTTTTTGCTATTGTGAATAATGCTTCAATGAACATGGGAGTGCATATGTCTACTCAGTAACAACTCTTATTTCTCTAGGACATATTCCTAGGGGTAGGATTGCTGGATTGTATGGTATTTCTATTTTTAGCTTTCAGAGGAAGCACCATATCATTTTCCAAAATGGTTGTATCATTATGCATTTCTACCAGCAGTGCATAAGAGTTCCTATCTCCCCACAGCCTCTCCAACATTTGTTATTCCCAGTGTTTTTGATTCATGCCAGTAATTCCGGGGTGAGGAGGTATCTCATTGTGGTTTTAATTTGCATTTCTCTAATGGCTAGTGATCGCGAGCATTTCCTTATGTGTCTGTTGGCCACTTGAATGTCTTCTTTGGTGAAGTGTCTGTTCATTTCCTTTACCCATTTTTTAATTGGATTATTTGTCTTTTTGTTGTAGCAGTGTTGGATTTTCTTGCGGATTTTAGAGATTAGACCTTTGTCTGACTTGTAATGTCCAAAATTTTTTCCCCATTCTGTAGGTTCTCTTTTTACTCTTTTGGTGAAGTCTTTTAATGAGCATAAGTGTTTAATTTTTAGATGATCCCAGTTGTCTAGATTATCTTCTGGAGTTCGTGTGTTGTTAGTTATGGTTTGTATCCTGTTAATGCCGTGCATTAGGGCCTCTGGCATTGATCATATTTTTTCTTCTATGAACTTTATAGTTTTTGGTTTTATATTTAGGTCTTAGATCCATTTTGAATTAGTTTTTGTGTATAGTGTGAGGTATGGGTCCTGTTTCATTTTTTTGCAGATAGACATCCAGGTTTGCCAGCACCATTTGTTAAAAAGACTGTCTTTTCCCTATTTAATGGATTTTGGGCCCTTGTCGAAGATCAGGTTACCGTAGGTAGATGCATTTACATCTGTGTTCTCACTTCTATTCCATTAGTCAATGTATCTGTCATTGTACCAGTACCAGGCTGTTTTGACTACAGTAGCTGTATAATAGGTTCTAAGGTCAGGTAGTGTGAGTTCTCCTATTTTTTTCTTCTTCTTCAGTAGAGCTTTACTTATCCAGAGCTTTCTCCGTTTCAATATAAAGTTAATTCTTAGTTTTTCTATCTCTTTAAAGAATGTTTTTGGTATTTGGATCGGGATTGCATTGTATTCGTAAATTTCTTTAGGAAGAATTGTCATTTTCACAATGTTGATTCTACCTATCCATGAGCATGGTATGTTTTTCCATTTATGTAGATCCCTTTGGGTTTCTTTTTTTTTTTTATTGTTGTAGTTGAATAAAGTTTACATTTCAAGTTAGTCTCCCATACAAAATTTTATACATACATTGTTATGTGACCCTAATTGCTCACCCCATTCTCCGACAGTTCACTCGTCCTTTCCGTCCCTGATTCCCCATGTCCATTCAACCAGCTCCTAATCCTCTCTGCCTTCCCATCTCATCTCTGGACAGAAGCTGCCCCTTTGGTCTCTTGTATCTACTTGACTAAGAGGCACACTCTTCACAAGAATCACTCTATGTCCCACAGTCCAGTCCAATCCCTGTCTGAAGAGTTGGCCTCAGAAATTGTTTTAGTTTTGGGCTGATAGAGAGTCCAGAGGCCATGCTTTCTGGGGTTCCTCCAGTCTCAGTCAGACCATAAAGTCTGCTCTTATTACTAGAATTTGAGTTCTTCACACCATCTTTCTGCTGCTGCATCAGGGACTCTTTGTTGTGTTCCCTGTCAAGGCGGACATTGGTGGTAGCCGGGCACCTTTTAGTTCTTCTGGTCTCAGGCTGATGAAGTCTCTGATTTATGTGGCCCTTTCTGTCTCTTGGGCTAATACTTACCTTGTGTCTTTGGTATTCTTTGTTCTCCTTTACTCCAGTTGGTTGGGACCAATTAATACATCTTAGATGGTCACTTGCAAGCTTTTAAGACCCCAGACACCACTCACCAAAGTAGGATGCAGAACATTTTCTTAATAAGTTTTGTTATGCCAATTGATGCCAATGTTCCCTGAAAGCATGGTCCCCAGACCCATACCCCTGCTACTCTGTCCCTCTAAATGTTTGATTGTATTCAGGAAACTTCTTAGCTTTGGTTTAGTCCAGTAGTGCTGACTTCCCTTGTAGTGTGTGCTGCCCTTCCCTTCGCCTAGGATAATTCTTATCTACTATCTAGATTGTTAGTTTGACTTTGTCAAATGCCTTTTCTGCATCAATGGATAAGATCATGTGGCTCTTGTCTTTTGTTTTATTTATGTGATGGATTACTTTGATTGTTTTTCTAATGTTGAACCATCCCTGCATACCTGGTATAAGTCCCACTTGGTCATGGTGAATTATTTTTTTGATATGTTGCTGAATTCTATTGGCTAGGATTTTGTTGAAGATTTTTCTGTCAGTGTTCATGAGGGATATTCGTCTGTAATTTTCTTTTTGGTGTCTTCACCTGGTTTTGGTATCAGGGTTATGCTGGCTTCATAGAATGAGTTTGGAGTGTTCCATCGTTTTCTATGCTCTGAAATACTTGTAGTAGAAGTGGTGTTATCTCTTCTCTGAAAGGTTGGTAGAATTTTTTAGTGAAGCCATCCGGGGCAGGACTTTTTTTTGTTGGGAGTTTTTTAAATAACCTTTTCAATCTATTCTTTTGTTATGAGTTTATTTAGTTGTTTTACCTCTGTTTGTGTTAATTTAGGTAGGTAGTGAGTTTCTAGAAATTTGTCCATTTCCTCTAGGTCTTCAAATTTGTTAGAATAGAATTTTTCATAGTAATCTGTTATGATTCTTTTAATTTCATTTGGGTCTGTTGTGATATCACACATCTGATTTCTTATACGGGTTATCTGCTTCCTCTCCTGTTTTTCTTTTGTCAGTTTGGCCAATGGGTTATCAATTTTGTTGATCTTTTCAAAGAACTAGTTTTTGGACTTGTTAACTCTTTCAATTGTTTTTCTATTCTCTATTTCATTTAATTCTGCTCTAATTCTTATTTTTTCCTCTTTTCTGGCATCTGAGGGCTTCTTTTGCTGCTCTCTTTCTACTTATTCCAGTTGTAGGGTTAATGTTTTGATTATGGGCCTTTCTTTTTTTTGGATGTGTGCATTTATTGCTATAAACTGACCACTGAGCACTGCTTTTGCTGTGTCCCAAAGGTTCTGGGTAGGATATGTTTTCATTCTCGTTTGATTCTATGAATTTCTTTACTCCATCCTTAATTTCTTCTATAACCCAGTAGTTTTTGAGCAAGGTGTTGTTCAGTTTCCATGTGTTTGATTTTT
>NW_004444158.1:1279775-1282338 GCF_000243295.1 Trichechus manatus latirostris
CACATAACTCTTAGAGTTTCTTCATTCTTTTTAATTCTTTTGTCTGATTTTTCATTAAATAAGTTGGCATCAATTGCTTTATCTTCAATGTCACTAATTTTAATTTCTACTGCCTCAATTCTGCTCCTATGACTTTCTGTTGAGTTATCTCATTAATTCTGAAATTTTATTGTTAATATTCTGGATTTCTGATTGCTGTCTCTCTATGGGTTCTTGAAGCCTATTAATTTTGTCATTATTTTCTTAAATAACTTTTTTAAGTTCCACTACTACTTTGTCTGTGTGTTCCCTGGCTATTTCTGCATTTTGTCGAATTTCCTTTCTGATTTCTAGAAGATTTCTGTATATTAATCTTTTGTATTCTGCCTCTGGTAATTCCAAGAAATTCTCTTCCTCCAGAGAATTTATTGATTCTTTATTTTGGGAGCTAGCTGAAGCCATCATGGACTGCCTTTTTATGTGATTTGATATTGACTGTTGTCTCCTAGCCATCAATAAGTTATTATAATTTTATTTTATATTTGCTTAGTGAGTCCTAGCTTCTTGTTTTCTTTTGTTTTTATATGCCCCAATAGGCTCTTCATGTGCGCTGGTTTGATTATTGGCACCTTTGAAGCTGTAAAAGCCTGTCACCAGGTAGTTAGTTCTGTAACTAAGTATGTGCACACAGGAGTCCATTAAATTTTCCTATATGGGTTCAACTCAGGTGTCCAGGCAGTCAGTCACCAAGTGTGTGGTGCAGGCCCTCACCTACCGTCAGAGAGGCATGGGTGATTGGTGTAGGCATCAGTATCTGGCTGCCTCTGAGACTCTGAAAGGAAAGCATTCCCTATTCCCTGGGGCAAGTAGGTAGGTGAGTTTTGCAACTGGACTGTGAGCACCCCACTCTGTTGGCTGTAAAGACTCGAGGGCACCACTTATTCTTGGACTTCTGTAGCAGGTGACTAGGTGGCGTAGGTGAAGCCACCGGTCCTCAAGCACCTGGTGCGGATAGGTAAAGGTGCCTGCTTAAAGGGCAGGGCTGTGTCGAGGGTCACAAATCTGCCACTTTACAGCTGAAATAGTTGAAGTTAGACTCCAGATGTTTACCCTGTTGTACTGTGGTAGTCAAGGCTAACGCTGTTGAGATGGATCCCCAAAAGTCTATACAGGGGTGGAAGGCACTCAGAGTCTGCATACCCCTTATGCCTGTGCCTAGCAAAGGAGCTGTGCCACCCCTGAATTCCTTGCTTAGTGGAGGCCGTAGTTTATTTGTTCTGTCTCCAAGGCCAGAAGAATGGGTCAGGGCACCTTTTGGGATCTACTTCCAGCCCAGCAGACTCAGACTTCGGAAGGCCAGACTGGTGCAGAGCAGGGAGGGTTGAGGTAAAAGGGAGAGACGTTTTTCCAAAATGGCCTTTTTTTTTTTTTTTTTTTAAATCACTGTGAAAGGCCGCACATATGTACTTATCTTTAGCCACTTGGGAGCTGCTTTTCACTGGTTTGGCGTGTCCAAGCAGAATCTCTGCTGCCAGATCTTTCTTGTGGAAACTGCCTCCCGAGCACGTGCGTGCAGCTGTTTGCTTGCTTCACTGCGTACCTCGGAGCCAGTCGGTGCTGAAGAGCTGGAACTGAGTCGGTCCAGCACTTCTCACTTCTTTAGATCTGTCTCCCTCTCCCCCCGCCAATCAGTCTGATTCCTCAACTTTGCCTTTGTCAGGGCTCCTAGATATTCATACACAATCAAATCACTTGTTTTTCCAGGTCTTTGTTGTAAGAGAGATATAGAAGCCGTCTGACTACTCCGCCATCTTGGCCCTGTCCACCTCTTGGGTTTCTTGCAGTAGTGTTTTGTAGTTTTATTTGTGTAAGTCTTTCCATCCCTGGTAAGATTTATTCCTCGGTATTTTATTTTTTTAGTGAATTTTATAAATGATATTGTTTTCCTGATTTCTTTTTCATAGCTCTCTTTGTGTATAGGAATCCAACTGATTTTTGTATGTTTATCTTGTATCTTGCTACTCTGCTGAGTCTTTCTATTAGTTCCAGTAGTTTTCTCATGGAGTCTTTTGGGTTTTCTGTGTACTGTATCATATCAACCACAAATAGGGAAAGTTTAACTTCCTCATCACCAATTCGGATGCCCTTTATTTCTTTTTCTTGCCTTATTGCTCTAGCTAGAATTTCCAGCACAATGTTAAATAGGACTAGAGATAAAGGGCATCCTTGTCTTGTTCCTGTTCTCAAGGGGACTGTTTTCAGCCTCTCTCCAATAAGAATGATATTGGCTGTCAGTTTTGCAGAGATGCCCTTTATTATGTTGAGAAATTTTCCTTCTATACGTATTTTAATGTGAGTTTTTATCAGGAATCAGCGTTGGACTTTGTCAAATGCCTTTTCTGCGTTAATTGAGATGATCCTGTGATTCTTTCCTTTCCTTTTATTTACGTAGTAGATTACATTGATTGATTTTCTAAAGTTGAACCATCTTTGCATACCTGGTATGAATCATAGTCAGTCGTGGTGTATCATTTTTTTGATATGATGCTGAATTCTATTGGCTAGAATTGTGCTGAGAATTTTT
>NW_004444158.1:1283039-1291033 GCF_000243295.1 Trichechus manatus latirostris
GTCCCTTCTTTTTTGATTTATGTATCTACTGCTATAAATTGTCCTCTGAGGACTGCCTTTGCTGTGTCCCAAAGATTTTGGTATGATGTGTTTTCATTCTCGTTTGATTCTAGGAATTTTTTTATTCCATCTCTGATTTCTTCTATTACTCACTGATGTGTAAGCTGAGTGGTATTCAGTTTCCTTGTAATTGATCTTTTTTCTTGCTCTTCCTGTTGTTAATTTCTACCTTGATGGTGTTATGCTCCAAGAAGATACTTTGTATTATCTCAACGTTTTGGATCTTGTTGAGGATTGCTCTGTGGCCTAAGGTGTGGTCTATTCTGGAGAATATTCCATGTGCATTGGAAAAGAATGTGTAGTTTGCAGCTGTCGGATGGAATTTTCTATATATGTCTATGAGGTCAAGTTGGCTGATTGTGCCCTTTAGGTCTTCTGTATCTTTGCTGAGTTTCTTTTTAGATGTTCTGTCCTTTACTGAAAGTGGTGTGTTGAAGTCACCTACTATTATTGTGGAACTGTCAATTTCTCTTTTCCATTGTTGTTAGAGTTTGTTTTATGTAGTTTGGAGCCCTGTCATTGGGTGCGTAGATGTTTATTATGGTTATGTCCTCAAGATGCATCATCCCCTTAATCATTATATAGTGTCCTTCTTTGTCTTTTATGGTGGATTTTGTTTTAAAGTCTATTTTATCTGAGATTAGTATTGCCACTCCTGCTGTTTTCTGGTAGTTGTTTTCTTGATAAATTTTTTTCCAACCTTTGATTTTTAAGAAATTCACATCTTTATTTGTAAGGTGTGTCTCTTGTAGACAGCATATTGATAGATCCTGTTTTTTTATCCATTCTGTCACTCCCCATCTCTTTATGGATGCATTTAGGCCATTTACATTTAGTGTAATTATTGATAGGTGTGAGTTTTTTGCTGTCATTTTGTAGTGCTTTTTTGTGGTGCTGGTGTTTTCTTTGTTCCTCTTACTCTCCTGTGCTGAATTCCTTTTGTTTGTGGATTTTTTTTTTTCATTTCTTTTGTTTTTATATGTTTTGTTTTTACTGAAACTTTATGTTTTTATACTTTATTTTGATGAGTAGGTTTGTTAACTTTCTTTGTGGTTACCTTGAAATTTACTTTATCTTCCTAGGTTTGAACCAGTCTATTATTACTTAGTATCGACTTGCCTTCCTCTCCATTAGAAGGTTCTATACCTACACAGTTTATTCCCTCTTATTGTTCTGATGCTGTTGTTATTTACAGATTAACCTCTCTGGTTCCCTGTTGTAATTCTTTTGGTTTTGGATAGTCCTCAAGAGTTCATTTTCCTAGGTTGGTATCTGCCTGGTATAATCCTGCGTCCCAGATTCAGCCTGTGGTCTGATGTTGTTTGTTCTCAGATCGAAGGACGTCTTTTAATAAGTCTTGTAAGATTGGTTTGGTTTTTACATAGTCCCTTAATTTCTGTTTATCTGGAAATGACCTAATTTCACCATCATATCTGAATGAGAGTTTTGCAGGATACATTTTTCTTCGCTTGCAATTTTTTTCTTTCAAGGTTTTATATATGTCATCCCATTGCCTTCTTGCCTGCATGGTTTATGCTGAATAGTCCGAGCTTAGTGTTATTGTTTCTCCTCTGTATGTGACTTTTTGTTTTTCTCATGCTGCTTTCAGGATTCTTTGTCTTTGGTTTTAGTGAATGTGATTATGATATGCCTTGGTGATTTTCTTTTGGGGTATATCATAGTTGGGTTTGTTGAGCTTCTTGGGTGGTCAGCTTTTCGTCTTTCATGATATTGGAGAAGTTTTCTGTCAGCAATTCTTCTATGGTCCTCTCTGTGTTTTCTGTTTTATCCTCTTGTTCTGGAACTCTGATCACTGGCAGATTTTTGCTTTTGATTGTATCCCACATAAGTCTCAGGGTTTCTTCATTTTCCTTCTTTCCTCTTCTGATTTTTCCTGAAACATAATTGTATCCGAATTTGCTGATATTGTCTCCCATTGTTTCAAACCTGCTCCTCAGCCCTTCTATGACACCGCCCATTTCTGAAATCTTGTTGTTTATCTTTTGGATTTCTAATTGTTGTTTTTGTTTGATTTCTAGTTGTGAATTTATTTTAGCATTTTGTTCCTGTAGTATTTTCTTAAATTCTTCCATTTTTTTTGTCTGTATTTTCCATGAATTTCTCTGCCTTTTCCATGAATTTGTCTTTTTTTTCCTCATTTTCGTCTGCTTTTTGCTTCAACTCTTGGATAATTCTGAATATTAGAGATTTGAATTCCCTATCAGGTAGTTCTAGTGCCTTTTCTTCTACTGGAAAATCATCTGGTGTTTTATTTTGGACACCTCCTGGAACCATCCTGTCCTGTTTTTGTATATGTTTTGTTATTGTCTGCTGTCTTCAGTTCATTTAGTAGTGATTTTCCTCGTTTACTGATTGCACATTTGTTTGTTTCATCCTGATTTTTTGTTTTATTTCATTTTGTCTGAGCAGGTAATCTGCTTGTTCTTTGTTGTTTGCTCATCTGTGGGCCCAATACTTTTCACCTCCTCCAATAGGCAAGGTCAGTCACACAGGTATATTACAGCAGGGCAGGTCCAGCTGAAGGGGAGTTGCTAAGATGGGTTCTTTGTAGCACGTAGTAGGGCCAACAGGCCGGCTGGGAATCAGTGCAGGGCAGGTTCTGGTAGGGTGTGCCTGTGCTGCTTTAGGGTGTGATGTTCAGTGCATGTTGTATGTAGGCAGGAAGGAGGGGGGAGATTGTGATATGTGGAGCTAAGATGAGTATGGGAAAGAGGAGAGAGGAACAGGAGCCAAAAAAAAACAAAGAAATAAACAAGAAAGAGTGCTAAGGGAGCTTGCTGTTGGAGTGGAGAAATGATAGACTGAGAAATGGAGAAAAAAATGGAAAAAAAAGAAAAAGGGTAAAAAAAATTGAATAAATAATAATTAGAGGAAAAAAAGAAGAAGAAAGAAAAGAAAAAAAATCCCCCAGGTATCCCACTGCTGCTAGGACTAGGGAAGTTGCTCCCAGGCCATGAAGTACAGCTTGGCTAGAAGGGCTAGAGGTATCACACAGCGCCAAGTTTGCAGGAGATGGGAAGAAAAGGTAAGTATAGAGAAACAAGAAACTGGAAATGAAGAAAGACAAAAAGGGAAAAAGAGAAAGAAGAAAACAAATCAAAGAAACAAATAAAACCAAAAATAAAAAAATAAAACCAAGAGAAAAGAAATGCCCCCAGGGATGTCACTGTGCATCTGTGCAGAGTAAGGGAGTAGTTCCCAGGCCACCCAGTACCACCCAGCTAGAAGGGGCTCCCATGCCAAGAAAAGAAAAAGAAAACAAGCAAACAAATCAAAACAGAACAAACAAACAAAAAAGGCCCTGAGGGTCCCACCAGCATGGCAGCACAGGCTGGGAAGCAGTGTCACAGTCGAGTGGTGTTTTGCAGCCCTTCAGGAAGACACAAAGATGGCACACGGAGCCAGGTATTTGAGAGAAAGGAGGGGAGGTGGTAAGAGGTAAGGAAGAAATCTAAAGAAGCAGAAAAAAGCAACACCAGCAGCCAACAAATGGCACTCAGGGAGCCAGCCAGTGTGGGCGTGTGGAATCCAAGCGACACCGGGGTGAAGCCAGTGTTTCCCGGCCAAGAGACTGTGACCACGGGAAGCAGAGGAGGTGGAGAGGAGGTTAAGAAGGTTGGTGGATAGGAAAGCATATATCCGTTGTTACCAGTTGTTCTGTATCCTGCTGGAAACTCCATGAAGCTCATATCCCCTGTTCACCGATCTCCGATAGGAATCTAAGATGATGAATCCGTGCTGTGTTAGCTGATAGGGGACCTGTATTTTTCTCTCTCCTCACTTTCTGTTCTCGGTCATTTTCTTATTCCATTCAGTGCTTGGCTGAGGTCTTTATCTCTTCCTTTGATGGTTAGGGTTTCAGGATTCATGTGTGTCTGTGTTTGACTTAGGTTTTCAGATCTTTGCTGTGGAGGGACAGCGTGGTGCTTCTGTCTAGAGCACCATGTTGCCCAGAAGTCTCAATACTTGTTTTTTGACCCATGAATTATGAAATGCGCTCTTTAATTTCCCTATGTTGTTATCTTTCTGTAATTAATTTCTAATTTCACTGCATTATAGACAGAGAACACATTGTATAACATTTCAAGACTTTTAATTTGTTAAGATTTGTTTTATGGTCCAGGAGCTGGTCTTTTTTGTTGAAAGTTCAATGGGTGCTTAAATGGGTGCAAAAAAAAATTGTATTCTGCTGTTGGTCAGTGATGTGTTCTGCATATGAAATTAGATCTGTTAGTTGATAGTGTTGTTCACATCTTCTGTATTCTTGCTGAGATTCTGCTAGTGATTCTGTCAGTTGGTGAGAGAGGATATTGAAGTCCCCAACTGTAATTATGGATTTATCTATTTCTCACAGTTCTATCAGTTTCTGCTTTATGTATTTTGAGGCTCTGTTTGGTATGTATACATTTAGGATTACTATGTCTTTCTGGTAGACTGAGCCTTTAATCATCATGCTATGTTCCTCTTTTTCTCTGGTAGGTTTTTTTGTTCTTAAGTCTAGTTTATCTAATATTAATATGCTGTTGTTGTTAGGTGCTGTCAAGTTGATTTTCGACTTGTATGGCCACTCCAATTTTTTAAATTAATGTTTACATGGTATTATCTTTTTTCATTAAATTTCAAATGAGTTTATTGTAAAAAGCATATAATTGGGTTACACTTTTTTATCCACCTTCTAATCTCTTTTAATTGGTGTATTTAGACCATTTGCATTTAAGGTAATTATTGCTATTTAAGTGTGTAAGTCTACCATTTTATTGCTTGTTTTCTATTTGATTCCTCTGGTTCTTGTTCCTCTTTTCTCTTTTGTTGTCTTCATGTGGGTTACTTAAACATTTTTTTTAGAATTCTATTTTGATTTATTTATAGTATATGTCTACAATATACATATGGAACCCATCACAGTCTACTGATACCAACATTTTACCACTTCAAGTAAAGTATGGAAACATCACTTCCATTTAGGTCCCTTTAACTTCCCCACTTTTAAATACCATTGTCTAAAGTATCAGATTGTGTTTCATTTTTTGTTTCAATTATTGAATGTGATTTATGAAAGTTGTTAGTGAAAGAATGGTCTATTGTGTTCACCCATATTTCTTTTCCTTCGTTTCTCCTTCTTTCCTGATGCTCCAAGATTCTTTCTTTTATTACTTTCTTTCTGTTTGAAGAACTTCTTTTAGCCCATCTTTAACAGTAGGTTTGCTGTGAAAAATTATTTTTATTCTTATTATTTCCTTTGTCTAAGAATATCTTTATTTCTCCTTCATTCCTGAAGGACAGTTCTGCTGAATATAGAATTTGAAGTTGAAGGTTCTTTTCTTTCATCACTTGAAAAATGTTTTGCCATGTTTTTCTGTCCTCTATGGTTTCAAATGAGAAAAACTCTATTAATCAAATTGATGTTTCCCTATAGGAATGTGTCCTTTCCCTCTGGCTGCTTTCAAAATATTTTCTTTGTCTTTTGTTTTCAGAAGTTTAATCGTAATATGTCTTGGTGTACATTTCTTTGAGTTTATCCTGTTTGGCGTTTGCTCAGATCTTGAATATGTAGATTTGTATGTTTCACCAATTTGAGAAGTATCAGACAGTATTTATTTGAAAATCTTTCAGCCCATTTCTCTTTCTCCTCCCCTTCTGGGACTCCAATGATACAAGTATTGGCTCTTTTGTTATTGTACCCCTGAGCCTCTGTTCATGTTTTTATTAAATTCTATTTTCTCTCTGTTGCTCAGATTAAATGACTTCAATAGATCTTTCTTGACGGTCACTGATTTTGTCCTTTGTCATCTCCACTCTTCTTTTGAGTTCACCCAGCAAGTCTATTTTTTTTCAATTTCTATTATTGTTAGTTCTAGAATTCTGTAATTTCCATTTGATTATTTTTTAAACTTCTGTTTCTTTGCCAAGATTTTCTTTTTTTTTCATTGACACACTTTTATGATGGCTGTTTAAAATTCTTGTCGGATAATTCAGCCACCTGATTCCTCTCAATGGTGACATCAGTTGATATTATTTTCTCATTTGCATTGATGCTTTCTTAATTCTTAATTTTTTATTGCATCCTGGACATTTTGTCTATTAAGCTAGGAGACCTTGTGACTTGTTTAAATCTTTTATTTTATCAGGCATCCACACTGTTTTGGCTTAACTTTTGCTCTGGAGTAGATTCCCTCAACTAATTACAGCATCAGCCAGCATAATCCCCTCTGTTTTAGGAGACTTTTTACTGTGATGGCAGTGGGAATATTTGCACAATTTACTTCTTCTAAACATGCTGCCCATGTGAACCATGAAGGAACTATAGAAATTACAACAAACAGCATTATTCTGGCACTCTACAGTTTACATCATGCTTTCACATGGTTTAGCTAATCCTGCCACTTGAAACATATTTCCTGCAGTAGCTATTCTAAAGGCACTATGAGAACACTATGGGGTATGAATAATACAGAGATGTTTAACGGTAATTGCTTAGTCTTTGAATTTTTCTCTAACAGCTATCATTCAGGAGGTTTTCTGAATGCAAAGACTTGTATATTTTATCATCAAAATTAGAAGATAAGGAATTCATGATAGATGAAAATACACTTCTCAAGAGTGGGTGTATCTGTACTAGAAGATGTATCCTCAGTGTCTTTTGAAAGCTTATGAGCAAAAGAAGAATGGTCATGAATTTGTAACTATAAATTATATCTTGGTTTTTCATGCCTTTCTCTTGCTGGACATTGGTCAAGATGTTTCTGTGTTTTTCCTCAATGGCAGAATCATCAGGGGGCATGGTATCAGCCATACTTGCTCAACATACTTATCATGGGAGAGTCAGACTGAAGCATTTACCATTTTAGAAGTACTAATGCATACTTCATGATTAGCTCAAAACACACTATATTATATTTTTAAAAACCCTGGTTATTGCAAATAATGATGTATAGTGACATTGCAAAATATTGTAATTAACGAATATGTTTAATATAGTATTTTAACTCCAGTGCTTTTTATTTTCCATTATTAAATAGCTTTAGGGTGGCTGTTTCCACTCAGACTAATAGCAAACACAGCCGGCTTTTCTGACCAAGAACTCAATTTTGTCACATCATTATAATAATTATTGGCTAGAAGAGGAAGTTGAATATTGATTTAGAGACAAAGTTTACATTTATTATTGTTATTTCTCTGCCACTGGACAAGTTGATTTAAAATAAGACTTTAAGTAGATCAATTTCAGAAAATTTAACTGGAGTTTCGGGGTTTCAAATTATTTACTTAATTATAGTTATAATTGACTTGGCTCAGTGGCTGTAGAGAATGATTTTTAATTATTACAGAGTAAAAGATAATTTTAAAATGTTTTGGAATTTTCTTAAAGATGTTTAATTTGAGGGGGAAACGCTTTCCTTTTATCTTACGTAACTCATGCTTCATTCTTAAGCTCCTTGAGAACACAGACCTTATTTTCTCCAACTGTTATTTGTTAGCATATAACCAATCCCATCCCTATTTATTGATATCCAGTGTAATTACTGACTTTTATTGTATATACAAGGCTGTAGATATAACAATAAGCTCTCCCTTCTGCGAGACATTATAGATTTGGATCTTCCATATTTCAGGCCAGTGCTTTATAAATTATCACTTTTCTGTAAGTGATAAAATTCAAAGTAACTTAAATACATATAACATTTTATAATTTAAAAATTACCATGGTCTTGGGAAACATCTAGCTCAATTGGCATAATACAGTTTATAAAGACAATGTTCTACATCATACCTTGGTGAGTAGTGTCTGAGGTCTTAAAAGCTTGTAAGCAGCCATCTAAGATACTCCACTGGTCTCACCCCTTCGGGAGCAAGGGAGAATGAAGAGAACGGGATACAAGGAAAAGATTAGTCCAAAGGACTAATGGACCACA
>NW_004444158.1:1291133-1324152 GCF_000243295.1 Trichechus manatus latirostris
AAAAAAAAAAAAAGACCAGATTTACTGGCCTGACAGACTGGCGAAACCCCAAGAGTATATCCCCCAAGACACCCTTTTAGCTCAGTGATGAAGCCCCTCCTGAAGTTCACCGTTCAGCCAGGGATTGGACAGCCTCGTTAAACAAAACAGGACTAATGAGGCACAGCAGTCTAGGGACAAGGACTAGAAGGCAAGAGGGGACAGGAAAGCTGGTGGTAGGGAACCCAAGATTGAGAAGGGACAGTGTTGACATGTCATGGGATTGTTAACTATTGTCATAGGGCAATATGTGTACTGTTTAACGTGAAACTATTTGTTCTGCAAACCTTCATCTAAGGTACCAAAAAAAAAAAAGAATTATCTATGTGAGATCTAACTGACAACAGCAACTCAAACGGTTTGATGGGAAGCCTAGGGGACAGTGAGTTGAAGATAATGGTGATGGAATAATTTGGAAAAGGATAACAAGAATAGCAGCACAACTGGAAGAATGTAATCAGTGTCACTGAATTGTACATGTAGAAACTTTTGAAATGGTGTAACTTTGGCTATGTATATCTTCACCAAAAAAAAGGTCCTCAAGGTCAAGAAGAGAGAGTGTTGACACGTCGTGGGGTTCTTAACCAATGTCATAAAACAATATGTGTACTGACTTTAATGAGAAACTGTTTGTTCTGTAAAACTTCATCTAAAGTACAATAAAAAATTAAAAAAAAATTAATTACCTTGTATCATTGCAAACAAGGATATAAAGCTCCATGAGTGCAGGTATTTTTCTGTTTTGTTACAGCCCTCTCCCCAGCATCCAGAACAGTGTCTGGAACACAGTAGCACTCAACATATGTTCAATCCATACATTTTTAAAGACGCTGTTAAAAAATAATTACTATAGGCTGCCTTTGTAGTATGGGATGAAGAACCCACATTTAGTGTCAGGAAAGCTAAATTACTGAACTAGGTCTAATTCTAATTTTCAGTGTAATCTTAGGTATGGTGGCACTTAACTTCTCTATGCCTTTCTTAAGTATGAAAAGAAGTTAGATTTGATGAATGGTAAAGTCAATTCCAAGTTTAAAAATGGATAACTCACTGATTCACATTTAGCAGCGTGCATTTGGGAAGAGGCTGGCTGAGAACAGAGTTACTGTTTGTGGCCATAGAGCCAGCATTGCCAGTTGGCATAAGCAGGCTTGGAGCTAAGATTTTAGTTTCTGTGGCAACTAAAAATTTGACTCTAATGATTGAACTAATCATCAACTTGATTAAAAAAAATTAAAGCTTTTCTATACTTTGGCATGGAAAATTGATTTTTAAGAATAAGGAAAACTAAAGCTGACACTGAAGAGTTAAATGTATCAAAATGATAGAAAGAACCAGGTTTAAATCCAGGCTCCAAAATTTTCTAAGACCCTTAGCCAAGTAACTTAATCTCTTTGTTCATCAATTTTGACTTCTATAAAATAGGATAAAAATAATAATAGCTAAATGAAGTAATTAATTTAATGTAAAGTTCCTGGGACATGGTAAGCTTTGAAAGCCATACAGCAAGGCTGATATAAAGGAATTAGATAGGTGAGTGAAAATGAATTCATGAAAAATAAATCTGTATGTTTGGCTTGCAGCAGATATTGGAAGGTAAAATATGGTAGTGGTTGAGTGCATGGCCAAGGGCAGACTACCTAGGTTTGTATAGTGACATGTTTGCTTACCAGCTGTAATCATTTGGTCAGTTTCTTTAACATCTCTGGGTCTCAGTTTCCTCATCTATAAAATGGCAATAATAATAGCATAGAGTTATTGTGAATTTCAAATGAAACAAGCCATGCAATGTGCTTAGAACAATGTCTGGCATATAACAAACACTTGAAAAATGTAGCTATTCTTCATTATGTCCATTAAACTAATCCAGAGCACAGAAAAACTCGACAAGAGATGTGGAAGGCAATCAGTCCAGTAAATGAAGAGAAAGCAATGGGAATTCAGTAAGGATGCAGTATGACAGTCTAGTGTTTTTTCTTTTTGGAAAGCTACTTGTAAACATTCTAAACTCCTTGAGGTTTTAAGAAATAAATACTTTGCAGTTGCAAGACTTTGCAGCTTCTGCTTAAGTTATTGAAAATATTACAGAGTCTTCTGCTCATTCCTGTTTGGTGGAGATGATCTTTCCTTTTAAACAAGAAATCTGCCCTGGGAAAAGGATTTTTTAATTTTCTGCCACATGTATTAAAAAGATTTCGGTAAATAGTGCTCTAAAGGTTGTAAATAGATTGTTAGTCTTTTTTTGTAACAGGCGACAGTTGTGATACCACAATGAGTCCTGTTTACTCAGGAGCCCCAGATCATCTTATTAGCAGAGAAGTGAGTTGGTGTGGGGGCAGTACCTTAACATTTCTGCATGGAGAGTCTTTTAGCCAAACTCCTGAAGCTGCAAGGCTGCCACAGACTGACTGAGATGTAAGGACAGGACAGAAGGAACACAGGTCAAATACAGTAAAGCCTGCGAAAGCCAGGACCTGTGTAAGGCAGAAAGAAACCTGTCAGAGAGGGAAAACTCAAATATTTTCCACTAATAGAGAGTAGTAGAAAAGTGGTAAGGCTGCACCCTGTCAAAGGCAGAAAAGTTGCAAGACCTGGAAAAACAAGGCAGTCGCACCGAGTTCTGGCTCTCACAGGTTTCACTGCATGAGAAAATAATGAAATCGAGGCTGTTTTCAAGTAGCACCACACATTTTAAGTGCATTTCTTTTTGGGGACTTTTAGATAGACATGAAATAAACTGGATTATTTCATAATTGAGAGACCCTTTTCGAGTGACTGGAATAAGTTTGGTTATGTTTCAGCACACATTACTCATTTTTGTTTTAAATCATGTGCAGTGCTAAGAAATAGGCAACCACCCATTCTTTCCAGTGGAGTTTCGGTAAAAGAGAGTAATAGAAAGTTCCTCCCTTAAAAAGCTGTTTATTACACATTAAAGTCATTTGGGATTAACAGGTGCTTCTTTAAAATACAAATAACCCTTGAAAAGGGGTCAGGTATCTTCATTATTCACACCTTAAAGTAAATTATTATTATCACTGACTTTTCTCTCTTCCCCAGAGTGTTTGGCAGTTTTGAATGGAGGAGGAAGTTAAAAATTAGGGGACTTCTCAGGTGGATTGGCTTGGATGCAGAACTTTGGTCAGATGATCAAAGGGCAGGGGAGACATTTGGAGATTTGAGGAACACAGAGACTGCAATTGCACAGGGACTTCAGAAGTAGGTGGTCTGTTTCCAAAATCCTGTCTATAACACTGAAGCTGTAAGTCAGTAATGCTTGAAGCACTTGCTAGATTTTGTGTCAGTCCATTGTCCTGGAGTGAATGTTAACAGCTACAGAAATTGCAGGACACAGTGCAAAGTGAACATGCAGGCCCCTGGTTCAAAAAGCAGGAAAATAGCGTTATTACAAGAATTAAAATATAAAATTGTTCACTTTCTGCCGCAGTCTTTCTCTTGACTTTTCGTAGGGTTTTATTTATTTACTTAACTACTTAATGTTGTTTTGGAGGAAAGAAAATCTAAAACTTTAAATTATTAGCATTAATTTTACCATTCATCTTTATATTGCATAATGCAAATATAAGAATATATAAATTGTATGCAGAATCATCAAAATCACACAATTTGTATTTTACACCTTGTACATCATTCATGTATACAAGACCCTCAAACGAGATGGATTGACACAGTGGCTGTAACAATGGGCTCAAACATAGCGATGATTGTGAGGATGGTGCAGGACTGGGCAGTGTTTCATTCTGTTATATGAAGGTCACTGTGAGTTGGAGCCGACTCATGGCACCTAACAACAACAACACATGCATGTGTATTTCATTCTTACTAGAACAATGGAAATGCTGCACAAAACGACTCAACGGTTTTTATTTCACTTCTTGATGCATCCAAATTCCACCAACACTCTCTCCCTTGGACTTACAGTTGAGTAAAAAAGGGAACTATGGGTGGCTCTATCTTTCTCCTTCTTTCTATATTATCAGTTGAGCATAAGTGGTTGGCTAATGCAGGGAAATAGTGCAAAATTATGCAAAAATTGTTCCTATTTTTTTAGAACACCGTTGTCTTATTTCTAAGCTGGAAGCAAGTTCTGGTTTGAAAGGAAGGTGTAGTCCCTCGAGACTATCAGCACCTCTACTTACTCAGTCATAGACAAAACACACTTACCTTATAGTCACATTGAATCTCACCTAACTCCCAGGAATCCTAGGTCCACCAGATTTCACCATCAGAAACACTATCTGCGAATGAGGCGGCAAGGAAGGGCTGTGACCAGGTGCACTGCTGGTATTTCCTCTGCCCACGTGCCTCCTCCATTGCCCCAATGGACTTCACCCACAGAACAGTGGTTCTAAGATGTTGTTGTTAACTGTCATAAAATCAGCCACTGACTCATGTTCACCCCATGAACAATGGGCTCGGACTGTTGTGATCCATAGGGTTTCCACTGGCTGATTTTTGTAAGTAGATCACCAGGCTTTTCTTCCTAGTTCATCTTAGTCTGGAAACTCTCCTGAAACCTGTTCAGCATCATAGCAACATGCAAGCCTCCACTGCCAGATGGGTGGTGGCTGTGTTTGAGGTGCATTGGCCAGGATTGAACCTGGGTTTCACACAAGAAAGGTGAGAATTCTAGCACTGAACCACCACTGTCCCCTGCATTAAACAAAATGCAGGGCCCTTGTGAGCACAAGGCCCAGAGTGAATATACAGATTGAACACCCATGAGCTTAGCCCTGCCTAGAAGTTTCTTATACATAAATTAGGAATCCATTAGCAGAGTGTTTTCAAATAAAGTAGAACTTGAGTATTCCTCCTTTTTTTATTACATGATATAAAGCTGTCTCAGACATATAGGAAGTTATAGGATAAACATGGCCCTTGTTCTGAAGTTTATTTTTACCCCAAGATCTGCAGAGATGAGGGGACCAGGAGGCAGATAGATAGTTTAACTTTGTATTCAAGCAAACATGCTGTTTTATGCAATGGAATGTAATATTTGAGTAAGTTTTTAAGATAAAACATGAGATTTCAAAGAAATGATGCTGCTTATTGGGTGAAAGGTAATAGGGTATAAGTTTTAAGAGAAATGGATTGAGTAGAAAGGCAAGTATACCGAGAGAAAGGAGATTTAGGGTCTAGTCCTGCACTTGCGTTGCCTAACTGACCTCAGACAAGCCGTTTAATCTCTCGTTCTCATTAGCTTCATCTGTAAAACAGGGTTTGAACTTAGATGTTTTTTGGTTTAACAGTTTTTCCATTAAAGAGGCACTTATAAATCAAGAAACCTCTTTTAAAGGTATAATTATACACTTTAGAGATTTCTTTCCAGAATTTCCAGAGCTCCTCAGCCTTCAAGTGAATGTACTTCCTTAGCCTGTGGTTTGAGTGATCATCTCTCCCATATTTCTACATCTTCTCCATCTCAAAGGACTATAAACCATTGCTAAAAGGCATAGTCTTAGTCTGAGAAGATGAACTCCACAAATAAGATATGTGTCCAAAAAAAAAAAGACCTAGAATTTGAGAGAAGTTGCATAACTTTCTAGATCCATGGGTTCATTTCTGTTCTGTGTGTTGTTGTTGTTGTTGTTTTAGCTATTTCAGCTCTTGCCAAACCAAAATTTACCTTCCTATTTGAAAGTTCTATCTCATGACTTATTGAGTGCTACTATTAATGTTTTTCAGATCATTTTCCCTATATTTTAAAAAGTCTGCCAAAATCTAAAGTATCATTTTCATTATGTCTTTCAGCAAATGGATTTTTTTTATCAGATATACTCTGTCTTATAATTTAGTCAATAGAAAAGTAAACATTTGAATATAAACAGAGAAAAAAGAAGAGAATTAAAATATGTTGAGTTCTTGTTATGTACCAGGCAGTGTGCTTTGCATATATTATTTTGTTTAATCCCTGCATAATCATCTGTGATAGGTGAAAATAAGAATACTCCCAGTTACGTACGCTATACCAGACATTTGCTAGAAGCTTCTTAAGCAAACTCCAGCCCAGACTTTTCTCCCAAATTCCTGTGTTCCAAGTTGTTTTTATTTTTTTCCTTCCGTGGTTGATTTTATTTTATGGGAAGCATGAAAACACAAAATATGGCATCATGCAAGAACACTGCCATGTAAATTTTATATGTTACCCCTTTCTGACATCATGGAATTTAATGGCTGTCAGGTTGGTTCTTAGGATATCATTCCTAAGTGTCTTCTTGTTTCAGGCTGGTTGTCTAATCATTGTATATTGTTATTTTCCAGAACAGTTGAGCAGCACATATCAAGAGGGATATCGTTGATATTAAAAAAAACTGCAAAGTTTGGATCCTTCCCTGCTTTGGAAGCAAGAAAAATAGAAAATTGATATTCAAAGGTAACACTGTCTCCTTTCCCCTACATAACATAATCCAACAGCCTTCTCTTGAGCTACTCTATATGAAATGATTTCTCTTTTTTTATAGCATGGTATATTTCAATAGAAAATATCTCCAGCTTGTAATTTAAGACATGTTAACAGGCTGCTGAGTCTAAAGGCTGGGTTTTTTTAGTCCTTAGTTACCCGTACAGAATCTGGAACAGATGTGTCTTATATATCTAATCTGTGTTGCTGTTATTAATCTAGAGTGGGTTATAAGGCAAATATGATTTTCATAGATATGTGGACAAAAATATTGTACTTTAGGTTAAGTATGAAATAATGGAAGTAGATGGAATAGTACCTCTTTTTTTTTTTTTTTTCCGTAGAGTATTGCATAAGAACACAGATATGTTCAACATGGCCTAAGTGTGCTAAGAAGGGCAATAAAAACACTTGAGTCAATGTTATAATTTCCAGTCCTTTAATTTCATTATGTAGCTTCTGGAGGAAAAAAAGAAGGATCTTAACACTGATGTATAAATCAGAAATATTGCATAAGTCGTGTCACATCAACAGAGGGTTAATGTTAGTGAATCCATCTTTATTTGGGTTACTTACCAGAGACAGCGACTTGGGTATACAGTAAGTAATTTATTTAGGAGGTGACCTCAAGGATTGAGAGTTAGAGAATGGGGAGAGTGAATCAGGGAAGAAACAAAGGCTAAAATATGGGTGGGTTCACATGGCCACCGCCGTGGGCAATGCGAGCTTGATTCCACTGGGATCTTCCAAGAGGGGTACAGGATTACAGGATGCCTCCCAGAATTGCTGCCTGAAAAATGTGTGACATGAGGTTCATCCATTGGCTGTTATCCCCATTGGTTGTGGATAGCCCTCAGAGGCATTAACTCCCCCATGGGGCAGAAAGCGGAAAGACAGTTGGCTCTTGAGGTGGATTCTGTAAGGTGATACCTTGTGGTTCTCAAACACAGATTAGTCTGGTTGACTTGGCACAGAACGGTCTGTCCCTGCAGCTGTGGCTGATATTAGAGGTGGGCCTAGAGGGCATGACACAGGGAACCAGAGGCATCTCTTAAGTTCCTTTTACTTTACTTTAAATCATAACTTCCCCTCCTAAATAAGATACATCCAAGAAGAAAATGTTTTGTGTTTAAAGACAGTAAACAGTTCTATCTAAAGTCATAGACCTGGAGTGAACCATTTCAGAACTAACTCCTGCATCTGTGTTCAGTGTGAGAAATGCCTCTGGTTCCCTGTGTACTTTTGAGATGTTATAGACTCAAAATTTTGGAGTAGTTAGAAATAGCATAGTAACATTTTATTATACTTATTACAGGGAGCCCTGGTGGTGCCGTGGTTAAAGAAATCGATTGCTAACCAAAAGGTCAGCGATTCGAAACCACCAGTGGCTCCATGGGAGAAAGATGTGGCAGTCTGCTTACGTAGCGATTTACAGCCTTAGAAACCCTATGGGGTGGCTATGAGCCAGAATCAACTTGGTAGCAGTGAGTTTGTTTTTTGAGTTATACTTATTACTCACTGGGTGTTGTTTCATATACTAGAAGGTGTCTGTGGATAGACACAAATATAAGTATTGTCTTTCTAATTTGCAAACAGCCCTGTTAGCAGTGTTATTGTTTGTGTGAAAGATATAACATGTCTGGGCATAATGCTGCATGGGTTCTCAACTGATAAAATAGATTGATTACATTAAAGGGAATCAGACTTTTTTTAATGTGAGGACAAAAAACTGATTAACATAGAGTGAAGGCTGTGGCTATGTTCTGACCTAGAAGATCCTGTGTTTAGAGGAAGAATGTAATTAGTGGAATTTCTAAGGAGCAGCTATTATAAATAAAACACCTAAACTGATGAGCATTAGCATGCAAGTTTCTAGTGAAGGAAAGGAAAATGGTGCGGAAACTGAGGAAGGGCAGCAGAAAGTGGTTGGGCCAGGAAACTAAGGAAGTAGTGGAAAGTGGCAAGGCTGAAATACCAAAAAGAGTAGACTGAATCAAACTATGGGATAAGGAGGATCCCGTCCGTGACAGCAGAGAGATCGCTCTTAGAACAAACCACATCCTGAGCATAGGATGCACAGTCGGAGAATGGCCCCAGTGAATTTGAGGCAAGAAAAATTCCCGAATCATCAAAGAAAGTTTACATTACAGTGTCCTCTCACCTGAAGATGCAATTGCCTCTCATTCGTTTCCCTCTTCGGTCTCATTCTGCTCCAAATTCTTCCTAAATAACAGTGCTGATCATACCAGCTCTTTTCTCAAAAAATATTCTGTGATTTACCAATTCATCATTATGTAAACTCCTTACCCAGGCTCGTAAATCCTACCACTCTAAATTTTCAGACTTATTTCTTATTCCTTGACTTCTCTCACCAATGCTCTAGCGCAATAGTTCTCAAAGTAAGTTGTCAGGACTACAACATCAGTGTCACTTGGGGATTTGTTAGGAATGCAAACTCTGTGATTTAACAAGCCTTCCAAGTGATCCTGATGCATTGTGGTTCTCTAACACAGATAGGTATTGGATAATTTCCATTTGTTCACAGGTGTTGCCGATGCTGCTGGTCCAGAGCCCTTACCTTGAGAACTACTCTAAACCAAACGATCCAGGCAGGCACTGCAGTTTCTAAATTGTGGTTTTGGTCAAAGATGGATGGCAATGGAAGGGCTTACTTGCCACCCAGTGCCATGTGGGGAGGTGTGCTAGTTTAAGAACAATGTTTGAGTCTTCTGGTCAAATACCATCCTAGTATCGTAAAATTCCAAAATAAAACTTCCTGATGCATTTTTATATCCTCTACGAAGTTGTAGACTTTGTAAGCCTGTAAAAACTTGGATTTATGGGTGGATGGATGGATGGATGGATGGATGGACAGATGGACAGATGGCAGCTAAGTATTGGTTTCAGCAAGAAGTTTAATTCCTTACAAAGAAAGTTCTTTGGCAGGTGCCATGGGGAAAGACTGATTTCCTTCACAATCAAACCTCCTTATTGTGCAAGACCATGCTCAATATTTGAGACACTTTATTAGGTAGAATAACTCTATGTATTCAAAGCCTGAGTGTTTGGGTATCAATAGTATTGGGTTCTTTAATAAGTAGGATATTTCCAAAAGATTTTTTGCTATTCAATTGAGTATATCAGGAGGAAAATGTCATTTATATCAAGACAAATTGTTCATTTTAATTTATAAAAGAGCCACTGGGTATGTGAAACCAGGAAATCACCTCTGTTTAATAAATTCCTTTGCAAATGTCTCTTCCTTGAGTTTAATTTTGCAGCTGCAGCATAATTTGAATATTAATTCATTTTAGGACAATTGTACTTTCTGGTTTTTTGCTTTCTTGCATTCAAATGTGTTCATGTATCAATGTTGCACATTTTCTTTCTGCATCTCTTATCTGCATACATCATCCCATAATTGGCTTGGTAAATTTATCCTACTTTTCTTGCTAAAATAACTGTTCCTGCTATCTGTTTTCTGCCTACTCTTTGATTTATTCTAGAAATTGGGCTCAATGCCTACTTTTAGAGCTCGGTGTGAAATTTATTCTGTATGTTTTTAAACCAAGTTCCTACATATTTCTTCCATTACCTATTCCGTAGTTGAGTCAACTTCAAAAAGTATGCATAAAAAATCCTATAATTTTGTATTAGCATAAATAGTAGCAAAGGATAATAACACAAATGCTTGAGATTTTTAAAAAATTATTTAATAATTCACTGTAACAGCATAAAATTTTAAATTTTTATGTCACACTGTGGCATACCTAATATTAACACTGGAGTCCCTGGATAGTTTAAACAGTTAAGCACTCTGCTACTAGCTGAAAGGTTGATAGTTCGAACCTAGAAAGAGACACCTCAGAATTAAGGCCTGGGGATCTGCTTCTGAAAGGTCAAAGCCTTGAAAATCCTATGGAGCATACTTCTGTTCTGCACACATGAGTTACCATGGGTTGGAATCAATTTGATGGCAACTATCAACAACAACAATATTAGTCTTTAAGAAAAAGTCCAGTTCCAACCTTGTCATAAAATAGATATATGTCTTTGGATGAGTCCCTAGGCCTTAATAACCTCACTTATTAAAAAAAAAAAAAAAAAAAAGAAGGGTCTAGGATAAATAGCCTCTGGGATTCATTCTAGTACCTAATCCTGGAATCTCAGGATGCAGGTCATATGACTTCTACATAAAAACAGGCACAAAAGTATAACTGAGTCAATCAGTCAGCTCATGGCACACATTTGATGGTAACGTTGAAAGAGCAGGGCTTTGGGTACACAAATATTTGAGTTCAAAATTTAGTTTTTTCAGTGTGAGCTAGGAGAATCTGCTGAACCACTCTATGTACCTTAGTTTTTTCATCTGTAAAAGGGGGCAATGTTATTATTGTCTGCAAGGTTGCTTTAAGACTAGAAATAATACTTTTACAAACCTTAGTAGGAGCTGAACATATAGAGCTCTAAAAACCTGTGCATACCTTTAAACTTAGCAGAGCTCAAATCGAGGTTTTAGAGGTTGATGAAGGTTATATTCTTCTTCTCCAATATAATTCTACAAAGCTTGGAAATTTTAATTTGGAACTCTAAATGATCTGTTACTGAGACTTGACAGACTAATGAGAAAATGTGACATAGTTTTTCATCTAGACAAGATATCTCTGGTTCTATACATTGCTAATGATCACATATAACAAGAAAAGTCTTTTTTGTCGAGAGGGTTCTTTCACTGTCAAAGCATAACATTTGCAAATTGCATTCATCTCTCTGTCTTGTTATCTAGCAGCAGTTTGGGCAGAAACTAAAATAAAGATTCGTCAAGACAGGTTTATCCATTGCTGGTGGGAATGCAGAATGGTACAACTGTTGTGGAAGACAGTGTGGCAGTTCCTCAAAAAACTAAAAATAGAACTACCATATGACCCAGCAACTCCACTGTTAGGACTATACCCAAGGGACTGGAAACAGTTACATGAACAGACATATGCACACCAATGTCCACTGCAGCACTATTCACAATAGCCAAAAGGTGGAAACAACCTAAATGCCCATCAGCAGATGAATAGATAAACAAAATGTGGTGCATACACACATACAATGGAATACTACTCAGCTGGAAAGAGAAATGAAGTCTTGAAACATGCTACAACATGGGTGGAGCTTGAAGACACTAAACCTGTTGCTGTTGAGTTGATTCCGACTCATAGCAACCCTATGGGATAGAGTAGAACTGACCCCATAGAGTTTCCAAGGCTATAAATCTTTACAGAAGCAGATTGCCACATCTTTTCCCACTGAACAGCTGGTGGGTTCAAACAACTGACCTTTCAGTTAACAGCTGAGTGCTTAACCACTGCACCACTAGGGCTCCTTTGAAGACATTACGCTGAGTGAGATAAAAGGACAAATTTGTATAATATCACTTATATAAAAAAGACAAGGACAGACAAATGTATTGAGACCAAAGTTTATTAGTGGTTACCAGGGGCAGGAGGGAAAGGGAGAGGGAGGGTTATTGCTTATGAAGCACTGAGTTTTGGTTTACAGTGATGGAAAAATCATATTGATTAAGAGTAGGGTTACACACTGATTATTGTAATTGATGTCAGTAAGTTATACATCTGTAAAAAATTGAATTGACAAAAGTTGTATGATAGATATATTTGCAACAACAAGAAAAGAGTGGCTGCTGAGGCTGCTTATGTACAACCAAACACCTCAGGGGATTTGGTTCTTTGGTTTGGAGATTTTAAGGTCATAGTTTCATGGGACATCGTAGTTAGTTGGCCTAATATCTTGTTTAGTGCTTTTCTTCTGCCTCCTAGTTCACTGTGTAGTGCCTTGGGTTTTAAAAGCTTGCTAACAGCCATCTAAAGTACAATTGTTCTCTATTAGCCTAGAGCAACAGAGGAAGAAGGATAGTCAAGAATAGGAGGATGATATGGAATGTGTGGCAAACAGCCTTCATAAGCAATTGCCTCCTTTTCCCTGAGACCAGAAGAACTGGATGGTACCTGGCTACCACTACTAAATGTTTTGATCAAAGATTCTATAGACAAATCCAGATCAAAAAGGGGAAAATGCTAAACAGAATTTAAAATTCTTATGAAATCCAGACATTCTGGAACCAAGGAGGCTGGATAAGTCCCTGAAATTATTGATCTGACATAATCTTTAAAACTTAAACCAAAAATATCCTCTGAAATCTCTTAAAACCAAACAATGGGGGGTTAGCTTAACCAGTAAAGAATGTTTGCCTTGAGTATTGTGCTTTTTTAGTAAGTTTCTGTATGGGATCAAATTGACAACAGCAACTCGAAAGATTATGTAGGAAACTTACGGGGCAGTGAATGTATGTTAATGCCAGAGGGACAACTTGGAGAAAGAGGGTGAGAATGATTGTACAACTTGAAGAATGTAATCAATGTCACTGAATTGTATATGCAGAAATTGTTGAGTTGGTGAATGTTAAGCTGCGTATATTCTCAATGACAACAACAAAAATAAAATAAGTTAAAAAAGAAGAAAGGAAAGGTTATCCTAACAAAAAGAATAGCATAAGCTGAGGCAGACAGATTATTCAGCAAGATGTTTAATTGAATTACTGAGAATCTAACTATACAGATATGATCCTTTAAGAGTGCTGATTTGGACACGTATGGTAGAGACATCTTTACAAAGGCTCTAGAATGCCAGGTTGAGATAAAATAAAACAAAATGATGAAGCCACTAAAAAAAAAAAGACATAAAAAATCCTGAATAAGTGTTCATATTCTCATTCCAGTAAGTCAAAAGTTATTCTTTTATTTTTTCTTTCTTGCTTTGTGAAAGAAATATTTTCATAGCCATTGCCTGATACAGCCTTGTACCCAGAGTCCAAAGAAATAAAATTTTGATAAATAGATGATTCATACTATAGGATTCATGCAAATATTGAATTTTTTCTGCTCTTTATATGTGTTTTTTGTTGTTTTTGTTTAATTGTGACTTTGATATTGGTTAGCCTCAGTAATTTTTCATCAAAAATTCAGAGCTGTCTACCTAATAGGAATAGATCAATAAAGTTTGCAGTGAAATATTTCATCAATCTTAGTAGAGCATGTAATTCTGTTTGCTTTTTTTTCTTTCTGTTTCAATATTCTACAAATCCTCTATTTGCAAGTTACTGTATTTTTTAGATAAATCTTGCTATTATAATAGTCTATGTACTTTTTATGTCAGAAATAATTTAGGAGCTAAAAACTACTGGTACTATTTGAGTACCTTGATTATTCCAGACATCTGTAAGATAACTAAAATCTAATTGTGGAATGGTGTGTTTATTTGTCATGTCTCAAAGACATACCACCATCAAGATGAAAATCATACTGATGAGGCTGTTCCAGTCCTTAGGATATATATATATATAAGATACATATATATAGTGGGTGGTGGTGGTGATATTGTTTACTTGGACAACCGGTTTCTTCACAGTAGGCATAGATATTCCTGCATAGACCAACTATTATTTTTTACAAATGACCTGTAAGTATTCTCTGAAAGAAATATAAATGCTCCTTGTTGTATAATAGAATAATTTCTTTGTAAAACAAAAATAGTAGAGTTTATTACAGCTCACATTTTTGAATATTTGTTGACACTTTAAGAATGCCTGAGGACAACATTTACTATATAGTAGAAGGATGTAGCTTGACAAAAATTATAAGAAAAAGAAAAGGAGGAAAGGCACGTTGGCTATGTTTATTTTGGTTTTGCCATGTTCTCGGTATTGTGCTAGGAAATTTCACCTAAAATATTTATTTAAAAACTTAGGGAAAGACAATACCATTTTAAACAACCAATGTTAGTGCTGGGATTCCTATATCATTCCAATAGTAAATCTGGGAATTGTTAAGTCAAATAAGGTACAAATTTGGTAGAGTAATTACTGAACATGTATTAAGTACTTAGGTATATGTGATGGTTAATTTTAAGTACTTAGGCATATGTGATGGCTATGGTGCCCAGTTGTTTGGTCAAACACAGTCTAGATGTTGCTGTGAAGGTATTTTGTAGATGGGGTCGACATGTACAGTCAGTTGACTCTAAATAAAGGAGATTGCCCTTGATAATGTGGATGGGCCTCATTCCATTCTTGAAGGCCTTATGAACAAAAACTGAAGTTTCCTGGAAAGGAAATTCAGCCTCAAGACTGAAACATAGAAATCCTGCCCGAGTTTCCAGGCTATCGGCCTGCCCTACGTATTTTTGGATTCAAGACCTCGATGTCAACTCAATTTCTGAGTTTCCAGTATATCGGCCAGCCCTATGGATTTTGGACCTGCAGCCCCCACAATCGAGTGAGCTAGTTCCTTAAAATAAATAGCTTTATATGGGTGTGTGTTTACATGCACACACACACACACACACACACACACACATCCCATTCGTTCTGTTTCTCTGGAGAACCCAACTGCTATGCTATGTAATAGGAATTGTTTTAAGCACTTTACTTGAGTTATCTCACACAATTCTTAGTGCAACCGTTTGTAAAAATTTGACACAACTACAGAGAGAAATAAACCAATCCACTATCATAATAACAGGTTTCAAGATGTTTTTCCCAGTAATGGTAGAGGAAGCTTTCAAAAAAGTCATTGAAAATATAAAAGATATGACTAATACATTTCATTTAGTGGTTGTGCATAGGCTTCTTTATTCAACAATTGGAGAATACCAGTTCTTCTTAAGCGTACCTGTAATTTTTTAAGATTATGTATTAAGCCATAAAACAAGCCTAAAATACACTCTGCATTTTACAAATGAAGAAACTGAGGCACAGAGAAGCTAAATAACTTGCCAAAGAAGATGTAGCTGATAAGTGGCAGAGTATGGTACAAATGCAGGCAACTCTACCATTGGAACCCCCTCAATTATCTACCGTATTATCTGTCCATATTGGTTGTTAGACCTGTGGGAAGTAAAGAGCTAGTCTTTAATGAGATAATTTAAAACATATGCCAGGAGAAGAGGGCTAGAGATTAAACTCAATTTATTAAATTGTATTTTGAATCAAGGATGTTGCCAATTTGCAATTAGCCAACTGGGCTGTTATGGTACCTATATGACTAGACTTAAAAAAAAAATCAAATCATAAGTAAAAGTAGATTTATTCTCTTTTAAGAACTATCTATATGGGATCAAAGTGACAACAGCAACTTGAAAGATTAGATAAGAACCTTGTGGGCAGTGATTTTATGTTAATGGAAGAGGAACAACTCTGAAAAGAAGGGTTGTAATCAATGTCACTGAATTGTACAAGTAGAAACACTTGAATTGGTGTATGTTTTGCTATGTATATTCTCAACAACAACATTTTTTAAAAAGTAGATTTAAACAATTGTGAAATGTTTAAATACCTACAGCAAAGCAAGAATGACGTAGTTTGCATTATTACCTTAAATTAACTACCTTAATAAGTCAGACCTGAATTATTTATCATGTTTAGGGCCTATGTATTAAACATGAGGACATCCACTTGTGTTGCACAGTCACATCAAACTCATTATTTCCAAAACTGAACTCATAGGCATCTGCTTCCATCTGCTCCTCCCTCCTCTGCTGCCCTGTGTCTCAGTTCACAGCACCACTACCCACCCACCCACACAACTGCTTAAGTTAGAAACCGGGCAGTCATCTATGACATCTCCTTCACTCCCCACTTTTCATAAATTTGAAAGAATTTGTTGAATGAAATACCATATTACTGTTAACTGCCACTGAGTCGGCCCCTGACTAATGGCAGCCCCATGCACAACAGAACAAAACACTGCTAAGTCCTGCTCCATCCCAATGACCAGTTGCAGATAAACTGTTGTTATCCATAGGATTTTCACTGGCTGATTTCTGGAAGTAGATCACCAGGACTTTCTTCCTCATCTGCCTTAGTCTAGAAGCTCCACTGAAACCTGTTCAGCATCATAGCAACACGCAAGCCTCCACTGACACATGACTGGTTGCTGTGCATGAGGTGTATTGTCTGGGAATCAAACCTGGGTCTCCTGCAAGGAAGACGAGGATTCTACCAGTGAACCACCCCTGTCCACCCCACGTACCATATTACCAGTCTAATATTTTAATGACCAATTAGTCAGATGGCTACAGTCAGAGAGACCTTGGAGATCAAACATTATGCTATACTAATGTTTCCTAATGTGTTTTGGTTTCTGGCTACACTAATCAATTCCTGTGTATGGCTTTGATTTTTGTTTTTGTTTTTCATTTTGCTATTGTTTTTGTTTTAGTGTTGTTGCATATCCACTGTAGTACAGCTGAGATGTTTCATCTCTGCCTGAAGGTATTGTACGTGTAGGCAAATACGGCATGTTGCCGGTGGCACACATGTGCTCTCAGCAGTATTGCCCTCTTTAATTATGTCCTCTGAGAAAAAAACAGCTTCCTGGCAGGCAGTTTCCCTAATCAAAGACTTCCTGGGTCTTAAGTAATAACAAATTCAAGTGTCTCAAACTGGAACTCACAGTGGGGCTTGATTGGACATATATTTTAATCTACTTTGGGGATCAAGAAACTCTAAATGTTACACTTAATATTCCCTGAGGAACACAAGGAAGGTTTCACACATTTTGATCTATTTTTTGTTTAAGAAAAGTTACTGGTAAATAACATATGCACTGGTATTAAATGCTTGAATAATTTTCTCTCTCCCTTGACTTTTAAATTACTGCTTATTTCCTGATATTTTTATTATTATGATTGTCTTTCACTCAAACCTACTTCTAGCTGTGGGAATATTGCATAGTTGGAATGTAGGGGAAAGTACTTTAGACAAATGAACTGGAGGCCTGAGTTCTAATACAATTTTAACAGTAAGATAAACTCCATCACCTACCTCCTGCCCCAGGGAGACAGCAGAAAAAGAGAGGATTATGGATTAAATTCAAGGCCCTTAACTAAGAGAACAAAAACAAGCAAGCAAACAAACCTCTTGCAATCAAGTTGATTCTGATTCATGGTGACCCCATGTGTTACATAACAGAACTGCTCCATACAGTTTTCTTGGCTGCAATCTTTACAGAAGCAGATTTCTAGGCCTTTCTTCTACGCCACTGGTTTGGTTTGAACCACCAACCTGTAGGTTAGTAGCTGAGAGCAAACTGCACCATCCAAAAAAAAAACCCATTGCCATCGAGTCGATTCTGACTCATAGTAACCCTATAGGACAGAGTAGAACTGCCCCATGGGGTTTCCGAGGAGTGGCTGGTGGATTTGAACTGCCAACCTTTTGGTTAGCAGCTGAGCTCTTAACCACTGCGCCACGAGAACTCCTTGCACCACCCAGGGACCCTTATTTCGGAGACAGAAGAGGAAAAAGGAATTAGCTGGAAAGGATGTAAAGATCCAGGAGAACAGCAGTGTTATTTGTCATGTGGTTAAAAAGAAACTTTCAGAACTCAGACTAAGAAACTTAATTATTGTGGTCATGTCATAATTTTTAATTTACAAGCTTCTCTGTTTCAGATATTGGAGGTATTTTACAAGTTGCGTAACTATAAATTCAGTCATCCTGTCTCATCTATCTGGCCTCTCCATTTTTTTTTTTTTTTTTTTTTTGGTAACATTATCACAATGTCAAAATCTTGAAGCCTTCTTTGTTTTTCCCTACTTTACTCTCATCTGCTTATACAGCCCCTCACCAGGTCTTAGCTGGTTTTTCCCAGTGGTTTCAAATCCCTGCCTTCCTCACATCTTCTCAGCCATCATCCTAACTCAGGCTCTCACTGCCTCTTGTCTTGGCTGTTGTAGCAGTATCCTGACCGTTATGCTAACCCCATTCCAAAATTCCATTTTCAAGTCACCCCCTATACTGATCTCCCCAAAATACTATTTTAGGCGTATTTTAATAGTTTTTGCTGAGTCCTTGTGTACCAGACACTGCTAAGTGTGCTGTTTCATGTTATTCCTACAGCTAATTTTAAGTGGTAGCTACTACTGTTATTCCTGTCTTTGCAAATGAGAAAATTGATCTCTAGAGAGTTTGAATAACTTGCCCAAGGCCACAGCAACTAAGCAGAAATTCTACCTAACCCTAAAACCTGGGTGCTTTACCATGTTGCATAATGTAAAAGAGATGATGGTGATTGGACTCAAGGAGATGAAGCTGAATAAACACCTATCAGATTGTAAATGAATCCATTAATTTTATACAATAGGCAAAATTTATTCAAGACTTTTAAGCAGGGGCTGGAAAGCAATGCAATCAGATTTTATTTGACCGAACAGCTCTGATAACCCAATGATGAATGCATCAGAAGAGTTAGAGGCCAGGGGACCCTGGCACCTTCTGCACCCGGGGGGGACTCTCTTGCCTTGCAGGAGCCCTGTCAGAAGCCCTTGCCTCCTCAGGTGTTGCTTTCCCTGAGGCATTAGTGGGTCTCTCCTCCATGTTACTATGGCCTCTAATCAAAGCACTTGTGGCTTTCAGATCCTGCCGTACCACAGCCCACCGTGCAGTGCTTCTCATGGGGTCCTCATAAAATCTTCCTGAGGTGTTTCTACTCCCTTTTTAAAGATGAGCAAAGTGAGGCTCACAGAGAGTATGTGGCATGCCTCTCTAGATTTTACCTTAATCATCTTCGTGTTACTAATGCCTGATACATAGTAAATGCTCTATAAATGAGTAATGAGTACATTAAGTACCTTTATCTGTTTATACATTTTATCTTATTAAAAAGATTTAAAGCTCCTGGATAATGGAGCTTATGTTCCTCATGCATTTATACCACTCATAATACCTCACTAAGTGCATTGCACGGAGCAATAAAAGTACTTGATTTCTTTATCTTAACAGGATTTGGTTTTATGTAGTTCTCCTCTTTTCATTTTGGGTGCAAGATACATTAGATTAGAATTTTATGTGGGTACTTTTTTTCCAGACTCTCCTGGAAGCCATTTCTGCCTTTGAATTATATGCTATTTATATCATTGATAACTATTGTACCTGGTTCAATGAGAATAGAAGCACAAGTTATATTTTATTTCAATAAAAATATTATCAATTTTTACTGAAATTTGACAATGTGAGCAGGCAGTATGCCTTGCACTTTTTCATTTTATTCTCACAGTACATTGTGGTATAGGTATTATTTTTATCCTCATTTTACCAATAAGCAAGGAAGGCACAGAGAGGTTAAGTAATTTCCCCAGGGTTACACAGCTAGTAAGGGGTAGAGCTGGAATTTCAACTCAGGCACCAGGGTTCAGAGCCTGTGTTCATTCCCTCAATTAATAAGTATTTTTATATCCTACTATCTGTCAGGCATGATTTTAGGCTTGAATAGGTGGTCAATGAATGTGTACTTAATAATTATACTATATGAGCACTTAGGGGTATTCTCTGAAAGGTATATAAAAATAGAATTATTGTTTAGTGGAGGTTGACTCATTTCAGTGAAAAATGAGTTGTCTAACGGGTCCAGTTTTAGTCTTCAGATTGTACATGTTGTACCAATTCATCCTCAATTAAATGAAAGCAATTGTAAAGTGACTAGGAAATAGTCAATTATTTTCTGAGCTGCCAAGCTTAGGGAATTAGCATTCTAGAATTTGCAAAAATGTTAAGCCAGAAAAAGAAGTCCATAAAACACCATTTCAACTGCTTTTGAAATTCTGCCAGGTATTAGTAATTGCATTGTAATTTGAATTTTGGAATCATAGAATCTTAGAGTTGGATGGAAATTTCAGGATTATCTATGCCAATTTCTTGCCTAATGCCAGAATAACTCATACAACATTTTAAAAGTAAGATCTTTGACAAATGTTCCTCTAACACTGCATGTCAACAGAAGCAGTTGTGTATATTTTACAGTATCACGTAACTTTGTACCTATGACTCCTAACATATTAGAAGATCGAGCAGGTCTGATACACAGGCTGAGAATCCATGTGGTTCTCTTTTACCCTTTCCTGGGTCTTTTTCATACCTACATTTTAGGAATATGCTTAATGTTTGTAAGCTGTTCTTTTGGTTATTATTTTGCATTGCCCCTTTATTCTCTAAGCAAACTTTGGCCCACAGGCTGAATCTCCTGTTGTGTAAATAAAGCTTTTCCAGAGCACAGCCACGTCTCTTCTTCTAGGGATTGCCTGTGGCTGTTTTCGCACTACACAAGCAGAACTGAGTAGTTGTGACAGAGGTGGCATGGCCAGGAAGCCTCATATATTACTATCTGGCCCTTGAAAAAAGTTTGTCAACCTCTGCTCTAAAGTACTGCAGCTCTTTTTTGTATGTTTTATTTTTAAACCTCTTTCTTTCTTGTTCCATTTGTCGTTTGGAATAAAATGATTGTGGCAGCCTGAACCATGCATATATAAAGAACCCACACATGGTTTGACTGGCTTCTCACAATATTGAATAAATTATTGTCTTCATTATCCCTCTCCCTCTTTCTCTTTCTTTCTGGTGCACGCTGTGTGTGCTTTTTTCTGAAGCTGATAAACTGGAGATAATAATGGTCTTCATTTCTTTCTGCAGACTAAATGTCTGCAGGTGCCCTAGGATACAATCTATCTATCTATCTATATATATATAAACAATTTGCATAAGTATACATATGTATATTATATACATTTATATATATATAAAACCAAACCAAAAACCAAACCCACTGCCATCCAGTCGATTCTGACGCATAGCGACCCTGTAGGACAGGCTCCTTATAACATTATTTATATAAACAGCATTACCGTGTCCTTTTTCATATGTCTGAAATATTATATATATAAAATTTATATGAATTAAATTATGTCCCCCCCAAAATATGTGTTGTAAATCCTAACCACTTCGTGGTAGAAGGAGCCGCACAAGTGGTTAAGTGTTTGGCTGCTACCCAAAAGGTCGGTAGTTCGAATCCACCAGATGCTCCTTCAAAACCCTATGGGGCAGTTCTACTCTGTCCTATAGGGTTGCTGTGAGTTGGAATTGACTCAGAGGCAATGGGTATGATATAGTATGGGTATGTGGTAGAAGGAGCCCTGGTAGTGCATTGGTTAAGCACTCAGCTGCTAACTGAAAGGTCAGCAGTTCAATCCCATTAGCCACTCCTTGGGAGAATGATGTGGCAATCTGTTTCCATAAAGATTTGAAACCTTGGAAACCCTGTGAGGCAGTTCTGGTGTTTTACAGGGTTGTTATGGGTCAGAATTGACTCGAGGGCGGTGGGTTTGGTTTTTTGGGTTTGAAGCCTACAGTTATAATCCCGTTTGGGAATGAGTTGTCTTTGTTATGTTAATGAGGGAGGATTAGTGTAATGTGTATCTTGAGTCAATTTGTTTTGAGATATAAAAGAGAGATTAAACAAGCCAGCAGAGCAGAGATGGGGTAAGATAGATATCAAGACGCGTGGAGCTCTCCAAGGAACTAGAAAGCAGAATTCGAAGAGACAAGGACCTTCCTCCAGAGCCGACAGAGACAGAAAGTCTTCCCCTTGAGTCGGTGCTCTAAATTCGGACTTCTAGCCTCCCAAACTGTGAGAAAATAAGAATTTTGTTAAAGTCAGCCACTTTTGCTGTTTCTGTTATAGCAGCATTAAATAACTAAGACAGAATCTGGTACTAGAAGAGTAGGGTGCTGCTCTAACAGATACCTAAAATGTGCAAGGGGTTTTGGAATTGGGTAATGGGTAGAGGCTGGCAGAGTTTTAAGGTGCCTAATAGTAAAAGCCTAGATTGCCTTGAAGAGACTGTAGGTAGAAATATGGATGTCAAAGGCAATTCTAGTGAGGGTTCAGAAGAAAGTGAAGAGAGCTATAGAGAAAATCTCCGTTGTCTTAAAGAACACATACTGTGCCAACAACAGAATGTTGCTAGAAATGTGCACGTTAAATGTGCTTCTGATGAGACTTGAAAAGAAAATGATGAACCTGTGATTGGACAATGGAGGAAGGGTCATGCTTTTTATGCAGTGAAAAAGAACTTTCTTGAATTATGTTCAAATGTTTGGTGGAAGGTAGAACTTGTAAGTGAGGAACATTGATGTCTGGCTGATAAGATTTCTAAGTGAGGTCTTAAAGGGGCTCTGTGGTTTCTCTTTACTGCTTACAGTAAAATGCGAGAGGAAAGAGATGGACTTAAATTGAACTGTGCAAAAGGAAAACAAAACTTAAAGATTTGGAAAATTCTGTTGTACAAACTGGGAACACATGTTCCAGAATGTTCACCAAGGACATGGCTACACAGTCTTTTGTTAAAGAGTTTAGGCCTGTGACTGATGGATCTAATCAACTACAACAACAGAAAACCCATCAGCTTAGACTAAAGGGGACAGAAAGGAAAGAATGCTGTCTGCCTCTTGGAATTCTACAGCAGGAAACAGGCCAAAGAAGCTACATCTGCTGTCCTCCAAGAAAAGAAAAGGACCATCCCTGGAGCAGCTCAAAGATCAGCAGAACTGTTAGAAGAAGCGTGGGTAGCAGGGCCTTCTTGGTTTCAAAGGGTGGGGCCATGGTCTCCTGGATCTCAAAAGGTAGGACGATGGCATCCCAGGTTTCAAAGAGTCGGATCTTCGCCAGCTTGTTTCCAGAGTGTGGGGATGCTGTTAAGGTGTGCCAGGGGATGGGACCACTGCCCAAAACAAGGGGCAGGGCTGCCATGCCCAAGGGGCAGAAGAACACTGCTTGCTGGGGATGAGGGGATGGGGTTGCCACTCAGATGGACTAGAAGAATGGGGCCGCCAAAAGCCGTGTGACCAGAGTTACCCTCCCAGAGAGCCTGGAAGGCAGGACTGAAGCCCAGGATCAAGGGGCCTCCACCCAGAATCCAGAGGCTGTGGCCAACACTCGCAGTATGGAGGGCAGGGCCATTGCCCAGATGGACTCAGAGAAGAGAGGATTATTTTCAAGCCTTGACAGATAATATAATTTGTTGTGCTGGGTTTTGGAATTGCTTAGTGCCTCTTATCCCTTTTTTCCCTCCAATTTCTCCCATTTGTAATGGAAATGTCTACTTTGTGCCTGTTCCACCATTGTACGTTGGATACACATACCTTGTATTTTAGATTTCACAGGTTTACAGATGAAGACTAATTTTGCCCTAGGATGGAATACACCAAAAATCTCACCCATATTTGATTTAGATGATTCAGAAGATGAGATTTTGGACTTGGAGTTGATTTAAGACTATTAGGATGATGAGATGGGGGTGAATGTGTTTTGACTGTGGCAAGGAAATGAATTTTGGGGGGCCAAGGGGTGGAATATTATGGATTGAATTATCGTCGTTGTTAGGTGCCATCGAATCAGTTCCAACTCATAGTGACCCCGTGTACAACAAAGCAAAACACTGACCTGCCCTTCACAAGTGTCACAATTTTTGCTATGTAGGAGCCCATTATTGTAGCCATTGTGTCAATCAGTCTTGTTGAGGGTCTTCTTTTTTGTTGACCCTCTACTTTACCAAGCATGATGTCCTTCCTCAGGGACTGGTCCCTCCTGATAACGTGTCCAAAATACGTGAAGCGAAATCTTGCCATCCTCGCTTCTAAGAAGCATTCTGGCTGTACATCTTCCAAGACAGATTTGTTCATTCTTCTGGCAATCCGTGGTATATTCAATATTCTTCACCAATACCATAATTCAAACGCATCAATTCTTCTTCAGTCTTCCTTATTCATTGTCCAGGTTTCACATGCATATGAGGTGATTGAAAATACCATGGCTTGGGTCAGACACACCTTAGTCCTCAAAGTGATAGCTTTGCTTTTTAACACTTGAAAGAGGTCTTTTGCAGCAGATTTACCCAATGCAATACGTTGTTTGATTTCTTGACTGCTGCTGCTGTGGACATTGATTGTGAATCCAAGTATAACCCTCAACAACTGCAATGTTTTCTCCGTTTATCATGATTTTGCTTATTGGCCAGTTGTGAGGATTTTTGTTTTCTGTATGTTGAGGTGTAATCCATACTGAAGACTGTAGTCTTTGATCTTCATCAGTAAGTGCTTCAAGTCCTCTTTGTTTTCAGCAAGCATGGTTGTGTCATCTGCTTATCGCAGGTTTTAATAAATCTTCTTCCAATCCTTACGCTGCATTCTTCTTCATCAAATCCAGTTTCTCGGATTATTTGCTTAGCATACAGATTGAATAAGTATGATGAAAGGATATAACCCTGATACACATCTTTCCTAATTTTATACCAGCAGAATCCCCTTGTTCTGTTTGAACAATTACCTCTGGGTGTATGTACAGGTTCCGCATGAGCACAGTTAAGTATTCGGGAATTCCCATTCTTTGCAATGTTATCCATTATTTGTTATGATCCACACAGTTGAATGCCTTTGCATAGTCAGTAAAATACAGGTAAACATCTTTCTGGTATTGTCTGCTTCCAGTCAAGATCCATCTGACATCAGCAAAGATTAACCTTGTTCCACGTCCCCTTCTGAATTCAGCTTGAATTTCTGGCAGTACCCTCTCGATGTACTGCTGCAACCATTTTTGAACTACCTTCAGCAAAATTATATTTACACGTGGTATTAGTAATATTGTTTGATAACTTCCGCATTCTGCTGATCATCTTTCTTTGGAATGGGCACAAATATGGACCTCTTCTAGTCGGTTGGCCAGGTAGTTGTCCTCCAAATTTCTTGGCATAGACAAGTGATTGCTTCCAGCATTGCGTCCATTTGTTGAAACATCTCAGTTGGTATTCTGTCAATTCCTGGAGCCGCCTTTTCCCCCAATACCTTCAGTGCAGCTTGGATTTCTTCTTTCAATACCATCAGTTCTTGATCATATGCTACCTCCTGAAATGGTTGAACGTCTACCAATTATTTTTGCTACAATGTCTCTGTATATTCCTTCCATCTCCTTTTGATGTTTTCTGCATCATTCAACAGTTTGCTCGTAGAATCCTTCAATATTGCAACTTGAGGCTTGAATTTTTTCCTCAGTTCTTTCAGCTTGACAAGTGTTGAGCATGTTCTTCCCTTCTGGTTTTCTAACTCCAGGTCTTTGCACATTTCATTATAATACTTTACTTTGTCTCCTCGAGCCACCCTTTGAAATGTTCTGTTCGGCTCTTTTACTTCATCATTTCTTCCCTTTGTTTTAGCTACTCTACCTTGAAAAGCATGTTTCAGAGTCTCTTCTGACATCCATTTTGGTCTTTTTTTTCTTTCCTATCTTTTTAATGACGCTTTTCTCTCTTCCTGTATAGTGTCCTTGATGTCATCCCACAACTCGTCTGGTCTTTAGTCATTAGTCTTCAATATGTCAAATCTGTTCTTGAGATAGTCTCTAAATTCAGGTGGGATATACTCAAGGTCATTCTTTGGATCTCATGGACTTGTTTTAATTTTCTTCAGCTTCAACTTGAACTTGCACACGAGCAATTAATGGTCTGTTCCATAGTTGGCTCCTGGCCTGGTTCTGACTAATGACATTAAGCTTCCTCATCCTCTCTTTCCACAGAAGTAGTCAATTTGATTCCTGTGTATTCCATCTAGAGAGCTCCTCACGTTTAGTCACTGTTTATGTTGTTGAGAAAAGGTATTTCCAATGAACAGGCTGTTGATCTTGCAAAATTCTATCATGCAATCTCCGGCATCATTTCTTTCACCAAGGCTGTGTTTTACAACTACTGATCCTTCTTTGTTTCCCACTTTTATGTGCCAATCACCCATAATTATCAATGCAACTTGATTGCATGTTTGATCAATTTCAGACTACAGAAGTTGGTCAAAATCTTCTATTTCCTCATCTTTGGTGTTAGTGGTTGGTGCGTAAATTTGAGTATTAGTCATATTAACTGGTCTTGCTTGTAGGAGTATGGATATTATCTTATCACTGACAGCATTTCACTTCAGGATAGATCTTGAAATGTTCTTTTTGACAATGCATGCTATGCCATTCCTCTTCAATTTCCCATTCCTGGCACATGATTGTCCGATTCAAAATGACCAATACCAGTCCATTTCAGCTCACTAATACCTAGGATAGATATCTTCAAGCATTCCGTTTCATTTTTTGACAACTTCTAATTTTCTTAGATTTGTACTTCCTTCATTCCACATTTCGATTATTAATGGATGTTTGCAGCTTATTTCATCTCATTCTGAGTTGTGCCACATCAGCAAATGAAGGTCCCAAAAAACTTTATTCCATCCACATCATTAAGGTTGACTCTATTTGAGGAGGAAGCTCTTCCTCAGTCGTATTTTGAGTGCCTTCCAAGCTGAGGGGGCTCATCTTCTAGCACTGTATCTCACAATGTTCCATTGCTATTTATAAGGTTTTCACTGGCCAATTTTTTTAGAACTAGATCACCAGGTCCTTCTTCCTAGTCTATCTTAATTTAGAAGTTCTGCTGAAACTTGTCCACCATGGATCACACTGCTGGTATTTAAATACCAGTGGCATAGCTTCCAGCATCACAGCAACATGCAAGTTTGTCATATGACAAACTAACAGACAAGTGGTGGTATATTGAATTATGTCCCCCCAAAATGTGTGCTGTAAATCCTAAACTCTATACCTGTGGTTATAATCCCCTTTTTGAATGGGTTGTCTTTGTTATGTTAATGAGGCAGGATTAGTGTAAGGTATATCTTGAGTTAATCTCTTTTGCGATATAAAAGAGGTTAAATAGCAAGCAGAGCAGAGATGGGGTAAGACAGATGCCAAGACACATGGAAATCTGCAAGGAACCAGAAAGCAGAAGTTGAACAGACAAGGACCTTCCTCCAGAGCCAACAGAGAAAGACTTCCCCTCCAGCTGGTGCTCTGAATTCAAACTTTTAGCCTCCTAAACTGTGAGAAAATAAATTTCTGTTTGTTAAAGCCATTCACTTGTTGTATTTCTGTTATAGCAGCACTAAATAACTAAAATGCATACATATATATGAAAAAGACACAGAAATGCTTTTTATGATTATTAAAATTATGATCATATCACATGTTTGTGACTTTGGTTTTTATTAATGGAATTAGTCCCTTCTTCAGTAAATCCTGCTTGATGTGGCCCCTGCCCATCTTGCCAGCCTTTCTTGTGATGCCTCCCATTGGCTACCTTCTCTCCGACGAGGGTCAGTGGTTTCCATTCAGTTTTCACAAAAGACCAAGTTCTTGCTATTTCTTCTGCCTGAACCCTCTCTGGTATTTTTCCTGCTTCCAGTATCCTCTTCAGGTCTTTGCTAATATGCCATTTTCTCAGGGTAGCCTTCCCTAACACTTGTATAATGTCCACCTCAATTCCTTTATGTGACAATTCATGACACTATCACAATGTACAATTTTCTCATTTGTCCATATTTATGTTGTGTCTGTGTGCGTGCATGCATAAGTACATGCATGTGTGTGTTGGTAGTGGGTGGTATCTGTCCTTCTCTACCAGAATGTAATCCCCATGAGGTCAAGGACTGAATTTATCTTGTTCACTGTTGTCTTTCTCGTTTCTAATGTAGTAGGTACTCAAGAAGTAAATGTCAAATAAATGAACATCATGAAATTCTAAGTTTTGAAATGGTAAAAGATATTAAAAAAAATTCAAATGTCATGGGGATTTGTACCCAATTTTGCTGATGCCATGTATGCATTTATTTACCAATCACTAGTCATAGAGTAATTGTTATTCCAGGTATTGACTGTGTACATGTGTCCCTTTCCTTCTTCACTTGAGGTGATATCCTATCACTGACTGCATTATACTTCAGAGATAGATCTTGAAATTTGCATTTGTATCAGTGACGACTCTGAAATTTACCCGTTTAGACATTTTGGAGAATTAGATATAGTTATCTGTCTATGTAACTGAGAAAGGTTTATTAGAGTACATGGAACTTCAAGAGAAGCTTAAAAGACCAGCAGGAAGAGAAAATGTTTCATGTTCTTGGAAAGAAATGGAACGGACTCCAGTAGTTTAAAACACAATGTTTGAGAAGGTTTGGAAATGGTAGAAAGACGGCTAAAAGATTGTGCGATTAAGCCTTTCCAAGAGAATATGTTTAGCATGCACTAGACAGTGTCCAGAATGTCCTATTCAGATACATAATAAAGTTTTGGATGGCATTGATTATGTTGTATTAATAATTGATGTAAACAATAATTTACCTGGTTGTCAAAACACTTCAAAACATTATTGTATAGATTGTTATATCATTCCTTCATATCACTCTTTTAGAAGAAAGATGAGACTATTTGCCTAATGAATTACAGTTCATTCATGGAAGATCTGTAGACTGAATCCCTAGTCCTAACAGTCCTAAATAAACCAGTGCCAAGGCTGGCATTGGGTGAAATGACCAGATAGGAAGAATGGTCAGAGACAATTTAAAATGGTCCACAACTTCCCTTTTAGTCTTCCTCACCTCTTGGTAACACGGATGTCTCAGGGAAGGCTGCAGCATTACTTGTGGTCATGGTGAACCATGTGTCTGCAAGAATGCCAATTATCCTGTGTGGGCCAGCATGCCTGACAGATTTCACCCCAACATGCTGCACTATTTCCCACCCTTTTCTTCATGACCAGGGTTAGGTAGAGGGGGTTGCACCAGTGTGGCCCAATATGATTTTTATAGAGCATATGAGAAAGAACACTGAAATATTATGTTACCATCAGTGGTACGCCTTCTGCCAGCTGCGTACTTGCCCAACCCATGATGTATGTGTGTAATACTTAAACTTGTATTGAAAACTTCTTCATGGATTCCTCTTAAGAATACAGAATCATAACCACTCTTCCTTTTTTTTTCATCTCCAAATATCATTATGTTGGTTTTTCTTTTGTAGAACTTATCAAAGGTATATCTTTATTTCTTGTGCTGCAAACAATGAGAAGTAGTTGGGCTGTCACATTTCTGTAGCCCTCCAATTATGATTTTATTAATTAGATTGGGAGAGCACAATTGTGCTAAACGATAGCCTTTGACTATATGTGCCTCTCCTGTCTCCTCCCCTGCTAAGCCTAAAAAACTTCTGTTGAGTCTTTAGGCTCTTCAGTTGTTAATAGTTTACCCTTAATTTATACTAGGATACTGAGCACAACATTTAGATGGAAATTTTGCATGTATTTCAGAAAAGTTGTGATTTTCAGTTTTTTCCACCATGCAATTCAGTTGGGGTCATTGAGGTACCATAATTTTCTGTGACCCAAACGTTACAACAGAAGTCAGGAGATCTTGCGTTTGTTTCTAGCTTGATCGTTGACTCTCCTTGACTGGGGATGTATCTTTTATCCTCCTCCGCTATAGTGAATGGAGCCTGGCCTCAGACGTTTTGTGAATTAACATGGAACTTTGCTGATATCATGCACCCTTCCTGCTTCTCCATGCCAATGCTACCTTTCAAGCGCTCCTTTATCTTTGTAAGGACTCAGCCATTGCTTTTGTTCCCATCTGTCATACCTTTTGGTTAACTGTGAGCTTTCCTCTCTATTCATTTGAATAACCTGAGGAGATTGTAAAGTATTTAGAAAACATAAACGTATAAATGGTATGTCATAGAATCATGTTTTCATATGTGAAATCAGCAGTTGCAGGATTGCCTCTAGTGACACCGTATGCTGTTACTGAACTTAGCAGTGCTCTTGGAAAAGAATATCACATAGCTAACAAAGGAAGGAAAAGTCCAATTAAAAATAAAATTTATCTCAAACTCAAAATACTTTTTTAAAACTAGTCTTGTCATGGATTATTATAGTCAATGATTTATTTTGTACACATGAACCTATCTTATACAGTTTTGACCAAGTAAAATTAATTTTCTATGTGTTTCCTTTCATAGTAAATGGATGATTTAAGTTAATTGAACAAGCGAAGAATTTATACATAAAAAGTTGCCATAGCTGTGCCATAGCTGGGATGGGTACCTTTGAAATGTCCTGTCTTTCAGGTCTTGTTTTCTGAGGTATTAATTCACTATTATGTTTATAGTATTTTTGTATCTGTTTTCCTATTTTGTAGCAAATATATGATCCTCACAAAAATGTTCAATTATGCTTTTCAGTAATATATTTTATTATAAAAAAAAATTGCCGAGTCAATTGTCAGTGAATGCATTAGTGTATGTACCAATTTCATTCCTTAATAACAATTGGCCTTTTTGTTTCATCAAAGAGTCAACTAAATAAATGCTTCCAAGTGTATTTCACTACTATCACTCATCAGAATCTGAGCTCTTCCTTTTACATACTTTTCTTTCTTCTTTTCTCTCCTCCCCTCTCTTTTCTCTGTTGTGCTTCTCTGCATTTCCAAGGAAAGGTGTCAACAGTGAACACCCTGACATTATATTGGGAAGAAAAGATTAATTTGTTTTTCCTTTTGGACAAACATTTATTCTTTGCAAAATTTATTATTGGCTAATAACTTATTTTCTCAGCTATATAATACCACACTCTACTTTGTGAAAAGTGAATGTAGATGAGTATATGGCTTTCCAGTAACTTTGAGGACACATGATAGCCCATGTAGATGACCACAGTTTCCACTTTGTATATATGGTCTGCCCAGATGGCTTCTGCCACTTCCTCTCCTGAAATAATTGTTCCTGGAAATCTCAGCTGATATTACAGTATTTTGGGCCAAATGACTAAGAATACAAAAGCATTATCATGCAAATCTGCATCTTTAAAGTGGAGCTTAAAGGCTGCTGTTGTAAACCCCCAGGGAAAATGGAGTGCCAGAAATTAATCTTCTGTGGCTGCTACTATGCTGCCTTTTTGCTATTTCATGTAGGATGTTCCCATCTTCCTTTGAGGAAAAAGCTTCCATTAATCTGGGACAGCTGTCGGAAGCGGTTTTATCCTTTTTAGAGGTTGCTTTTGAAAAGTTTCTTTGATATCTATATATTTGGGTTTTATGATTTAAAATAAGAATCTTTCAGCACCGTATGTACCCACTGTTAGAGTAACAGGGTTATTGCTGTGAGGTTGCACAACAGACTTGTGACAGGTCAGGGAAAAAGCCAATTTATGGTTTTAAGCAGCTTATAAATCTTTAAAAGCGTCTTCCAAGAAGTGCGTCTCATTTTTTTAGAATTATAAATACATGGCTAACAGCTGTAGATATATAAATATGCTATGTACTCTGTGTATATATGCTATACATACTCCATGTGGATAACTGTATACTGTATATGTATGTATGCTATAACCGAAAAAACCAAACCCACTGACATTGAGTTGATTCTGACTCATAGCGACCCTATAGGACAGGGTAGAACTGCCCCATAGGGTTTCCAAGGAGCAGCTGGTGGATTTGAACTGCTGACCTTTTGGTTAGCAGCCCAAGGTTTACACACATACACACGCACGCACACACACATACATACTCCATTTGGACAACTATATAATCAAAGCATAAAATAGTTCTGAAATAGGTGTGAAGATATTTAAAAACATGTAACACAAGTGTTTTAAACTACACATTTGTGCATGGTATTTAACAGGTTAACCCCTGGCTAGATCTTTTCCGAGGCTTGCTTTTTTTTTCTTTAATTTTACTTTAGATGAAGGTTTACAGAACAAACTAGTTTCTGATTAAATAGTTAGTACACACACTGTTTTATGACATTGGTTAACAACCCCACTACCTATCAACACTCTCCCTTCTTGACCTTGGGTTCCCTATTATGAGCTTTCCTGTCCCCTCCTGCCTTCTCGTCCTTGTCTCTGAGCTGTTGTGCCCCTTTAGTCTTGTTTTGTTTTATGGGCCTGTCTAATCTTTGGTGGAAGGAAACCTTGGGAGTGACTTTATTACTGACCTAAAAGGGTGTCCAGAGTCTATACTCTCAGGATTTGTCCAGTCTCTGTCAGGCCAGTAAGTCTGATCTTTTTTTTGTGAGTTAGAATTTTGTTCTACATTTTTCTCCAGTTCTGTTTGGGACCTGCTGTTGTGATCTCAGTCAGAGCAGTCAGTGGTAGCCAGGCACCACCTAGCTGTACTAGACTCAGTCTGGGGGAGGCTGTGGTAGTTGTGGTCCATTACTCATTTGGACTAATCTTTCCCTTGTATCTTGTTTTCTTCATTCTCCCTTGCTTCCAAAGGGATGAGACCAGTGGAGTATCTTAGATGGCCGCTCCTAGGCTTTTAAAACCCCAGACGCTACTCACCAAGGTAGAATGTAGAAAATTTTCTTTTTTTTTTTCATTTTATTTTTTTTTTATTGTACTTTAGATGAAGGGTTACAGAACAAATAGTGTCTCATTAAACAGTTAGTACACATATTGTTTTATGACAATGGTTAACAACCCCATTACATGTCAACACTGTCCTTTCTCAACCTTGGGTTCCTTATTACCAGCTTTCCCGTCCCCTCCGGCCTTCTAGTCCTTGTCCCTGGACTGTTGTGCCCCATTAGTGTTGCTTTGTTTTATGGGGCTGTCTAATCTTTGGCTGAACGGTGAACTTCAGGAGTAACTTCATTACTGAGCTAAAAGGGTGTCCGGGCGCCATACTCTCGGAATTTCTCCAGTCTGTGTCAGGCCAGTAAATCTGGTCTTTTTTTTGTGAGTTAGAATTTTGTTCTACATTTTTCTCCAGCTCTGTCCAGGACCCTCTGTTGTGATCCT
>NW_004444158.1:1324252-1333243 GCF_000243295.1 Trichechus manatus latirostris
ACAAGTGGAGTATCTTAGATGGCTGCTCACAGGCTTTTAAGACCCCAGACGCTACTCACCAAGGTAGAATGTAGAACATTTTCTTTATAAACTGTTATGTCAATTGAGCTAAATGTTCCCTGAGACCATGGTCCCCACAGCCCTCTGCCCAGCAATTAGGTCCCTCAGGGAGTTTGGATGTGTCTATGGAGCTTCCATGACCTTGCCTTGTACAAGCCAAGCCTTGCATTTTGCCTTGTATTTTACGGAGAGATGCAATCATGGAAGTTGTCCCTTTGTAACTGTGAGCAGATGCATTTGTCCACTGCTGAGATTCCTATTGCCATCTTTGCACTTAAGGACAGTGTAAAGTCAGCTCCAAGGCAAAGCATTTAATAATGGTAGAGAGATCTGCTCTATCCTTCTTTGCATTAGAAGAGGGTAGGTTTTATTTATTTTTTTAATGTGATCTTCCTACTGCCATCCATGAGAGGATTCACTTACAAAAAGCTTCAGCTGTTTCCTGTTCTGCACACGCTATCTTGGCCAGGTGCTTCTAATTGCTGACTTCTGTCTGTCAGTCTGAGACCATCTGTGCTGGGAATGATTCCTGCCACACAGGAAACTAAAGGAGAAACCCGAACTAGGTCAGAAAACTGCCTTGCTCATCAAGTCTCACAACTCTCACTTGTGCCCTTGTTTCCTTATCTGCTGATGCCTTGTCCCTGTCCCTTGGTCTATGGGGTTACCTGGCTCTATGGTTCGCAAACTCTATAGTCACTTTGGCCCCGTAGAGATTTGTAGCATCCACCTGTAGAACCAGCTCCATGCTCTGACTTTAGGACAAGTTATTGGCCCCAGACCAAGACAGAAAAAGCAGTAAACCACCGGCCAAGAAACAAGTCGTTGTGTATCCAGTCACACTATTTTGTCAACTTGAATCTAGTTCCCTCATTGTCGCTTAGTGATAGAGTTCATGTCCTGATATCCTAATCCACCTCTTTCTTGAATTTTGTTGTTGCTGGTTTTTAGTGCATAGCTTAGCCTTCCTGGGCAGAGTCCCCATTACTGTGATCCCTGGCCCTGACCATGATCCGGGTAAACCTGCTCCTTTCCTCTCCACTATACCTATCCTATGTCTCACGTACTTTGGACATGTTATCGGGAGGGATCAGTCCCTGGAGAAGGACATCATGCTTAGAAACATAGAGTCAGCGAAAAAGAGGAAGATCTTCAACGAGATGGATTGACACAGTGGCTGCAATAATGGGCACAAGCATAACAACGATTGTGAGGATGGTGCAGGACCAGGCAGTGTTTTGTTCTGTCATACACAGGATCACTATGAGTCAGAACCAACTTGATGGCACCTAACAACAACAGTGTCTCCACCACTGCACACTGGGTCTGGGTCTTTTGCTAATATAGCTAGAGTCTCTGCCCTCCTTCCCAACACAACTTGAGACCAGCCTTCTTGTCCCTAATGACTGGAATGCCCCTTTCCTTTGTCCTGTTAATTGCTTTGTGTCTGTTATGACTCATCAATTCTCCATGAAGTCTTCTGTGGCCTCCCCCTCCAACCCTCACCCCCACTGCTAGGCTGAGACAGATGCTCTTCTGATGGCACCTGCATATTTTAAACATATGCATTGATTTACATTATAATTATCCATTTATTTCTCTCTGTTTCTAGTCTGTGTGCTTCCCTAGTGCCTAACATAATACCTGGTACAAGTGCTCCTGCTTTGTAAATGCATCTTGAGTGAATGAGTAGCTCTTCAGACCTGTGTTAACTCTATGATAATTGGCCCTCCTTTGCCCTGCTCCTGTGTATCTAGCTCCGAGCTTCATCCAATTCTATCACTAGACTTCACTGGCTGTTGTCTGGATGTAAGCTATGATAATAGACCATCAACTTGGACTGCATGCTTACTAGACTCATGCCCTATGACCTGATTCCAGTGTACCTTGTCTTGCCCATTAACTCTGGCCAGTGGTAGATAGTATCCGGGGAAGGACTGCTTCTACTGCTGTTGGCCATGGCTAAAAGCCTGGGACAGATGCATGGCTTTTCTCTGTTTCGGGCTGTGAAATAATCCATAACAAGATAATTTGGTTCTTGTGAACTCTCAAACCTTGAGAGAAAATGGCAAGCACATAGACCTTCTGCCTTAATAGGAAAATAAAAAGTAGTGAATGAATCACCTTTAACACCTTTAATGGACTAAAAGATTGTTTAACTATTTGATGGATAAGGGTTTCTGAAAATTCAAGAACATTATTTCAAAGTGAGCTGATGGTGTCAGGTGAGACCCAAGCTCCGCCTGGGATCAAAAGCTGTTCTGATCCTTGTGTGCCAGAGCACCCTGCCCTGTCATAATGTTTCTATATCTGTGGCCCAAAGTGCCTGAAAGTCTTTCTTTCCTCAGTCACATCAAGATGTGATATTCCAAGCTATTTATAGTTGGTGAGAGAAATGACTTCTTTTAGAGATAGGAGGATCACTCATTTTTTCCAATAATATTATATTCAGATATATTATTGTTTGGGGAGAAAATCAACCCACACATTGTTACCAGAGATAACAATGACTTATAAACACTATTCTGTTGGGATTTTGTCCAAAAATCTCAGTGAGAAGCCATGTTTAGATTAACACATGAAGGAAGAGAACGGATGAGCCTCACTATTTGTATTTATAGAACAGTCGCTGATGAGGTTCAAGAGTAATTCCCTGAACTCTGCTCATTTCTATGTAAACAGGTGCTCTCGTCACTTCCTTCACAATTAGAGAGCATATCAACATTTCTACATGCTCTGCCCACGTGGGCACTTAGGATCATTTGGTGATACTAGATAAGCATTACTTAACATTATCATTTTTGATATGTTCCTTTGAGAACATTGTTTCTGTCCCATACTCTGAGTATATTCTAATAAAATATGCCTTTCTTTTCTTCCTCCCTCCCTCTGTGCTTCCTTATACACACATCTATTGAGGGCCTGCTCTGGACCTCACAATGTATACCGTCTTTGCTCTACCCACTGGAACCATAACTCCTTCCGCCTACAGTTAGTTTACAAGTCAACGTTCTCCCCCTTTCTGCTTTCCAACAACTGTGATGCAGGACAAGAACTATCTGGAGTCTGAGTTACCTTGTCACTGGAGCTCCTGCCACTGCACTCCTCCTCCCAACCCACTCCCGCATAAGCAGATGCTCCTCATTTCCCATCTTGCCAGTTGCTGCCCATGGGTAAGAAAGAACTGGATGACTGCTTTGTTTTTATTATCTATATTTATTAATATTTCCACCCAAGGAGTAATGTAAACCTCAGGTTTCTGGAACAGAGCAGGTTAATTATTATTACTTAGCACTCCAGGTCTCTTTTGCCTACTAATTACCTAACCTAGCCAAGATCAGTTTTCCTCACCTTAAAAAGAAGGTAATAATATACCTACTTCCTGGGTTTGTCGTGAGAATTGAATGAGAAAATACATGTCAGTTTCTTAGAAATGCTGGCAGTGAGCTCTCCTTTTCAGTCCTGGTGTCCACCAAACCCTTTCCCACTTCAAGGATTCTACTCTTGCTGTTTACTCGCCTAGAATGTTCTTCCTATAACCAGTTCCTTCTCACTCTCAGATCTCAGATGTAATGTCTTCAAAAAAGCCTTTCTAATGGTCCTAAATAAAGGTACACCAATCTTTACTCCATCTCACCCTACCCTCATTCTAGACATGTTCTATCACATCAACCTGTTTACTTCTTTCATAATACTTATCATAAGCTGAAATAATCTTGCAATTGTTTACTTGTTAATTATCTGTGTATCCCTCCTCCCACCACTGCCATTAGAATGAGTTGAGAACAGGGACCGTCTCTATCTTGTTCTTTGCTGTATCCTCAGTTTCTATCAAAGTGCCCAGCCTATTGTGGGCACTCAATAAATATTTGTTGAATGAATAAAAAAAGAGAAAGTGAGGGAAAGAGAGAAGAAAAAGGAGGAGGAGGAAGAAGAGTAAAAAAGGAGGAAAGAGAAAGGAGAGAGGGAGGTTAAAGGAGGGATGGAAGGAAGGAAAAAAGGTTTACTTGACTGAGTACTATACATTTGGAAGAAAGGGAAACCATAGGCAATTTCTCTGCCATTGTTTTATTTCTTCTCTTGTCCAGAGAAATCCCCAGAACTCACTACAGCTTATTTGAGCACTGATGTCATTCTTAGCTGTCTATCATTGCTCAACTGACACTGCAGATCTTATAATTACCAGTTACCTCACAGTGATTCACATCAAGATTAAGCCGTGGACAATGGTTATGAAAAGTCAAGATTGATATGAAGTTCATGTTTTTATATCGGCTTCCTGTCATAACCTGGATTACGTAGGGAACTTGCATTGTCTGGTTGTTTCCTTTAGGATGAAGGCTTTCACTTCAACCTTTTCACCAGCCAGTAATGCCATCTGATGACCTGAAACAATTTAATTGGACACTCTGATATATTTAGTAGCAGCTCACTGCTCTTCTTAACAATTGCCAACAAATGTCTGAACAACTAGGAGCTCAATTTTGTGAGTGTTTTTCCAAACAAGTGAAGATTTCTAAAAGTCTCTTAATAAATAGCATTATAATAGTCTTCATTAGTTTTCAGTCATGATAAATATTCATTTTCAAAATAGTGAGTGTTGAAGAGGATCCTTCAGTTAAATGATAAGCTGTAATTCAGCACAGTCCCTTTTATTAATTCAGCCAGCCCCCACTGCTGTTAAAAGGCATTTGTTTTCTTTCAGTAGCTTTTGTACCTCAAAGAGATACTTAAAATTCAGTCATTGTATCAAATAAAAGATAAGTGCATATGTCAAGTAATTTCACCAGTAAGAATATTTATATATCCAAATGATGTCTCATTTCATAGGAAATCTTATCAAAAGCACGTTTCATCACATTGCTACTGAGGTAAAATATGGAAAGAGAAAATTTCCAGTTTAATAATTATCCAAAGCTTTGTGGGAAGATACGCTACTACTTCAGACAGAAAATAAACATATTGTTTAAAGAGAGTGATTTTTCTAATGAAAAGAATGAGGGTTGGAATTTGAGAAGTCTGGATTCTAGTCCTAGCTCTGCCTCTGACCACCTGTGTGTCCTTAGGCTAGTTATCCTGCCTGTATGTAGATAATGATGAAAACACTTGAGTACAAAGTACTATTATACATTCAATAGTATTGTGAAACAATAAAGTGCTATTCAAATGTAAAACAGTTTGAGAATGTTAGCTCTTCACTCTGTCTTACTATGCACAAATTATTGATGGTTCTAGCATTTAAAATACTGAGATAAAGTTATTGGTATATACAATCAGGTATAATTTTAATAGAAAATACAATCTTTGTCTTGAAAAAATATACATCCAAAGGAAGGAATCATTATTTGTGTTGTATGCATTATTTATAATGTAAATTAAAAAGTTGACTTCTAGAATTTAGGAGTGAGGAGTGCTGCAGATTCTTCCCCAAGACAACCTAACTGAAGGAAATTATATTTTTCAAACAATCATTTAAAGGAAATTGTCCCAAGGGCATACAGAAAATAGAGAAATATTCATTCCAAGAAAATAAGAAAATCAACTAAATATCATAAAGAACACCAAGAGCCTGTGGCATTTGAGCTTTGACCAGCTCTTCCCTGCCCCAAGCTCTGTCTTATGAAAATTGCTCCAGGAGCTCTATTCCAGGCAGGTGCCAAGAAGAAGGGGCTCCCTCTTCCTCCAGCTCCCAGTCTAGGGCCACAGTTTCATCACAGGAAGGACAGACTGCCAGTGTTTCTCATTTTGTCCATTTCCATGTTACAGAAGGTGTATTCCAGTCAGGCAAATGACTAAAAGTTTTGGGATCCCTTTTCTCAACCCAACCCCCATTTGTAGGACAGAAGCTCTACCCTAGACATAGCAGGCCATGAGTACTGAGGCCCTGTTCACTCTTGCCCCAGTTCACTTATAAGGCTGAGGTTCCACAGGGGTAAGGAAAGTCATGAAAGCTAGAAGACACTCCCCCAGAACCTAGTAGTAAGCAGGGTGTCACCCTGGGAACAACAGGCCACTATACCTTGCCACCACCTCTTGTTCAGAACTGCAGAAGTTCTTCCCAGGGCGAGGGGCATATCTAAGAGGCAGGTCTTCAAGATGAAGAACTGCACAGCTCTCCCTCAGGGACCTGACTTCATTCGGAACAGAGCAGGAAGAATTCCATGCCTAAGGGTGTTGTCAAAAACAATGAACGTCTTGGTTCGGAGCAATTAAGAAGGCACCCATAGCTCCATGATACATGTAGCAGTAAGCACAATGGCAAGGCAGTCAGAAGTTTAACAGAGAGAACAATGGAAAGAGACAGCCAAAAAGAGTCCTTCTGGGATCACATTCAACCCTGGGGGTTGGGAAGACTATGTGCATGAGCTAGGCTGCTCTCACTCATGAACCATCAGAGCAGGGTATGGGACTGATTTGAAAATATTCCCAAGCCAACCCAAACACAAATCGAGCAAGAAAGGACAGAAACCTCACTGGCACTAGGGGTTTACGCATAATCTATGACCAAAAACTGACTGAACATTACACTACTCTAACCCAGGGGAGACTCATAGGAAGCCAAGTTTAAAAATAAAATCACACGTACCCCTGGCAATCTGAATGATTATGTGATGCCCAAGACTACACCATCTCAGGTGTGATCAGAGATGGAAAATCCAAGCTCATAATCCCTGACTAAATGTGGAGGCAAAAACATAAACAACTTGAACTGTGATAGCGGCCTACAAACCACATACGCATCCAGTGGTAAACAGTAAAACTCTTAACTGGTTGAGAGGACTTAAGGACAACCTTTGACAGGTAAGTGGCTTATGATGACTCAGAAACAATCTCTAGGTAGACAGTCTAAAAGATAAAACAACAAAAATAATCTGAGAAAATTATAAAAAGTATTATTTAAAATTTTACATAAAATGTACCAGCTGGAAATTCTGGAGTTGAAAAGTATAATAACCTAAATGAACAAATCACTAGAGGGGCTCAACAGGAGATGTGGGCTGGCAAAAGAAGGAATCAGTGAATTTGAAGATAGATCAGTAGAGACTGTGCAATCTGAAAAAGAGAAAAATCAATGAAGAAAAGTGAAGTGACTCAGAGAACTGTGGGACACCATTTAGAACACAACTAATGCATAATAAGAGCACTAGAAAAGAGGAGTGAGAAAAAGGGGAAGAGAAGAATATCTGAAGAAACGATGTCTGAAAATATCTTAAACTTGATGGAAAGCATTAATCTACATATCCAAGAAACTTTATGAACTCCAAATAGGAGAAACACACAGAGATTCACAACAGGACATATCATAGTCAAAAATATTGAAAGACAAAGACAAAATCTTGACAGTAACAATCAAAAAATGACCTGTCACTTATGAGGGGACTGCAATAGGACTAACAACCTCTCTATAGAAAAAATGGAGTCCAGAAGGCAGTGGGAGAACATACTAAAAATGCTGACAGTAAACTGTCAACCAAGAATCTTACAACCAGTGAAATTGTCTTTGAAAAATGAAGGCAAAATAAAGACATTCTCAGATAAGCAAAAGCTCTTTGTTGATCTGCCTTACAAGAAATAACTAAGGGTAGTTTGTCAGGGCGAAAGCAAATAACACTAAAGAGTAATCTGAATCCACACGAAAAAAGGAGTGCAATAAAGATAATTATATAGGTCATTTATAGAAGACAATATAATTGAAAATTTATTTCCCTTTTTCTTTTAATTGGTTTAAAGAGTAATTGCATGAAACAGTATGTACATTATTGTATTATTGGATTTCTAGAATTTAGAAATATAATCTATCTGACAATAACAGCACAAAATGGGTGGGAGCAAAGCTCTACTGGAGTAAAGAAATGATACCAGACGGTAACTCAAATACACAGGAAGGAATGAAAACTCTGAAATGGTGAATAAGAAGGTTAACGTAACAAAATATACAAATATATACTTGCTCTCCTTTCTTCTCTCAGTTTCTTTAAAAGATACAGATTATATAAATAATTATAACAATGTATTGTTTTGTTTGTAACATATATAGCCTAATATGTATAATACTAATAGCACCAAAGGGGGTTAAGGGAATGAGCTATATATGAGTAAAGTTTCTTTATTTCCTTGGAATTAAGTTAGTATAAATCTGAAAAAGATTTTGATAATATGTACATTATAAGCAGTAGAGAAATCACTAAAAGTAATTCCCCCTCTCTGTCTCTCTGTATATAGCTTAAGAATTATTAAAAGAGATAAAATGTTACACTAGGTAATATTCATTTATTATTAAAAGAGTAAAAGAGGAACAGAGGAACAAAAAAGACATGACATATACAGAAAACAAAAAACAAAACTGGCAGATACATATCCAAGCATAAAATAAAAGCATTTAATGTGAATGGATTAAACAATCCAATAAAAAAATCAGGGATTGGATAAAAAATCAGATTGGATAAAGAACAAGATCCAACTATATGCTGCCTGTAAGAGAACATTTTAGGTTCATGGTTACAAATAGGTTGAAAGTAAAGATATGGAAAAAGGTATAACATGTAACCTTAAGACAGATGTAGTGGCTATACAGATATCAGACTAAAAAAGACTTTAAAACAAAAAATGTTACTAGAAACAATCTTTGTTGGTTACGAGAGATGGGAGGGGTGGGGGGAATACTAAATAGGCAATAGATAAGTGATATCTTTGGTGAAGGGTGAGACAGTACACAATCCTGAGGAAACCAGCACAACTTGTACAAGGAAAGGTCATGGAAGCTCCATAGACACATCCAAACTCCCTGAGGGACTGAATTGCTGGCCGGAGGGCTGTGGGGACCATGGTCTCAGGGATCATCTGGCTCAGTTGGCATAACACAGTTTATAAAGACAATGTTCTACATTCTACCTTGGTGAGTAGCATCTGGGGTCTTAAAAGCCTGTGAGC
>NW_004444158.1:1333747-1335052 GCF_000243295.1 Trichechus manatus latirostris
GTGATAGGGAACCCAAGGTTGAGTAAGGACAGTGTTGACATGTAGTGGAGTTGTTAACCATTGTCATAGGGCAACATGTGTACTAACTGTTTAATAAGAAACGATTTTGTTCTGTAAACTTTCATCTAAAGTGAGAATAGCAGCACAACTGGAAGAACGTAATCAATGTCACTGAAGTGTGCAGGTAGAAATTTTTGGAATGGTACATCTTTGGCTATGTATATTTTCACCAAAGAAAAGGTCAAGATGGGAGAGGGTTGACATGTCATGGGGTTGTTAACCAATGTCATAAAACAATACGTGTACTGACTGTTTAATGAGAAACTATTTGTTCTATAAACCTTCACCTAAAGTACAATACAAAATAAAATAAAATAAAAAAATGTTACTGGAGATAATGAGGGATATTTCAGAATTATAAAAGGTCAATGCCCAAGAAGGCTATAACAATTATAAACATATGTGCACCTAACAACAGTGCCCTAAAATGTATAAAGCAAAAACTAACAGAATTCATGAGAGAAATAGACAATTCAACAATAATAGTTGGAGACTTCAATCTCACTTTGAATAACGGACAGAACAAGTAGACCTAAAATCAACAAGGAAATGTAAGAATTCAACAACAGTGTAAATTAACTAGACCTAAAAAAAAAATCTATAAAGCACTCCACCCAACAACAGCTGAATAAACATTCTTCTAAAGTACACACCAACCATATACTAGACTATAAAACAAGCTTCAATAAATTTAGAGGAATTAAATTCATACAAACTGTTTTCTCTGACCACAGTGGAATGTAGAAATCAAAAACAAAACGAAATTTAGGAAATTTACAAATATGTGGAATTAGAGAACACATCATAAATAACCATGGTTCAAAGAAAACATTACAAGGGAAATTAGAAATGAATGCAAATAAAAATACAACATACCAAAACTTATGTGCTGCTGCAAAAGCAGTACTCAGAAATAAATTTATAGTTTTAAATGCCTGTACTACAAAAGAAGAAGGACTTTCAAAAATAACATAACCTTTCACATGGAAAAAGATGAGAAAACTAAATTCAAAGCAAACCAAAGGAAGGATATAATAAAAATTACAACAGAAATAAATGAAATAGAGAATAGAAAAAACTCAGTGAATTGAAAAATTGATTATTTGAAGAGATTGATAAAATTGACAAACTGTTAGCTAGACTGATCAAGCAAAAAAGAGAAAAAACTCAAATTACCAAAATCAGGAATGAAAGAGGAAACATCATTTCCACTCTTAGGAAAAAAAAAAAAATGTATATATATAA
>NW_004444158.1:1335152-1337338 GCF_000243295.1 Trichechus manatus latirostris
AAAAATTGATTTAATAATTTAAAAACTAGCCACAGAAAAAGGTTTCACTAGTGAATTCCATCAAATATTTTCTGAAGAATTAATACCAATCCTTTGTTGTTGTTGTGCCCATGGCAGCAGCGGTCAAGAAATCAAATGAGATATTGCATTGGACAAATTTGCTGCAAAAGACCTCTTTAAAGTGTCAAAAAGCAAAGATGACCTTGAGGATTAAGGTGCACCTGACCCAAGACATGGTATTTTCAACTGCCTCAAAGGCATGCAAAAACTAGACAGTGAATAAGGAAGACCAAAGAAGAATTGATGCTTTTGAGTTATGAGATTGGCAAAGAATATTGAATATACCATGAACTGCCAGAAGAATGAACAAATACGTCTTGGAAGAAGTATAGCAAGAAAGCTTCTTAGAAGCGAGGATGGCGAGACTTTTTCTCATACACTTTGTACATGTTATCAGGAGGGACCAGTCCCTGGAGAAGGACATCATGCTTGGTAAAATAGAGGGTCAGTGAAAAAAGAGGAAGACCCTCAATCAGATCGTTGACAAAGTGGCTGCAACAACAGGCTCAAACATAGCAGAGATTGTGAGGATGACACAGGATCAGGCAGTGTTTCATTCCTCTGCGCATGGGGTTGCTACAGGTCAGAACTGACTCAGTGGCACCTAACAAACATCATTGACACATAGCGACCCTGTGTGCAACTGAATGAAACACATCCTGGTCCTTTGCCATCCTCACAATCGTTGCTATGTTGGGCCCAACAGTCCTTTATAAACTTTTCCAAAAAGTAAAAGAGAAGGGAACATTGCCTAATCCATTCTATGAGGTCAGTATTACCCTGACACCAAAGCTATCACAAGAAATGAAAAACACAGGCCAATGTTCCTTATGAATGCAGATGAAAAATTTCTTGAGAAAATATTAGCAAGATGAATCCAGCACATATAAAAAGTATTATACTTCTGGTCGAATGGGATTTATCCAGGAATGCAAGGTTGGTTTAACATACAAAAATCAATCAGTGTACTACATAATATAATAGAATAAAGGACAAACTCCATGATCACCTCAATAGTCAAAAACTAAAAACATTTGACAAAATCCAGCACCCTTTTATGACAAAAACACTAAACCAACTAATAATAAAAGGGCATTTCCTGAACAAGATAAAGGGCATCTGCAATTAACCTACAGCTAACATCATACTTTATGGTGATGGTCGCACAACCCCACATAAATATTAAAACCATTAAGTTATACATTTTAAATGGATTAATTTTACTGTATGTGAATTATATCTCAATAAAGGTGTTTTGAAAAGTTATAATAAAAGAAAGGACAAAAGAAACAACATGACACAAAAAAACTTTACACTAACGTCTCTGGGTTCAAAATTGAAGGAAGGGATGAGAGTGAGACATGAAAAACACCTTAGGTGAGCTCACCTCAATACAGACTTCCAGGTAGATCTGAGGTGACCCAGCTAACCCAGATGCCTTCACTGAGCTCAATTAATGCTTTTGCTTTATTGTTAAAACAGCCTAATTCTTTTCCCTTGAGACATTCACTAATGTTCATAAACAACCTCTTTTCTCAAACTTTTAAGAAAATTAAGAATCTTATTTCATTAATTTATTAATTCATTCCTATATTCTTTTATTATTCATAAAACCTAAATGTACCAGTCATCATGATGGGTGTAGAGAGATGAAAGACACAGCTGAAGGCAGAATAGACAGATATTTAATTGCAGTAAGGTAAGTGGTCTGAGCAGAGTCCTCCTCGAATGAAAATGAATGATCACCTCAGGTATAGGGGATGAGCTCAAGTGTCATGGAAGCCTTCCTGAAAGAGTTGATGCCTAAATTGACTCTTGAGGGATGGTTAATAGATATCCAGGAGAAAATGAGAAAGAAAAAAATATTAGATAATACTATGCATAAAAGCAAAGAGGCAAGCAACAATGAGACTGTAAAACTGAAGTTCATTCAAGTGAGCACTAACTATCCTTAGAAAACTGCTGAGGAAAACATCTAACACATGTTTTAATAAATGTTTTACTCTTCTTTCTAGATTGTTCATTGATCACATTTCGAGGCAACCATGGTCAAAGAAACTTCTAACATTTACAATGAATTTGTTTAAGAATTCTCATAACCTTTAGGTGATATCAGCTTCATAAAG
>NW_004444158.1:1337794-1346915 GCF_000243295.1 Trichechus manatus latirostris
GAGGTAACTTCACCACTGAGCTAAAAGGGTGTCTGGGGGCCATACTCTCGAGGTTTCTCCAGTCTCCTTTAGGCCAGTGACCAGAGTTTTGTTTGAAGGGAAAGGAAAATGATTTGTAGGAAGAGAACATTTTTGGAGAAAGAGCAAGCCCGGGTCAGGGAGCAGGACAGGGTTGACTAGTATGGCAAAATAGGCAGCATAATTAAAGACACATACCAAGAGTGGCTGAATGATATCAAAAACAAACTATTTTCAAAGTGACTCAATTCAAAAGAAGAGATTTTTTTTTTCTCTCCCCACATTCTTATGATTCTGATATCTAATACTTTTAGTACCATAATTCAATTTCATGATGGAATAAATAAACCTTATAGGGAACCTGGGAACCTAACCAGCATTCCCAAAAAAATATATAGTATCTTTGGGACTATAGTCTAAAATACTGATTTAAAAATGGACTTTGAGGCCCTGATATATTTATAATTTGGAGACTGCCTGTGCACAATATTTTTTAACAAATTGCTTGTTTTCCTAATTATGGTTTGTTAAACTTAATTCTATAGTCAGTTTCCATTCTGTAGATATAAATGCACATTGGGGAAATTAAACAGCTAGAGATTAACCACCTCATAAGTATGTGTGTGTGTGCACGCGCGTGTGTGTGTATAATCACAGAGATGCTTTTTTTCTGGATACAAGGAATCTTCTATATATGTTAATTTAAATTAATAAAAATAACATCCCAAGACTTGAAAGACCCAAAGAAAACAAGCTCTGAAAAGAAACTGAAACTAAATCCTGCTCTGTAACAGGAAGTGAACACAAAAGAATTAAAAAGAATTAAAGGGATACAATGTAAAAGGGAAAAAAAATGTTGGAATGGTGTGTGTTAGTATTCATAGTGATTAAATTCACTAGAGTTGAACCTGGATCAGTTTTGAACTTGATATAGCCTGAGGTCTTAGAGCAGAAGATTCTAGGGGTAAGCCTAGGGAGAAGAGGAATAGTTTCAGGAGAGCTTCTACTGGCTTATATCTGGTGATTGTTTCATTAAGCTGGAAAGGGTCATTGTCTGGGGTTAGGACCTGAAAAAAACAATATACAGGCAGTCCCTGGTTACAAAGGAGATCCATTCCTAAGTCTGTCTTTAAGTCAAATTTGTAGGTAAGATGGAACAGGTACATAACTGTTCTTATTTAACATTCAGTCAAATGTTTGTCTTAGTATATAGTATATATTTTAGCTTTCTATGCATATAAAGGAGCCTTTGGTGGTGCAGTGGTTAAGAGCTCAGCTGCTGACCAAAAGGTCATGAGTTCAAAACCAGCAGCCACTCCTTGGAAACACTGTGGGGCAGTACTACTCTGTCCTATAGGGTCACTATGAGTCGGAATTGACTCAATGACGATGGGTTTGATTTGGTTTTCTGGTTACACATATAAAACACTTAAGAAACACTTCCAAACCATGCAGTGTTTTCATGAGTGTCACAAAGTAATGCATGTGTTCATTATTACAAACCATTGTATGTATTTAACTCAAATCTCTAATATAATAGGCTTTATGGCAATCCATTCTTTTTTTTTAATTGTCGTGCTTTAAATGAAACTTTACAATTCAAGGTAGTCTCTCATACAAAAATTTATACATACTTTGTTATGTGACCCTAGTTGCTCTCCCTATACTGTGACAGCACACTCTTCCTTTCCATCCCGGATTTCCCCTGTCCATTCAACCAGCTGCTGACCCTCTCTGCCTTCTCATCTCGCCTCCGGACAGGAGCTGCCCGTTTAGTTTCATGTATCTACTTGAGCTAAGAAGCACACTCTTCACGAGTATCATTTTATGTCCCATAGTCCAGTCTAATCTTTGTCTAAAGAGTTGGCTTCTGGAATGGTTTTAGTTCTGGGCTAACAGAGAGTCTAGGGGCCATGTCTTCCAGAGTCCCTCCAGTCTCAATCAAAGCATTAAGTCTGGTCTTTTTACTAGAATTTGCATTCTGCACCCCACTTTTCTCCTGCTCCATCTGGGATTCTATTGTGTTCCCTGTCAGGGCGGTCATTGTGGTAGCCGGGCACCATCTAGTTCTTCTGGTCTCAGACTGATGAAGTCTCTGGTTTATGTGGCCGTTTCTGTCTCTTGGGCTAATACTTTCCTTGTGTCCATGGTGTTCTTCATTCATTCTCCTTTACTCCAGGTGGGTTGAGAACAATCGATGAATCTTAGATGGTCTCTTACTAGTTTTTAAGACCCCAGACACCACTCACCAAAGTGTGATGCAGAACATTTTGTTAAAAAAAAATTGTTATGCCAATTGACCTAGATGTCCCATGAAGCCATGGTCCCCAGACCCCCACCCCTGCTACTCTGTCCCTCGAAGTGTTTGCTTGTATTCAGGAAACCTCTTAGCTTTGGTTTAGTCTAGTTGTGCTGACTTCCCCTGTAATGTGTGTTGTCCTTCCCTTTACCTAAGATAATTCTTGTCTACACTCTAGTTAGTGAACACCTCTGTCCCTCCCTCCCCAGCCTCATAACCATCAAAGAATGTTTTTCTGTGTTGCAACCTTTTCTTGAGTTCTTATAATAGTGGACTTATACAATACTTGTCATTGTGTGACTGACTAAATTCACTCAGCATAGTACTTTCCAGATTCCTCCGTGTTATAATGTTTCACAGATTCATCATTGTTCTTTATTGTTGCATAGTATTCCATTGTGTGAATATGCTATAATTTGTTTATCCATTTGTCCATTGAAGGGCACCTAGATTGTTTCCATCTTTTTGCTATTGTCAACAGTGCTGCAATGAACATGGGTGTGCATATATCTATTTGTGTAACAGCTCTTATTTCTTTAGGATATATTCCAAGGAGTGGGATAGCTGGATTGTATGGTACTTCTATTTCTAGCTTTTTAAGGAAGCACCAAATCAATTTCCAAAGTGATTGTACCATTTTACATTCCCACCAGCAGTGTATAAGTGTTCCAGTCTCTCCACAACCTCTCCAACATTTATTGTTTTGTGTTTTTTGGCCAATCCGTTCTTAAGTACAAATTGTCCATAATTAGGACATTCGTAACCTGGGGACTGCCTGTAAGTAGCCAAGTAGTGAAGCACGGTGTCTAAAATCAATGGGCCTTTTTAGCCTCCTCTGCTTGTTACAATTAACCATGAAATATTTTATGTCCAGTCACCCTCTGGCAGCAGAATTCTAAGAATGACTCCTAATGACACTTGAATGTGGGCGGAACCTGTGAATATGAGGAGTTATCACTCACGTTATTAATGTTATGTTATGTGACAAAAGTGGGATTACCCTGATGGGCCCAGTCTAATTACATGAGCCTTTTAAAGCAGATATCTTTTTCTAGCTGGTGGCAAAAGGGGAAGTCAGAGATATTGGAAGCATGAGAAGGAGTCCATGTGGCATTGCTGACTTGAAAATGCAGGGAGTCACATGCTGAGGAATACAGGTGGCCTCTAGAAGCTCAGAGCAGCCTCTGACTGACAGCAAGGAAGAACACAGGGACCTTAGTCCTGCAACTGAAGGAACTGGATTCTACCAACAGCTTACATGAGCCGGGAAGCCAGAGCCTCTGGATAAGAGCCAAACCAGGTCGACACTTTGATTTGACCTCATGAGACACTAATCCAAGAACCCAGTTGAGCTGGCCCAGACTTCCGACCTACAAAACTGTGAGATAGGTGTTGTATTAAGCTACTAGGTTTATGGTAGTTAATAACCCAGCACTAGAAAACTCTTGTTAGATACATGTTAGAGCTTCTCATAATAGCCACTATTTTTCTTAAATTTCTCTAACATGTTTTCTGTTTAACCCTCATGCAACTGAGTAACTTCTTCACACGTCTTCCAGTTGTTTTATTCTTTCTTCACTTATGTCTTATTAATTAATTAATTCATTGAGTTTTAAATTTTATTATTATATTTAATTATTGTGATAATTATATATCTTATGTTTGACTCTGTATTATCTGTGAGGATTCTGCAAGGCCTTGATATTATGTGTCCCTCCAGAAAGGATTTTCACTTGTTTTTGCCAGTCATTTTGGTGTGATCAACCTCAACCATTTTAATTTCTCAGACTGGAGTTTCCTAGACCATGCAAGTATGTATATTAAAGCTCTAAGATTGTATGAGGGTAGGCTTGTAGTTATAAATACTCATAAAGTTCACTTTTCTCTCCTGGAGCCCAGAGACAGGAAAATTTCATTGCTGTTGGCACATTTTCCTATCTAGCCTTTTACTAAAGGTGTCCTCTCATGTGTATGCAAAAGCTGGACAATGAATAAGCAAGACCAAAGATAATTGGTATATTTGAATTATGAGGTTGGTGAAGAATATTGAATATATCATGGACTGCCAGAAGAACGAACAAATCTGTCTTGGAAGAAGTACAGCCAGAATACACCTTAGACGTGAAGATGGTTAGACTTCGTCTCACATACTTTGGACATGTTATCAGGAGGGACCAGTCCCTGGAGAAGGACATCATGCTTTGTAAAGTAGAGGGTCAACAAAAAAGAGGAAGACCCTCAATGACATAGATTGCACTATAGCTGCAACAATGGGCTCAAACGTAACAGCGATTGTGAGGATGGTGCAGGACCAGGCAGTGTTTCCTTCTGTTGTGCACAGGGTCACTAGGAATCTAAACAACAACAACATAGCTCTTAATCTCATCTTCATGAGGGGGTTTCAGTTCCAGCTTCTCTTTTGCATGGACCAATGTCCCAACTTCTGTCACCCATGACCTTGTAAAAACACAGAACTCTAGGCTACTGAGATGAGCTGGCACCTCAGAGGCTCATGGCTACAGAGGCTGCTTATCACTCTGTTTTTTGACCCTCTTACTTTGGCCTCTGAGAATTTTTCCTTGCTTTCTTGCATACTTAGGTACCTATTTTAAAAGATGTTTTTAGAGTACCTTACCCATTGTTTTTTTGGTGCAATATGGAGGTAGGGTTCCTCAGGATATGTAGTAGACACTGTTATCAGAAATGGAGGTGACTATAGGCTGTAGAAATAGAGTAGTATTTTTTGTTTTGTTTTTAACTTTAAGTATTTGCACGTTTGACAATTAAATGACTCATGTAGAAATAAGCCTTGCTAGTGAGTAAGCCCAAAGGTTATGATCAGAGGAGGAGAATGCCCTATCATTTCCTGGATGATGGTAGCAATCTTGACCAGTGATGAATGGCTAAGCCCTTATTTTTGATGTTTCCACTACCTTTTTCCCTGTGTGTTTCTATGTTTGAATGAAACACTGGACATTACAAGACTTTTTAAATAAAGCTGCTTCCATGAAGAGTTCAGTCTTAAAGAGATATTTTAAGATGGATCAGGACACAACTTAAAAGAGCCTTTTAAAATCACATCCAAAATTGTGATGGTTTTCCTCAACTTCCCCTTCTTACTTCCCCTTTGTCAAAAATGATGGAAGCCTAGTACAAGTAATATTAAAATAGATATTTGTGCAACATAAAATGGCTCCAGACTGTGATAAATTAATAGGAATACCGGGCTTGTTCTCAATTTTCATTTTTCAGATATTCGTAAGAAATCCCAGAGTTGTGCACACATATTCATATAACTGCAGCTTGTCTAGAACACAGGAACTTGGGAGTGCCACTTGTCTTAGTTACCTAGTGCTGCTGTAACAAAAACTACCACCAGTGGGTGGCTTTAAAGAACAGAAGTTTCTTTTCTCATAGTTCTGGAGGTTAAAAGTCCAAATCATGGTATTGAGCATGCCTATTCCTTCCACAAGCCTCTCTCCTAGTTTCTGCTGTCTTCTGCAATCCTTGCCATTCTTTTGCTTGTAGACAGATCCTCACATGGCATCTGTCCCCCACCGCCCCTGCTGATGTATCTCTGCACCTATAACTTCTTTTTATAAGACACTTTTTCAGAAGGCATATGGTTTAGGGCCTACTCTACTATAGTATGACCTCATTGACATAAAAGAAAACCCCAGTTTTCAAACAGATCATATTTACATGTGCAAAGGTTAGGACATTCACATATATTTTGAGGGGACACAATTCAATGAATTGTTGTTGTTAGGAGCGATCGGGTTGGTTCTGACTTATAGTGACCTTATGTACAACAGAGCGAAATACTACCTGGTCCTGTGCCATCCTCACAACCATTGTTGTGCTGGAGCCCATTGTTGCAGCCATCTCGTTGAGGGTCTTCCTCTTTTTTGCTGCCCCTTTACTTTATCAAGCTTGATGTCCTTATCCAGGGACTGATCCCTCCTGATAATATGTCCAAAGTATGTGAGACAAAGTCTCACCATTCTTGCTTCTAAGAAACATTCTGGCTGTAATTCTTACAAGACAGATTTGTTCATTCTTCTGGCAGTCAAAGGTATATTCAATATTCTTTGCCAACACCAGAATTCAAAGGCATCAATTCTTCTTCGGTCTTCCTTATTCATTGTCTAGGTTTCACATGCATATGAGGCAATTGAAAACACCATGGCCTGGGTCAGGCGCACCTTAGTCCTCAGTGCACTCAGTTGATTCCGACTCATAATGCACAGCACCCCTCAAATCCACACTCCGCACAGCCAGCTGCTGACCTAGCGGACAGCCCTGCCAGCCCCACTGGCTTTTAGCTCAGCAACACTGCAGGCAGAGGTAGGGGGTTCTGCCCAAACCCTGTAAGTCCTAGGGTTGTGGGCTCACTAAGTAGTTTCAGCTTCTGATCCTCTACCACTTGCTCACTCATTTACTGGGTGGGATGGAAGCTCAGTGTCACCACTTGTCAGGTTGCCAAGACATAGTGCCTGACAGAGCCACCTCCCCTGGCATCACTGCTGCTGGTACAGACGTGTGCTCTGCTCAGTGAAAGGTGGGCACTAGCAAAATATTCTTAGCACAAGTGGCACAACCCTGTCAACCCACACTCACAGTCATTTTCCCCAAAGTGTCATTGTGGCTGGAGCAGGAGGGTTTCCAGCTGTCTGTAAGGAGCTGGGCTGGAATTAGCACTCCCTTCCCATGACATAATCAATGGTACTGAGTCCAGGTTGAGAAACCAGAATCCTTAGGTAGGGGCTTGCTATTAAATGAAGCAACTCATTCCACTTTTGGACAGCTGCAAGCATCGCACAGTTCTTACATAAGTCTCCCTATAACTTGTACCTGGTCCTAATTTTGTACTATGTTGCTGTTAGCTGCCATCAAGTCAGCCGTCAACTCATGATGACCCTACAAACAAAATGCTGCCTGGTCTTGTGTCATCCCCATGATCAGTTGCAGATCAGACCTTTGTGATCCATAAGATTTTCATTGGCTGATGTTCAGAAGTTGATTGCCAGGTCTTTCTTCCTAGTCTGTATTTGTCTGTAAGCTCTGCTGAAATCTTTTCAGGATCATAGCAACATGCAAGCCTCCACTGACAGATGGGTGATGGTTGAACATGGGGTGCATTGGCAGGGAATCAAACCCAGGTCTGTGGCATGGAAGGTGAGAATTCTACCACTGAATTGCCAATGCCTCATAAGAGCTATATTAAAAAAGTCTAATTGTTCTGTCACTTGATAGCCCTTCAGTTATTTGGAGGAAGATATGAGTTTCTCCTATGTTTTCTCTTCCTTGGCTCTTTCTCACTTCTGCAAAACTTCCTGGCTAACAGTGTTTTGAAAGCTGAGCACAAAGCTGCAGATGTGTCTGTCCAGTGCAGAGCAGGCGACCAATTTCCTTCCTTGGCTCTAGCACTTTTCTTTATCAAATATTGCCAAAAAAAGTAATTTTAAAACATTTAGCTGCTATATCACATAATGAATGCATTTTCATGTAACAGGGAAGTCCATTCAAATCATCAGCCCTGTTTTGCATATAGACATGAAATAAGTGTCATTAGTTAATAAATGAAGTTTTAAAATAAAACAAACTCAAGATGTCATTGACTCTTCTTATGGTTGTGTAATATATGTTTTGAATTCTTTGAGAATAAAGAAAAAACTAACTTTTAATCACACTAGAAGTTGTAAAAGGAAAATCTAGAAAGAAACTTTGACACAGACACACACACACACACACCAAATGGAAGGGTAAAAAAGAAAAGGAAATAAGGAAATGGAATCCAACGGTCGAATTATTTTGGTTTGACTCTCATTTTAGTTGAAAAGCAAGAGACATCAAGTAGGAAATCCATTACTCTCCTAATTCATTACTACCTTAGTAGAAGAAAGAGAAATCTCTTTATTTATTTTAAAAGCCTTATTAACAAATAATTCATACACTGTATGTATTCATTTCCCAGGGCTGCCGTGAACAAATTACCACAAACTAGATGGTTTAAAACAACAGAAATTTATTCTCTCACAGTCCTGGAGACCAGAAATCCAAAATTAAAGTGTCAGCAGGATTTGTTTCTTCTGGGGGTTCTGAGGGAGAATGTGCTCCCTTCCTCTCTCCTAGCTTTTCTTGGCTGCTGGCAATGCTGGATGTTTCTTAGCTCATGGCAGATAACTCTAATCTCGGCCTTTGCATCACATGGAATGTCTTCAAATGGCCGCCTTCTTTTTTTTTTTTTATTGTGCTTTAAGTTAAAAGTTTACAGTTCAAGTTAGTTTCTCATACAAAAATTTATACACACATTGTTATGTGACCCTAGCTGCTCTCCCTATAATGTGACATCATACTCCCCCTCTGCACCCCAGATTTCCCTTGTCCATTTAGCCAGCTCCTGTTCTTTTTTGCCTTTTCATCTCGCCTCCGGACAGGAGCTGCCCATTTAGTCTCATGTATCTGCTTGAGCTAAGAAGCACTCTCTTCACGAGTATCATTTTATGTCTTATAGTCTGCTCTAATCTATGTCTGAAGAGTGGCTTCATGAATGATTTCAGCTCTGGGCCAACAGAGAGTCTGGGGGCCATGTCTTCCGGGGTCCCTCCACTCTCAGTCAGATCATTAAGTCTGGTCTTTTTACTAGAATTTAAATTCTGCACCCTACTTTTCTCCTGCTTCCTCAGGGGCTCTCTTTTGTATTCCCTGTTGGGGTGGTCATTGGTGGTAGCCAGGCACCATCTAGTTCTTCTGGTCTCAGGCTGATGGAGTCTCTGGTTTATGTGGCCCTTTCTGTCTCTT
>NW_004444158.1:1348592-1384238 GCF_000243295.1 Trichechus manatus latirostris
GGATTGCATTGTATCTGTAGATCGCTTTGGGTAGAATTGACATTTTCACAATTTTGAGTCTTCCTATTCATGAATAAGGTATGTTTTTCCACTTACGCTGGTCTCTCTTGGTTCTTGCAGTAGTGTCTTGTAGTTTTTGTAGTATAGGTCTTTCACCTCTCTGGTTAGATTTATTCCTAAGTATTTTATCTTCTTGGGAGCTATTGTAAATGTTATTGATTTGGTGATTTCCTCTTTGAAGTTCTCTTTGTTGGTGTAGAGGAATCCGACTGATTTTTTTATGTTTATCTTGTATCCTGATAGTTTGCTGAAATCTTCTATTGATTTCAGTAGTTTTCTTGTGGATTCTTTGGGGTTTTCTCTGTATAAGATCATATCATTTGCAAATAGAGATACTCTGACTTCTTCTCTACCAATTTGGATGCCCTTTATTTCTTTTTCTAGCCTAATTGCTCTGGCTAGGACCTCCAGCACAGTGCTGAATAAGAGTGATGATAAAGGGCATCTTTGTCTCATTCCTGTTCTCAAGAGGAATGCTTTCAGACTCTCTCCATTTAGGATGATGTTGGCTGTTGGCTTTGTATAAGAGCCTTTAATTATTTTGAGGAATTTCCCTTCTATTCCTATTTTGCTGAGAGTTTTTAACTTGAATGGGTGTTGGACTTTGTCAGATGGCTTTTCTGCATCAACTGATAAGATCATGTGTTTCTTGTCTTTTGTTTTATTAATGTGATGGATTACATTGATTGTTTTTCTAATGCTGAAACATCCCTGCATGCTTGGTATAAATCCCACTTGATCATGATGAACTTTTTTTTTGATATGTTGTTGAATTCTATTGGCTAGAATTTTGTTGAGGATTTTTGCGTCAATGTTCATGAGGGATATTTGTGTGTAATTTTCTTTTTTTGTGATGTCTTTACCTGGTTTTGGTATCAGGGTTATGCTGGCTTCATAAATGAGTTTGGGAGTATTCTATCCTTTTCTGTGCTCTGATATACCTGTAGTAGTGGTGGTGTTAGCTCTTCTCTGAAAGTTTGGTAGAATTCTCCAGTGAAACCATCAGGGCCAGGGCTTTTTTCTCTTGAGAGTTTTTTACCTTTTCGGTCTTTTCTTTTGTTATATGTTCATTTAGTTGTTCTACCTCTGTTTGTGTTAGTTTAGGTAGGTAGTGTGTTTTTATAAATTCATCCATTTCCTCTAGGTTTTCATATTTGTTAGAGTACAATTTTTCGTAGTATTATGTTATGATTCTTTTAATTTCAGTTGGGTCTGTTGTGATATCGCCCATCCCCTTTCTTATTCGGGTTATTTGCTTTCTCTCTGGCTTTTCTTTTGTCTGTTTGACCAACAGTTTATTGATTTTGTTGATCTTTTCAAAGAACCAGCTTTTGTTCTAGTTAACTCAATTGTTTTTCTTTTCCCTAGTTCTTTTAATTCTACTCGAATTTTTTTTTTTTTTTTTGCTTTCTTTTAGTGCCAGAGGGCTACTTTTACTGCTCTCTATTTGTTCAAATTGTAGAATTAATGTTTTGATTTTGGCCCTTTCTTCTTTTTGGATGTGTGCATTTATTGCTATAAATTGACCTCTGAGTACTGCTTTTGCTGTATCCCAACGGTTCTGGTAGAATGTGTTTTCATTCTCATTTGATTCTGTGAATTTCTTTATTCTGTCCTTAATTTGTTATATAACCCAGTCGTTTTTTGAGCAGGGTGTTGTTGAGTTTCTATGTGTTTGATTTTTTTCCTTGCTTTTTCTGTTGTTGATTTCTACTTCTATGGCTTTATGGTCAGAAAAGATGCTTTGTAATATTTCAATGCTTTGGATTCTGTTAAGACTTGCTTTCTTGGCTAGTTTGTGGTCTATTCTGGAGAATGCTCCATGTGCATTAGAAAAGAAAGTATACTTGGCTGCTGTTGAGTAGAATGTTCTGTATATGTGTATGAGATCAAGTTAGTTGATTGTGGCATTTATATCTTCTGTGTCTTTACTGTGCTTCTTTCTGGATGTTCTGTCTTTTAGCAAAATTGGTGTGTTAAAGTCTCCTACTATTATTGTGGAACTGTCGGTCTCTCTTTTCAGTGCTGTTAGAGGTTGTTTTATGTATTTTGGAGTGCTTTCATTGTGTGCGTAAATATTTATTATAGTAGTGTCCTCCTGGTGTATTGACCCTTTAATCATTGTGTAGTATCCTTACTCATCCTTTGTGGTGGATTTTTCTTTAAAGTCTGTTTTGTCAGAGATTAATAATGTCAGTGCTGCTCTTTTTTGAGTGTTGTTTGCTTGATATATTTTTTCCATCCTTTGAGTTTTAGTTTGTTTGTGTCTTTAATTCTAAGGTGTGTCACTTCTAGGCAGCATAGAGACAGATAGTGTTTTTTTAATCCAATCTGCCACTCTCTGTCTCTTTTTTGGTGCATTTAGTCCATTTACATTCAGTGTAATTATTGATAGGTATGAGTTTAGTGCTGTCATTTTGATGTTTTTTTGTGTGTGTGTTGTTGATAGTTTCGTTGTTCCACTGAATTTTCTGTGCTGAGTCCTTTATGTATTTTCTTTTCATCTCTTTTGTTGTTGTTGATTTTGTAATTGCTGATTCTTTATTTTCTTTCTTGTTTTTTATTTACATGTGTAGGATTGTTAGTTTCCTTTGTTGTTACCTTAATGTTTACCCCTATTTTTCTAACTTTAAACCAATGTTTCATTTCTTTATATTGCCTTGACCTCCTTTCCATATGAAAGCTCTATGACTACATTTTTTAGTCCCTCTTTTTTGTTTTAATGTTGTCATCTTTTACATATCGACATCTCTGTTTCCCTATTTTCAGTGTTTTAGCTTTGATTTATTTTTATGACTTCCCTATCTGGGTTGATATCTGGTTGTTCTGTCCTGTGTTCTAGCATTGAGTTGTTATCTGATGTTATTGCTTTTCTAACCAGAATAGTGTTTCTTATAATTTTGATTTGGTTTTTGCAAATTCCCGAAACTTCTGTTTATCTGGAAATGCCCTAATTTTGCCATCATATCTGAGAGACAGTTTTGCTGGATATATAATTCTTGGCTAGCAATTTTTTTCCTCAAGGCTTTATATACATCATCCGATTGCCTTCTTGCCTGCATGGTTTCTACTGAGTAGTCTAAGATTAGTCTTATTGACTCTCCTTTGTAGATGACTTTTCTTTTATCCCTAGCCGTTCTTAAAATTCTCTATCTTTGGTTTTGATAAGTTTAATTGTAGTATGTCTTTGTGACTTTCTTTTGGGATCTACCTTTTGTGGAGTTCCATGAGCATCTTGGATAGATACCTGCTCATCTTTCATGGTAACAGGGAAGTTTTCTGCCAACAAATCTTCAACAATTCTCTCTGTATTTTCTGTTATCCCACCTGTTCTGGTACTCCTATCACTCATAGGTTATTCCTTTTGATAGAATCTCACATAATTCTTAGGGTTTCTTCATTTTTTAAAAATTCTTGTATCTGTTTTTTTTTTTTCATATAAGTTGGTGTCAAGTGCTTTATCCTCAGTCTCACTAATTCTGACTTCCATTTGTCTCAATTCTGCTCCTGTGACTTTCTCTCGAGTGTCCAATTCTGAAATTTTATTGTTAATCTTCTGGACTTCTGTTTGCTGTCTCTCTGTGTTTTCTTGCAGCCTGTTAAATTTGTAATTATAGTCTTCTCTAATCTTCTTAAGTTCCTCTATTTCTTTGTCTGTGTGTTCCTTGACTTGTTTTGAATTCTACCTGATCTCCTTCCTGACCTCTTGAAGAGTTCTGTATATTAATCTTTTGTATTCTACCTCTGGTAATTCCAATAAGGCCTCCTCCTCTGGAAGATTTCTTGATTCTTTGTTTTGGGAGCTTGCTGAAGCCATCATGGTCTGCCTCTTTATGTGATTTGATATTGACTGTTGTCTCCAAGCCATCAATAAGTTATTATATTTATTTTATGTTTGCTTACTCTGTCTTAGCTTCTTGTTTTGTTTTCTTTTGATATGCCCAAATAGGCTGCTCATGTGAGCTAGTTTGATTATTGGCACCTTTAGAGCTCCAACATCCTGTCATCAGATGATTAGATCTGTTACTAGGTATGTGAGCCCAGGAGTCTGTTTAGTTTTCTTGTATGGATTCAGCTCCAGTGTCCAGGTAGTCTTTCACCAAGTGTGTTGTGCAGGTTCTCACCTACAGTTCTAGATGGGCAGGGGTGATTGGAGTGGGCACAGGTATCTGGCTGCAGTAGGGGGTCATGTGCTGAGGAAGGCAGGGGGCTGATGGCCACGTCTGAGTTTCTGGGAGGAAAGCATGTCCCTGTTCCCTACAGTGTGTAGGTGGGTGGGTTTTGCAGCCTGACTTTGGGTACACAGTGCTGTTGGCTGTAAGAACTGGGAGGCACCACTTGTTCTTGGATCCTTGTTGCAGGTGGCTAGGTGATGTGAGTGAAACCACCAGTCCTCAGAACCCTCGTGTAGGTAGGTGAGGACCCCACTTAATGGGCAGAGCGGTGTCAAATGTCACGAACATGCCACTCCACCATATAGCTGATACAGTTGAAGTTAGACATCAGGCATATACCCCATTGTATTGTGCTTTTGAGTGCCTATGCTGTTGAAATTGGCCCTCACAAGTCTACGTAGGAGAGAAAGGCATTCAAAATCTATGGACCCCTTATGCCTGTGCCTATACAAAGGAGCTGTGCCTGCCCTGAGTTGCTTTCTTAGGGGAGCTCACAGATTTTTTTTCCGTTTGTTACTTTGTTTCCTCTCCTAGGCCAGGAGAATGGGTCAGGGCACATGACGGGTCCTACTTCTGGCCCAGGGAATGCGGCAATTTCTGAAGCTGGCCCAGGACCTCGGGCAGAACAGGGAGGAGGCAAGTAAATGGCAGAGTTTTTTCCCAAATGGGGTGTTTTTTGATCTGGGCAGTGGGTTAGCCGCATGTACTTATCTTCTGCCAACTGAGCGCCGCTTTTCACTGTTTCTGGAGGCTTGGAGAGACTCTCCGCCACTTAGTCTCTCCTGATGTGAAAAACACGTCCCGAGCACCACTGCTTACCTCCCCGTGCATGCCAGCTGATCCGGCCTGCAGGGTGCCAGTTGCCACTGGGTCAGATCTGGTAACTCCTCGCTGCTTCCGAACTGTCTCTCCCTACCCCTGCCACTCAGTCTGATCCCTCAATTTTGCCTTTGTCATTTAGGGCTCGTAGATTGTCAAATATAATCAATTCACTTGTTTTTTGGGGTCTTTTTTTGTAAGAGGGACCACAGGAAGCATCTGACTCCTCTGCCCTCTTGGCCCTGCCTCCCACAAGGCCTTCTTATAAAGACATCATTTATTGAATTTAGGGTTCACCCAATCCAGTATGACTTCATCTTAAGTTAACTAGTTCTATTTGTAAAGAGTCTATTTCTTAATAATGTCACATTCTGAAGTTCCAGGTGGACATGAATGGGGAGCAGGAGGGAAGGACACTATTCAACCCATATACCATACAATTCACCGATTTAGCAGGCACAATTCATTGGGTTTTAGTCTATTCATTCACAGGGTTGTACAACCATTACCACAGTCCAGTTTTAGAAATTTCATCCCCTAGAAAGAAACCACAAAATCCCTTTATTCTTAATGGTAAGAATTTTAGTTACCCTGGTTGCACAGTGGTTAAGAGCTCAGCTGCTAACCGAAAGGTCAGCGGTTTGAACCCACCAGCTGCTCTGCAGAGGCATGATGCGGCAGTCTGCATCCATAAAGATTTACAGAATTGGAAGCCCTATGGGGCAGTCCTGCTGTGTCCTACAATGTCACCAAGAGTCAGAATCTACCCCATGGCAATGAATTTTTGGGTTTAGTGTTGCCATAACAAAAATATCACAAGTGGGTGATTTTAACGAACAGAGACACCCCCCCGCCACCCACCCATGGTTCTGGAGGCTAGAAGTCTGAATTCAGGGCATCAGTTCTAGGGGAAGGTCCTTTGTCTCCTTCAGCTTGTTGTAGCTGCCAGCAATCTTTGGCATTCCTGAACTTATCAATGCATCTGTCTCCATCTTCACACAACATCTTCCCTCTGAGTCTGTGTGTCTCTCCATGTCTGTTTTCTGTTTCTTTAAGACACCACTCAGAAGGGATTAGATTTAGGATCCATCTTACTCCAGTATGACCTCATTAACATAACAAAATAAAACCCTATTTCCAAACAGGGACAGAGTCACAAGTGTATTCCTTAGAACATATCTTTTGGGGGGACACAATTCAACCCATGGCTGTAAGGTAGAAGGCATTACAGTCCATTTGGGGTCATGGAGAACAGATAAATTGGGAAATAGGAGGGGAAAAGGGACCAGGAATCGGGTAAAGGAATATCTGTGTTCCTTTTACATCACACTGAACTCCTGTGCTTCTACTCAAAGCAGGCAGACATCTTGACTAGAATACTCTTCTCTAGTAAATTTTGTTGTATGATTCCATTTGACCTAATGGGAGTGCTGGGGCTTATACAAAGGCTGGATGGTGAATTACATTCCCCAACATCATGCTCTCCCTTTCCTTTCAAAGGAGGTTCAGGATGACGTAGAATCTATGTGCAGTGTGTGTTTGGCTTCAGCAAAGAGGCAGTCGTAATCAAGTGGTGCTCCGTTTTAGCTAAGCAATTTAAAAACAAATACTTGCATCAGCGTGCTTTTAATAAGGCCTAAGTGGTTTCCCAGAGCCCTGGTGGTGCAGTGGTCAAGAGCTTGGCTGCTAACCAGAAGGTCGTCAGTTCAAACCACCCGCTGTTCCTTGGAAACCCTATAGGGCATTTCTAGTCTCTCCTATAGGGTCACTATGAATCAGAATGGATTCAACGGCAATGGGTTTGGCTTTTTGGATTAAGTGGTATTCTTCAATTTCTTTTCTTTCTTTTTAAGTTTCAGGGACTAGAGTATTAAAGAAAATCTAGTGCATTTTATTTTAAAATTACTGTATCAGAATGTGACTAGAATAATGCTCACTCAAAGCAAGCAGCTATAACAAATGCATGAATTTTTTCCTTTATGAGAATGATAAACTCTGAATTGATCTAAGAAATGACTTCAGTTTGAATGGAGGGCGGCACGGGCTCTCTTTATCCTGTTCACGTTCACCGCATCCTGACCCGGTATGGTATATCCAGAAGTTTTTCCATCAGAAATATCATGTACCAGATTAGATGTATTTTTCTGATATTAAAAGTCCTTGAAAGATCCCCCTTCAAAAATGCTATTTTCATTGTATGATTTTTCTAAAGAAACAAGAGAAAACAGTTCTTTGTTTTTGTTTTTTTGTCTGTGAAGACAAGCTCTGCATTCCTAGATCAAGCAAGCTCTCTCCTGCTGCTCCCTCTGCTGGCTGAAGAGAAGTACTACTTGCACTCCACGGGTTTCTTTTAACCCGTGTGGGGCTTATTTTCTGGCTGGTGCAATTTAGAGAGCTACATGAAATGCAAGAGTCGATATTAAAATTTTCAAAGACAAATGAAATTTCACCTACCCACTCCTCTTACTGGGATGGGGGCACCTGGGTTACAATGAGATATTCTTGTAATGCTTGGAGGAAGTTTTGTGTATGGGAAGGAAGTTCCTCAGAAAGAGCCCAGGATTCTGTATGACATGTTGCTCTAGCAGCAGTTTTGAAACGTTGCAAGTATCTTGGCACCCAATATGCTGTTCACTAGTCCTTGTCTCTGAGTTCAGGAGATGGGATATGTGTTTCTTCTCCCTGATGTGCAGTATCTTTAAGTTAGAGGCAGTAAGTAACTGCTCCTTCCTTAAAAAAAGAAAAAAAATTAAGCAGTTTTTTGTTTAAATATATACATTTTTGAATCTTCCTTTTCCCCTGATTTTTGGATATTAGGGTTAAAGAGGCAATGAACAGTTTTAGAAATAGATTGCACTTAAATTATTTTAAATAGTAATACATTACCATCAACTACATATTTCTTTGGGTTAACTCGTAAGTTCAAAGCTAAATTAAAGTTGCTAAGTAGAATGAAATACATTATGTTCACAAACTCAATGATGAATGAGTATAATATGACTTTAAGTAACATCACCATGGTATTGGGAGTTATTTAAAACTTGAGATTTATATAAAATTTACAGTCTAATTTAAAATGATCTTTCTAACTTCTGAAATCATAGGCATTTATTTCACATGGTTATACTGACAAGTTTTATTGGTTCTCCTTTTCCTCAGGAAGTGGAATCCAAAAGTCACAAGCACATGTGACACTCAGGAGCTTCCTGTAAACTTTCACGTTTACCCTTGCCTCCCTTCCTGAGGCATGTTAGTGCTAGACGAAAGGCACACTGGGCATGGCCGTGGACTAGGCTGTTGTGCTTGAGCACCATTTCATGTCTGTTGTCCAGTTCACCCACCCTTGAGTTGCTGAGGACTAGTGGGTATCCATACCTGGCGCTAGCTGCTCACCTTGGTTTTAGAGCACTGAGTACACTCTTCTGCTAAACTAGTCTGAGTGGTCTGTGGACAATGTGTTTCTTTCTCCCTGTCCACTGGAGGCTCCTTCTATGCCGGAACGTTGTTCTACTCTTCTTTGTGTCCCCAGCACCCAGCACAGAGCCTGGCCCCAGGATATGTGTGTGTTTTCAGTTATTGCTCACTGAAGGAGAAAATGTGGTCCAAGAGCTAGATATTTGGTAGTCTGTTTTATGGTTTCTTTCACTGGGAGGTCATGTGGAGGAAGGGAAGAAAATCTTAGATGATTATAAAAACTTGCACATTATGCTATTTCGTTTGGATTGGGGAAGGGAATAACATCAGTTCAGTCACCAAGACCAAACCCTCTTATTATATGCATATTTTCTAGTATATATTATGGAATTATTTGTATGTCATAGTTTTTAGCTATCTTAAATAAGGGATTTCATTATTTTGGAGAAACTAATGGTGGGTCAAAACCATGCTAATTATATGAAAGAATCAATCCCCAAATACCAAAGTGAAAATAAAGATGCTCAGTAACTGAACATTTTTTTTTCCCTAACAGGATATCCACTGGTGTATCTGTGAGACAAAAGTATCTTTTTCTTTATTATTTTATAGAATAAGATGACAAGATTCAATGAGAAACTGTCACGTAATTGTCTACCAATAATAGGAATTCAGTAAATTTCTCATTTGGACCAAAACATACCATACTGCAAATTAGAATCTCTCAAGTTTGGAAATGCCCTTAAATATCATATAAATGTCACCTTCTCTGGTGTCCCATTCCATGCTTGAAAGTCTTCCACCACTTTGGGTCACAAAGAAAAAGTTGGTTGGCTTCCATTTCAAAATGGTCTCTACCCAGACCCTACTGAAATGATATAAAAGGAAAGAGAGAGATGCATACCATAAATGTTCTACAATCTAAAAATAGAATGTTGTCAGAAAAAAATGTTATCAGATAATCAGTATATTTGAAGACTTTTCAAAAATAGAAAATACATAAGTTAGAGATTCCAAAAACAGACAAATAAAACCAAACACAAGATTCAAAACAATAAATCAAAACCTGGTCCCTTAAAGTGAGCAGTAAATTTGTCAAACCCTTGGCAAGACTGTTGAAGGGGGAGAAAAAACAACATACAAATAAATGATGTTAGAAATATGGAAAGGAATATAAGTAAAAGTAAGGAGGGGATTCACAAAAGCATTAGAGAATATTTTGTACACATTTGAAAGTTCTAGATTCAATTATTAATTTCCTAAGAATATATTCATTACCAAAATCATCTAAAGGAACAGAAAATTTTAAGAGAACAATAATCATAGAAGAAATTAATCAAAAATCTATTCCTAAAATAAGCATGAGATTCAGACAGTGGTATGGGTGATTTCAACTAAATTTTTAAGAAATGAATAATTTTTATATTATAAAATCACTTCTAGATAATAAAAAAGATTAGAAACATTTTGACTAGTTAGAAAAGACTAGCAAAACCCTAATACCAAACTAAATGAAAGAATACACACACAAAAAGGAAAACCAGAGGCCAGTCTCACTTGTAAATATGGATGCAGAATTCCTAAATAAACTATTAGTAGTTAAGATAAAGCAATGCATCTAAATAATTAAACATCCTGACAAAGTGGGGTTCATATTAACTATGTTAAAGTGATTCAATTTAGAATATCCATTACTGCTACTCTTTCTTAACAAAGAAAATAAGGAAAAAAAAAAGTACTAGTAGATGCTAAAAAACACTTCATAAAATTTAAAACTCACTGCTGATTTTCAAAGAAATAGCAAACAAGAAATCGAAAGTAACTTCCTGTAACTTGGTACAGCAAGCATCATAATCAATGCTAAGAAATTTACTTCATACCAGTAAAAGATAGGAACAATACGAGGGTACCTTATATCTCAGCTATTATTTTAACATTATAGTAGAATTCCTAGTCAATGCAATTAATACAACAAAATGGAGAAAAACATGAGGTGAAAGGAGCAAACTTTTATTATTTGACATGATCTTATTGTCTATGTGAAAATCAAGATAAACAGCCAACTAATTATTCTTGTTGTTGTTGTTAGGTGCCGTCGAGTCTGTTCTGACTCATAGCAACCCTGTGTACAACAGAACAAAACACTGCCAGGTCCTGTGCCATCCTCACAATCATTGTTAATCTTTAGCTGATTATTGCAGCCACGGTGTCAATCAGTCCATCTCGTTGAGGCTCTTGCTCTTTTTCGCCGATGTCCTTTACCAAGCATGATATCCTTCTTCAGGGACTGATTCCTCCTCATAACATGTCCAAAGTATGTGAGACAAGGTCTCACCATCCTTGCTTCTAAGAAGTATTCTGGTTGTACTTCTTCCAAGACAGATTGGTTCATTCTTTTGGCAGTCCATGGTGTATTCAATATTCTTCACCAGCACCACAATTCAAAGGAGTCAATTCTTCTTTGATCTTCCTTATTTATAGTCCAGCTTTTGCGTGAATATGAGGTGATTGAAAACACCATGGCTTGAGTCAGGCATACCTTAGTCTTCAAGGTGATGTCTTTGCTTTGTAACACTTTAAAGAGATCTTTTGCAGCAGATTTGCCCAATGCGATGCATCTTTTGATTTCTTGACTGCTGCTTTCATGGGTGTTGATTGTAAAGTAAGATGAAGTAAAATGAAATCCCTGACAACTTCAATCTTTTCTCTGTTTATCATGATGTTGTCCATTTGTGAGGATTTTTATTTTCTTTATGTTGAGATGTAATCCATACTGAAGGCTGTGGTCTTTGATCTTCATCAGTAAGTGCTTCAAGTCCTCTTCACTTTCAGCAAGGAAAGTTGTGTCATCTGCATAACGCAAGTTTTTAAGGAGTCTTCCTCCAATCCTGATTTTTCTTCATATAGTCCAGCTTCTAGGATTATTTACTCAGCATGCAGATTGAATAAGTATGGTGAAAAGATACAACCCTGAGGCACACCTTTCCTGACTTTAAACCAGGAAGTATCCCCTTGTTCTTTTCGAACAACTGCCTCTTTATCCGTGTACAGGTTCCTCATGAGCACAAGTAAGTTTTGGAATTCCCATTCTTCGCAATGTTATCCATAATTTGTTATGATCCACACAGTCGAATGCCTTTTCATGGTCAACAAAACGTAAGTAAATATCTTTCTAGTATTCTCTGGTTCAGCCAGGATCTGCCTGACATCAGCAATGATATCCCTGGTTCCACGTCCTCTTCTGAATCCGGCTTGAATTTCTGGCAGTTCCCTGTTGATATACTGCTGCAGCCGATTTTGAATGATCTTCAGCAAAATTTTACTTGTATATAATATTAATGATATTATTCAATGATTTCCACATTTGGTTGGATCACCTACCTTTCTTGGGAATAGGCAAAAATATGGATCTCTTTCAGTAGGATGGCATCTCCTGAAATGGTTGAATGTCCACCAGTTCTTTTTGGTATAGTGACTCTGTGTATTCTTTTCATCTTCTTTTGATGCTTCCTGCGTTGTTGAATATTTTCACTCTAGAACCCTTCAGCATTGTAACTTGAGGCTTGAATTTTTTCTTCAGTTCTTTCAGCTTGAGAACTGCTAAGCTTGTTCTTCCCTTTTGGTTTTCTATCTCCAAGTCTTTGCATATGTCATTAAAATACTTCGTTTTGTCTTCTCTAGCCGCTCATCTTCTGTTCAGCTCTTTTACTTCATCATTTCTTCCTTTCGCTTTAGCTACTCTACGTTCAAGAGCAACTTTCAAAGTCTCTTTTGACATCCATTTTGATCTTCTTTCTTTCCTGTCTTTTTAATGACCTCTTGCTTTCTTCATGTATGATGTCCTTGGTGTCATTCCACACCTTGTCTGCTCTTCAGTCGTTAGTGTTCAATGTGTCAAATCTATTCTTGAGTTGGTCTCTAAATTCAGGTGGGATATACTCAAGGTCCTACTTTGGCTCTCGTGGACTTGTTCTAATTTTCTTCACTTTCAACTTGAATTTGCATATGAGCAACTGATGGTCTATTCTGCAGTCTGCCCCTAGCCTTGTTCTGACTGATGATAGTGAGCTTTTCCATCATCTCTTTCCACAGATGTAGTCAGTTTGATTCCTAAGTATTCCATCTGGCAAGGTCCACTTGCATAGTCACGGTTTATGCTGTTGAAAAGATATTTGCAATGCAGAAGTCGTTGGTCTTGCAAAATTCTATCATGCAATCTCCAGCATCGTTTCTATCACCAAGGCAATATTTTCCAACTACCAATCCTTCTTCTCTGTTTCCAACTTTCTCATTCCAATCACCAGTAATTACCAATGCATCCTGACTGCATGTTTGATCAATTTCAGACTGCAGAAGTTGGTAAAAATCTTTAACTTCTTCATCTTTGGCCGTAGTGGTTGGTGCGTAAATTTGAATAATAGTCGTATTGACTGGTCTTCCTTGTAGGTGTATGGATATTATCCTATCACTGACAGCATTGTACTTCAGGGCAGATCTTGAAATGTTCTTTTTGATGATGAATGCCATGCCATTCCTCTTCAAGTTGTCATTCCCAGTATAATAGACCACATGATTGTCTGATTGAAAATGGCCAGTACCAGTCCATTTCAGCACTAATGCCTAGGATATTGATCCTTGTGCATTCCAGTTCATTTTTGACAATTTCCAATTTTCCTAGATTCATACTTTGTACAGTCATGTTCTGATGATTAATGGATGTTTGCAGCTGTTTCTTCTCATGTTGAGTCATGCCACATCAGCAAATGAAGGTCCCGAAAGCTTGACTCCATCCACATCATTAAGGTTGACTCTACTTTGAGGAGGCAGCTCCCTAGTTGTATTTTGAGTGCCTTCCAACTTGAGGTGCTCACCTTCCAGCACTATCTCAGACAGTGTTCCACTGCTATTCATAAGGTTTTCACTGGCTAATTCTTTTTCAGAAGAACTAGGTCCTTCTTCCTCGTCTGTCTTAGTCTGGAAGCTCACCTGAAACCTGTCTGCTATGGGTGATCTTGCTGGTATTTGAGTACCGTTGGCATAGCTTCCAGCATCACAGCAACATGCAAGCCCCTAACGGTACGACAAACTGACAGACACATAACTAATTACTAACACTAATAAAAGATTTAACCAAGTTGGCCAGAATAGAAATCAATAAGCAAACATAAATGGATTTCCTGCATACCACCATTACCAATTAGAAATTAAAAAAAAAAAAAAAATTCCATTCATCATAATAGTCAAAACAATGAAACACCTAGGAATAAATAAAGAAACATAAGACTATTTGAAGAAAACTATTAAATTTCCAGGAAGTGCATGTTGTTGTTCTTTGGTGCCAATGAGTCAATTTCGACTCCTACAAAGTGCATAGAAGCCCAGAGTAAAAGAAAATATGCCAGGCTCCTTTTTTTAGGATACCAGTGCTCCTAAAGTTATTCTATAAATTTAGTACAATCCTAATGCAAGGTCTAGAAAGATTTTTCATGTGTTCTGAAAAGTCAACCCTGAAAGTAACCTAAAAGAGAAAATGTGCATGAAGAACCAAGATATTCTGAAGAGGAAAAAAGTTAAAAAAAAAAAGAAAAATGGTGAGGGGGTACTTTCTCTACCAGATATCAAAACATGCCATTTGGAGTTTCAGTGGATTTTAAACACTCCTCCTAACTCCCAGTTATTGCTGTCAGCTGCCCTCAAGTCAGACCCCAACTCATGGTGATTCCATGCAAGACTGAACCAAATGCTGCCCCGTCTAGCACCATCCCCATGATCGGTTGTGGATTGGACCTTTGTGATCTATAGGGTTTTCACTGGCTGATTTTCAGAAGTGGATTGCAGGCCTTTCTTCCTAGGTGTTCTTAATCTGGAAGTTTTGCTGAAACCTGTTCACCATCATAGCAGCACACAACCCTCCACTGTCAAATGGGTGGTGGCTGTGCATGAAGTGCATTGGCCAGGAATCAAACCCAGGTCTCCTCATGGAAGGTGAGAATTCTACCACTGAACCACCACTGTCCCCCTCCAATATTTATTCTTTCTCCTAACTGTGAAAGAACAGAGTGGTGCTTGCTGCATCTAAGGGTAGAGAAGGAGTGGGATGTACCCATGAAGAGAGCCACTACCTCGAACATGTCCAGTTCTGGATCTTACTGGACTCGAGTTTATTCTGGTGATTCAGCTTGGCCAGGCACTTCTGAAGAGACTCACAGAGTTTGAGAGCTGCACACACCTCCTTGGACCTCTCCTTTGATCATATCCAAGATGACTGCAAGGTAAGAAGAATTGACTGTCTTTTTGTAGGAGATACTTAAATTTAGATTAGGAAGCCAAACACAGGTCCTCTCCAAGTAAACAAGGATCTCCTGCTCGGTGGTACTGTCTTTTTCTTATATTTTCTAACTTAAATACCCATATCCTCTGTAGTTTTTCCTACTGGACATATATTAGTTTCCTAGAGCTGTCATAGCTAGGTACCACAAAATGAGATGCTTATAAGAGCAGAAATTTATTTTCACACAGTTCTGGAGGCTAGAAGTCTGAAATCGTGGTGTCAACCATGGTTGTTCCTTCTGAGGGCTCTGAGGGAGAATCTGTTCCATGCCTTTTTACAGTTCTTGGTGAAGGCCAGAGATTCTTGGCATTGCTTGGCTTGTAGATCGCTCCAGTCTCTCTGCCTCTGTTTTCAGATGGCTGTCTTCCCTCTCTGTGTCTCTCTGTGCTCTTCTTCTCTTCTATAAGGACACTACTCAGATGGGATTAGGAACCGACCTACTCCTACTCCAGTATGACCTCTTGTTAACTGATAGCATATTCAAAGACACTGTTTCCAAATAAGGTTACATTTGCACACACTGGTGTAAGGACATCACCATATCCTTTTAGGGGGCATAATTCCATCCATGACAGGACACAACTGGAATAATGAGCTTCTTATATTTTTGTTCACCGTTATTTGACTTCTGATATGAAATCTGCATACATCAATTATATATTGAGTAATTGAAATGATGTTAAATGATTAATGTCAACATCTTCCCCTGTGGAAAAAATTCCACTATGTTTGTTGACCTTCAGTGGTTTCTGACCGTCTTATGGGAAATTATATCTATCTGAATGTTTTTGTTGCAACATCTAAAATTTTTGTTTGTTAACGAATTGAGGAGGAGCTCTGGTGGCACAAACAGTTAAGTGCTCTGCTGCTAACTGACCAGTTGGTGGTTCAAACCCACCCAGCAGCTCCATGGGAGTCAGACTTAGCAATCTGCTTCCATAAAGATTACAGCCAAGAAAACCCTATGGGGCAGTTCTGCTCTGTCACATGGGTCACTATGAGTTGAAAACGACTCGAAGGCACACCACAAGAACAACAAATTAAGGAAGCTGGGCTGAATTACTGCGGTTGAAGCATAACCGGGAAAATTGTTTTTTGCACTTCTTAATAGGGTTTGAGGGGCCCTGGTGGTGCAGTGGTTAACCACTCGGCTGCTAACAGAAAGGTCTGCAGTTGGAACCTACCAGTCGCTCCGTCGGAGAAAAATGTGGCAGTGTGCCTCTGTAAAGATTTACAGCCTTGGAAACCTGATGAGGCAGTTGTACTCTGTACTATAGAGTCTATGAGTCGGAATCACTTCATGGCAATGGATTTTTTTAATAGGGTTAATCTCTATTGGCTCAATTCAGAACAATAACCATCTATTGAGATCCTAACACATGAAAAAACGGTGCTGGAACTTGAGAGAAAACTCAGATAAATAAGCCATTGCTTCTGCCTGCAACTGGACATTAGTGGTTCAATGGTAGATTATCGCCTTATATGTGAGAGACCCAGGTTTAATTTCTGACCACCACCCATCTGTCAGTGGACGCTTATGTGTTGTTATGATGCTGAAAAATTTTCAGGAGCTTCCAGACAGACTAGGAAGAAAGGCCTGTCAAGCTACTTCCAAAAATCAGCCAATGAAGGCCCTATTGATCACAACAGTCCAATCTGCAACATATCATGGGGATGGAGCAGGTCCAGGCAGCATTTTGTTTTGTTTTGCACGAGGTCAACGTGAATTAGAGGTCAACTGGACAGCAGCTAACAACAACAACAATATGTAAATAACTATAGTTCTTGGCTCAGTTTGATGAGCACTTCTAACAAGGTAAAATGAGGACTTAAAAGACCAAGAGTCAGTTGACTATTTGATGGAGAATTCATGATTGGCATCATGGAGAAGGTAGAATTTAAGATATGGTTTGAAGGACATGAGTAGGGAAGGTAGAGGATATTCTGGGCAGTAAGAACAGCTCAGAGGAAGGAAAGAACAGACCAAGGATAGAAAAAAGTACAGACCGCACCGTGGCCTGAGCATAATGAGCGAGGAGTGAGAGATGAAGCTGAAATCCTAATACTCATCCAAAAAGTCTGACCTTAATGTGGTAAACCATGGGGAGCATTTGAAAGTTTTCCTGCAAATAAACATTATAACTGGGTCTGTGCTGCAGGAAGACCAGTTTTGGAGCAAAACACAGGATGGGCTGGATTAGGAAAAGAAAAGTGGGCTTGTATGAATAATGATAACAAAAACAGAGCGTTTACTATGTGCTGGACAATATTCTGGGTGTTTTATTTTTATTAATTTAATTCATTTAATTTTCACAACATTTTTGTTAGGTAACATTGTTAGCATGGTTTTACAGATAATTAAACTAAAATACAGAAAGAATCAATGATTTTTCCAGCATTCACAGCTAGTAAATAGCAGAGCCGGGAAATTAACTCAGACAGCCTGTACAAAAGCTCTGTCTCAGCACAGTTGACACAGTACTGTAGACATGGCAAGGCTGGTTGGGGACTCCAAGCTTATTGAGCTTCATTCCACCTTAAGATCTAAGAGGGCGAATCTGAAAGCATCTTGAAGAACTGAGAAGGGTCTCATCCATATGTCAGTTGACTAGGTTGTTCTTCAGTCAAGGACAGGTAAATGAAGTCTGTGAAAAGATTCTGTAAAAAACAATAAAAACATTGTGCTAAAGAAGCATATCTGTGAAAAGACTATGTTACAGCAGAGAAGGATATATAGAGACTTTTCAGGCAAAATGTAGTGGGTAGAAATTTTCACAGGCCATGATAAAGTCAATGTGAAGAAAGGTAACTTTCTTTGCTTTTATATAATGTATTTTGATCTGTTTCTAGACTCCACATTCTGCCTTGAGGAAAAAAAATATTAATAATCATAGGCAATTTCAGGTAAATACAGTCTCTTTAGAATTTACTTTTTCCAATAATTTCAGGTTTAAGTTAAAATCAATTCAAGAATTCTGCCTTCTTCTCTCTGAGGAGGTGCCTCTGGCCTAGAGGGCGGGGGAAATCTTATATGGCTTCATGGCATTGGAAAGAAGAATCTAATCTGAAGTTATCCTTCTCTTCTTGTCTTAGTCATCAACATACATACCAACTGGCATTCAATGAGCTATATATTGTGTTTTCCAGTTGAAGGTCAATGCTAAATTCCACAGTGAAACCATGATTATAAAGCTCCTCCAGGGAGCCCTAACTGTCTTTCTAACCCCCCTTGGGGCACAGGGAAATTTCAGATACTTTCTGGAAGACTTTAAAGTTCCTCTTTGCTTGGTCACTTCTTACTACCTTCTCTTCTGTACTCTCACCATAACACATTGGCTGGGGAGACTTTGCCACAAGGTTAGACAGTGCCCCTGGAAACTGAGGTATAAGTTGTCTGTGTTTTATATTCCTAAACTGCTTTGGGGGTTCTGCTGTTCACCCAGGCCTCTCTTGGGGATTCATCTATATCTAAAATAATCCAAACCTAAGTCCTTCCTCTCTCTAAATCTCCTTTCCCCAGTCTGTAAAATGTTTGTTTATTTGGGGTGGAGGGTGGCCAGGGTCTCTATTTATTCTCTTTCCAAGTCATTGTTAATAGCATAAATTTCTTGAAACTAAAAAACCGAAACTTCTCTTTCAAAAATCCTGCTCTCGCTGTATCTTGCCTTAGTTTTAAGACATTGTCTTTTCTGAATTTTAGAACTTAAAATCCAAGACTTTGATCTTCGCTCTTTGTACCAGGTTAAATTACTCTCCCTTGAGGTGAGTACACTCACTGACTGAGTGAGAAGAAGGCTATGGAAGAGGACAACCCGTTTCATTATTCACAAATATAGGAAAGGTGAGACAAAAAAAATAAATGGCAAATATCAAGAAAGCAAATAGGCATATAAAAAGTATAAAAACTAAACTTACATCAAGCAATAAGAACAGAATCAATTCTACAGAAAATGGAATACATGATATAGAAAACAAATAATGTAAGTTCATCAAGACAGATTACATAGAGAGTAAAATTGAGATGCAAGATAAAGGTACAGAAAAATTATTCTAAATGAAAAGGCAACGTTATATATACATGTGTACCAAAGAGACATTTTCAATAAAATCAGAAATTTGTCAAACATTACCATCGTCTCTGTTTTCATTTCTTCTGAAAGTTTTGACCAGAACAATAAAAAAGAATGAGACATTTTTAAAAGTAAGAAACCCAGAAGAGTTAAAGAGAAGACCTCTTTGAATTAATATTAATGTTAAAAATCCAAAATAACACAAGTATCAGTATATTTTAAATATCAACAATTACAATTAAATAATATAATTGGGGGTTGCTTGATTCATAATACAAGCATAAGGAGCAATCCTAACAACAAGGATGTCAGATCCACATGAAGAAAATTACAAAAGTTTACTAAATGCTCTTAAAAGATTTGAATTAATGGAGAGTCCTAAGTTAAATCATAGGTTAGAATTAAGGAATTGGGATATGGGGCTGAAAACTCTGGAAACTTAACATGTTAAGGGCAAGAGGAAGAGCAGGATAATCAGAATTAGAAAAACCAGGATAATTTAGTTACACAGAAGTCACAGGAAGCAGGTATGCAGTGAGACCAAGGAGGATAAAAACTGAGAAAAAAGCCATCAAATTTTAAAATAAAAGGAAGAAGACAAAGTGATTGCTTGTAGAGATAGAAAACATCTGTTATGCTCCTAACTATTCATTGAGTAATGGACACATAAAAGCACAAAAATTCCACTCCTATGGAGTTTCCCAACTTATATCTCCTTTTTATACAAACTTGGAGGAAAGAAATTCAAAGACAGTTTGAAAAAGTTACAATTTAGATGTAGAAGGTGCATTTAACTTTTATTTTAACTTGTACATTAAAAATAACCTCAATGTCAAAGTGAAGAGGTCTTCCACTCAGACAAAATACAAATTAGCTGCTTAAATGTTTTTAAAAGACCATTAAGCTTACCACGTGCTCATACTGTTCCCCAATTTTACAAATATTTCTTCAATCAGCATTTGAACCCTCTGGCTCCCCACTGAACCTAGTTCAAATAAAGAGGATTGGAAAATTACTGTCTCCTTTTTCTCCTTAAAGGGAGAAAACTCACAGCCCACATGTAGCTGAATTGGGTTTATTCTTTTGTCCTCAGCCCTGTTTTCTTCCTTTAAACATTCTTATTCAATACTTGTAGTGTGTCATTTTTATAAGCTGAGTTTTGAAGGGAAACACGAAATACATACACATGCATGTACATGCACACACACACACATATATTACACACACACACACACACACACACACACTTATAAGTGAATAAGTTGCCACTTACCACCTAGGATGTAGAACACTAGCTGGGGAAAAAAAAAATGACTCCCACCCTAACAACAATAAAAGGCCAGTAAACTATCAACTCATAACTTTTCTGAAACCCATTAGAAAACTGAGGTCACACAGAAATCAAGCAGCCTGAAATCCAAAGAAAGACAAGCTTCTCTGTTATGGATTGAATTGTGTCCCCCAAAGAAATATGTTAAAGTCCCAACCCCTGTGCCTGTGACAGTAAGCTTGTTTACAAATAAGGTCTTTGAAGATGTTATCCGTTAGGTTAACAGGAAGTCATACTGGAGTAAGGTAGATCCTAATCCTATCTGACTAGTGTCCTTATAAAAGAGAAGACAGGCAGAGTAAAGATATCATGTGACGCTGTAGCTACAAGTCAAGAAATGCCTGGAGCTACCAGAAGCTAGGAGAGAGGCATGGAAGAGATTCTCCCCATAGCCTCAGAAGGAATCAACCAGGCTGACATTCCAGAACTGTGAGACAGTAAATTTCTGTTGTTTAAAACCATCCACTTTGTGGTATGTTGTTATGGCAGTCCTAGGAAACTAATGTTGTTGTTGGTACCATCAAGTCGATTCCAACTCATGGCAATCCCATGTGTGCAGAGTAGAACTGCTCCATAGGGTTTTCAAGACTGTGACCTTTGGGAAGCCAATCACTAGGTCTGTCTTCTGAGGCTCCTCTTGGGGGGTTCGAGTCACCAACTTTTCAGCTGTGAGGTATGTGAACACAGGCACCTGTAACAAAACACTAAAGGATAAGATGCTATGAAGAAAATTACAGTAGTTTACTAAGTATTGTATCTCCATTCAATGAGATAAGAAGAATACAGCTAAAATTTTGACAAAATTCCTAGAGCCCGAGGGAGTATGGGCTAGTGTGCAAGTATAGAATCCTGGAAGCCACAAACACAAAGAAAGTCTCCATCTAGTTACAGCCACTTTTTTCAGGGACCATTATCAGGTGCTTACAAGAAAGGTTGAGGACACAGCTGGAGACAGGGTACAGCCTCCCTTGGTGGTGCACCTGACCCCACTCTGCTATGGAAAAAAAAGCCTTAAGTTGCTGGGTGAAGGGCAAGTGTGGCCCTTTTCAGTTGGGGAAGAAAAAAATTTAAAAACTACTCTACCTCTGGGGGAGGAATAGGAAACAGTCCTGATCTTATACTTTAGGTGTTTCCTACCACTAGAGGGGGCACAGGAAACTGTCTCCAACAGAAGACCAGTGACAGACTTTGACATTGGGAGGAGGAGCAGATCCACACAGAGGGCCTTCCGAAGACTAATGATGGACCAGCACAACAGAGAACCTCTCCTGCCACCACCCCCCCGCCCCCATCACCAGCCTAGTAAAAACCAAGTAATAAGCAATAGCAGTCTACCACTGAGTGAATGGCAAGAGGAAGAGAGAAACCCTCTCTGTGTTGCAGGCACACATGGAAAACTGAGGGAGTAATAACATTGAGACAAACCCTCCAAAACTCTAGGCCCCACACTAAGCACAAGGTTACACTAGAGGAATTTGAAGCTGGTGGTACACTGAAGCAAGATCAAAATTCAAACCCAGCGCAACTCCTGACTAGATTAGCATAACCTCTAACACTAAAGGTCTAGCAGAGGAAGCGGTGTGACCATTTCAAGGGATAAATAGTATTTACTTAAGTCTATACTATTTTACACAGTATAATTAAGACTCTAAAAAATTATGAGACATACAAAAAAGCACGGAAAATAAAAAACATGGTCAAGAGATAAAATGATTAACATAACCAGACTCAGATATAAACCAGATGTTGGAATTATCAAACAGGGAGTTTAAAATCGCTATGATTAATATAGGAACCCTGGTGGCACATTGTTTAAAGTGCTTGGCCGCTAACCAAAAGGTCATCAGTTCGAACCCACCAGCTGCTCCATGGGAGAAAGATGTAACATTCTGCTTCCATAAAGTTTTACAACCTTGGAAACCCTATAGGACAGTTCTACTCTGTCCTAGAGGGTTGCTATGAGTCAGAATCGACTATATAGCAGTGGATTTGGTTTTGGTATGATTAATATGTTAAAGATTCTAGTGCAAAAAGTGGAAAATGGGCATGAACAAATGGGGTATTTCAGCAGAGAGATGGAAATTGTAAGAATAAATTGTAAATGCTAAAAATAAAAATAAAATAACATGGTAAGAAAAGTAAATAATACCTCAATGGGCTCATCTGTAGACTCACACAGCAATGGAAAGAATCAGTGAACTTGAACATGGGCCAATAGATATTGGCCAGTAGATAATAGATATTATCCAAACTGAAACATAATGACAAAAAAAAAAAAAAGAGTTAAAACAGCTGTTGAACAATACCAAGTGGTTCAACATAAGGACAACTGAGATCCCAGAAGGAAGAGAAAGATAAAATGAACAGAAATATCTTAGAATCTAATGGTCAAGAATTTTGTAAATATAATGACAAAATCCAATAAGCTCATAGAATCTCAAGCTATCTAAATACCAAAAAAAAAAAAAAAAAAAAATTCCACACCTACACATATCATACTCAAATCCAAAGATAATGAGAAAATCTTGAAGACAGCCGGGAGGGGGCGGGGGGGTGGGGTGGGAGATATACGTTCAGAAAAACAAAGATAAGAGTAACAGCAGACTTCTGTCAGAAAATAAGTCAGAAAATAACCGAGTGATATCTTTAAATTACTGGGAAGAAAGTCAATCCAGAATTTTATACCAAATTAAAATACCTTTCTAAAATCAAAGCAAAATAGACTTTATCAGACAAACAAAGGTGAGAGAATGTATTGCCAGCAGGCATGTGTTCTAAGAACTGTTAAAGGAAGGTCTTTAGGCAGAAGGAATCTGATACTAGACACAAACTTGGATCCTCAAAAAGAAACAGTAAAACTGAAGATAAACACATTTGTGTGCATGTGCGCGCGCGCACACACACACACGAAGAAGCTTTAAGCAGCTGATAGGAGGGAAATCATGTTGTCCTCAAATGATGGTAAATGTAGAAGACTTTTGTTTTTCTTATTTTTAATCACTGCATATCACAAATGACTGTCCAAAGCAAAAATAGTAGCAATGCATTGAGGGTTTTTAGCATATATAAAGGTAAAATTATGGGGACATTGCTGATTAGTGGTAGTATCCTCACCTTTCTTGTGGGAGACTTGGATCCAATTCCCAGCAAATGAACCTCAAGCACAGCCATCAGTCGTCTGTCATTAGAGGCTTATGTGTTGCTATGAGGCTGAACAGGTTTCAGGGGAGCTTCCAGACTAAGAAACACTAGGAAGAAAGGCCTAACAATCTACTTCTGAAAATCAGCCAATGAAAACCGTATGAATCACAATGATCCAATCTGCAATTGATCATGGGAATGATGGAGGACCAGGCATCATTTTGTTCCATTGTGCACGGGGTCTTCATGAGTCCAGGCTAACAACAACAAAAACCAAGTAAAATGCATGACAACAATAGCACAAAAGGTGAGAGGGAGGCATTAGAAGTGTATTGGTGTAAGGCTCTTATACTATATTTAAGCAGAATAACATTATTTGAAGGTAAGCTGTGATAAATTAAAGAAGTGTATAGTAAACCTTATGGGCAGCCATTAAATTTTTAAAATAAGAGATGTAAATAAATAGGCTAATAGTTGAAAAAATTGAACCATAAAAAATACTCAGTTGAAAACTAGGCAGAAAAAGAGGGAAAAGGCAGCAAAAGACAGATGAAACAAATAGGAAACAGCTATACAGATGGTGAATTTTAGTCTCAATTTATCAGTAACTAAACAAATGTAAATGGTCTCAACACATCAAATAAAGGCAGATACTGTCAATGTGGATAAAAAAAGCAAAGCCCAACTTTACATATTCTACAAGAAGCCCATTTTATATATAAAGAAACAGATATAAGAATGGAAAAATATGTAAAACACAAACAGTAATCAAAAGAAACTTAGAGTGGTTATAGTAATGTGAGACAAAGTAGATTTCAGAATAAAGAATATTAACAAGGATAAAGAGGGATATTGCATTTATGGATCATAAAGTGGTCAATTCACTAAGAATACATAACAATCTTAAATGTATATGCACCTAACAAAAAACTTCAAATACATGAAGTAAAATCTAATACAACTGAAAACAGGTCTAGAAAGATCCACAACTGTAGTTGGAAATGTCAGCATTTCCTTTTCAGTAATTAATAGAATAAGTAGACAGAAAATCAGTAGAATCTAGAAGAACTGGAGAGGAATCAACCAACTTGATCTAATTGACATTTTTAGAACACTCCACTCAACAAAGACAGACTGTATTTTCTTTTTCATTGCACATGAAACTTATGCTATATCTAAAGCAGAGTAACATTATTTGAAGGTAAACTACGATGAATAACATACATTGTAGTATATTGTATATTGTAAATAAACAGGTCAACAGTTGAAAAAAACATGGAATCACAAAAATCTATATCAAGATAGATAATATTGTAGAGGATATTGTAGGCCATAAAACATTCCTAAAAGAATTGAAAACACAAAGTATACTGTATTTTTACACAAATAACATGCGCCTTCTGCATTTGTTTGCCAGTCTTGCCCTCCTCCTGTGAGACATCCTCACAAGTGTGCTATGCTAATTTTTCATAACAGCAACCTATAAAAAAACACTGGCATAGAGGTGCCTATGAAAATACCTCATGGGGGAGGACATGACTTTCAAGAAGGCATGCATTATTGCCTTAAAAATATGGTATTCTCTGACCATGTTGGAATTAAACCAGAATAAAAATAGAAAGACATCAGGAAAATCCCCCAATATTTTTAAATTAAACAACATTCTGCTAAAATACCCATAGATCACAGAGGAAGTCACAATGGAAATTAATAAAACACTTTTAATGGAATGAAAATGAAAGCAACATATCAAAATTTATGGGACACAGCTAATGCAGTGTGTAGAGGAAAATTTATAGCATTAAAATGCCTGTATTAATTGAGTAAATTAATTAGCAGTAATTTTTTTTATTTTAGCACTTTATAGATTAGAGAACAGTTTTATTCATACATTTTTATTTGGTTTTTATACTGAGGATACTAAGACCGAGAGAGCAATTGAGTAATTAAATCCAAATCAGATTGAGCAAATGGTATACTAAATCTACTCTTCAAAATCCAGTGCTTTTTGCAGTTCCTCTCAGCCTTCTTTTTTCTGAAGTTTGAACCAGCAGATTCCCTAAGATGCCCGACCCCCATCCTGTCACATAATAATCTTCCCCTGTTTCCCACTTCTAAACTTTATTGTAGCTCAGATTGTCTCAGCCTATGAGGAGCAGAATTGTGCATTCTGTAATCTCTACCTTCCAATGACATGAAAGATCATTATTTTCACATAAAAGACCTTCTGTTCCTGTTTCTGCCATGCTGGTGTAAACAAAATTTCCTTTAAGATACCAAATTATTTAATCAAACCACATTGATAGCCAAGTCAATAATCACTTTCAAAAGAATTCCCCACACTAAGCAAATGGGGAATGACAGTAGAAAGGCCATTGAAGGAGGAAGGAATCAGGTCAGAGAAAACTACAAGACTGTAATTTCAGATTGTTTGACGGGACCAGATACTATGTTCTGAGGTTACCTGAGGAAATCCATCTGTGTTTAAAGTGGAAAAATACATTTTGGGTTTTTTTTTTTGAGGGGGTCAGGGACTGAAATCAAGCAGGGTGATAGCTGCCAACTAGAAACCTTATGATTTGAAAGCTACATCAAAGGAATGAAATCTCGTAAAGTTTGTAAAACAGATAGTGGCAATAAGAACTATACCAATGTGTTATTAAATCTATTTATAAAAATACTGTATGCTGGAGGGCGCTTCCAGTGTCCTTCTCACAACAAAGACACACACAAAAAAAGTGAATCGATTATGTATGACAATCTAGGAGCCCTGAACATCAAAGGTAAAGTTGAGGAATCAGACCGAGTGGCAGGGGAGGGAGAGACAGTTAGGAAGCAGCGAGGAGTTGCCAAACTTGACCTGGTGAGAGCCTGAGCCCTACAGTCCGGATCAGCTCCCGGTGCACGGTGAGGCAGGCAAGCAGCAGCGCTTGGGAGGCGTTTTCCACACTGAGAGAGAACCAGTGGCAGAGAGTCTACTCGGCCATCCAGAACCAGTGAGAAGCAGCCCTTGATCGGCAAAAGATAAGTGCTTGCATCTGGCCTACTGCGCGGAGTAAAATACACCCCATTTGGGAAAAACCTGTCTCCCATTTGCCTCCCTGCTCCCTGATCTAGACTGGGTAAGGGACCAGCTTCAGCAATTGCCGAGTCCCCTTGGCTGGAAGTAGGACCCGTCACACACCCCGAGCCATTCTCCCGGCCTTGGAGAGGGAACAAATTAATGAACAGCAGAAAAATAATCTGTCAGATCCTCTAAGCCACGAATTCAGGGTAGGCACAGCTCCTTTGCCTAGGCACAGGCATAAGGGATACACGGACTTTGAGCACCTTTCCCCCTGCATAGACTTGTGTGGGCCCATTTCAACAGCATAGGCCTTCATTACTGCAGTACAACAGAGTATATACCTGAAGTCTAACTTGAACTGTTTCAGCTATGAAGTGGCAGATTCGTGACATTTGACACTGCTCTGCCAATTAAGCAGGGTCTTCACCTACCCACATCAGGGGCCTAAGGGGACTGGTGGCTCTACCCACACCAGCTAGCCACCTGCGACAGCAGCCCAAGAGTAAGAGGTGCCCCCCAGTCCTTACAGCCAATGAATTGGGTATTCATAGTCGGGCTGTAAAACCCAACCGCCTACACACTCTAGGGAACAGGGACACGCTTTCCTTCTGGACACTCGGGGACAGCCATCGGCCCCTTGCCTTGCTCAGCGTGTGTTCCCCTGCTGCAGCCAGATGCCTGTGCCTACACCAATCACCCATGCCAGTTGAGGACTGTAGGTTAGAGCCTGCACCACACACTTGGTGGCCGACTACCTGGACACCTGAGCTGAATCCGTACAGGAGGGGTGGGCTCATATCCTTAGCGGCAGGTCTGGCCACCTAGTGGCAGAACATTGGAGCTTCAGGGGCACCGGTATTGGGCTAGTTCACACAAACAGCCTATTTGGGCATATCAAAACAAAACAAAACAAGAAGCTAGGAAACAAGAAGCTAGGACATAGTACGCAAACATAAAATAAATATAACTTATTGATGGCTTGGAGACAACAGTCAATATCAAATCATATAAAGAGGCAGACCATGATGGCTTCAGCAAGTTCCCAAAATAAAGAATCTAGAAATTTTCTGGAGGAAGAAAATTTCTTGGAATTACCAGAGGCAGAATACAAAAGATTAATATGCAGAACTCTTTAAGATATCAGGAAGGAAATTAGGCAAAACACAGAACACACAATAGAGGAAATTAACAAGATTAGAGAAGAGCATAATAACAAATTTAACAGGCTGCAAGAATCCATAGAGAGACAGCAATCAGAAATCCAGAAGATTAGCAAAAAAATTTCAGAATTAGATAACTCAGTAGAAATCATAGGAGCAGAGTTGAGGCAGTGGAAGTCAGAATTAGTGAGATTGAAGATAAAGCACTTGACACCAACTTATTTGAGGAAAAATCAGATAAAAGGATTTGAAAAAATGAAGAAACCTTAAGAATTATGTGGGATTCTATCAAGAGGAGTAACCTACGAGTGATTGGAGTACCAGAACAGGGGGAGATACCAGAAAATACAGAGAGAATTGTTGAAGATTTGCTGGCAGAAAACTTCCCTGATATCGTGAAAGAAGAGACTATATCCAAGATGCTCATCGAACCCCACATAAGGTAGATCCCAAAAGAAAGTCACCAAGACATATTATAATCAAACTTGCTGAAACCAAAGATAGAGAGAGAATTTTAAGAGCAGCTAGGGATAAACGAAAGGTCATCTACAAAGGAGAGTTAATAAGAATAAACTCAGACTACTCAGCAGAAACCATGCAGGCAAGAAGGCAATGGGATGACGTTTATAGTCTCAAGGGAAAAAACATGCCACCCAAGAATTATATATCCAGCAAAACTGTCTCTCAAATATGATGGCAAAATTAGGGCATTTCCAGACGAACAGATGTTTAGGGAATTTACAAAAACCAAACCAAAATTAAAAAGGAGAACAAATGTTCATTGTCAGCAGTGGAGAGGTTGTTAAGCAGGTTATGGTACAGTATCATTTTCCCCCCCAAGGGAAAATACTTATGATAAATTAAATGGAAAAAATAAACAGGATTCAAATTCAAATCATGAATTTATGTGTCCAGGTTTATTTTAAAGAATAGATAGATAGAAGATAGCTAAATATAAAAAAAAAACCTGTTGCCATCAAGTACATTCTGACTCATAGTGACCCTATAGGACAGAGTAGAACTGCCCCATAGGGTTTCCAAGAAGTGACTGATTCAAACTGCTAGAAATAGGTAGAAATAAAAATGCACATGTATATGCATGTAAGTACATAAGAAAAAATTATATACACAAAAATATTTTCTTGGTTAATTATGTATGATTTTTGCTTTTTTCTTCATATTTCCCCCAGGAACATACATTACTTTTTAATCAAGGAAAAGGCACATTGTTTTTACAGAAAGAAAGATGAGTATCTAGTAGAAGTGCTTTGTTGCTAATGTAATCAGAAGAAATTAAAACAAAATATACAAAAGAAAATTAGAACAAAGTCCTTTGGTCAGACACCTGCACAACAGCCTTAATGAAAAGATCAAATCCTAATTAGATCAAGATCTTTATAAACTCTAAAATGGAATATTTCAGGTGTTCCTTCCTTGAGGAGCTTTATACTCTACCCACCCCCAATAGTGGGATCACACAGAAATGTGTCGTCTCATTAGTGAAATCCATCAGAGCTTCTAACTTCGAATTTGGAAGGTTTCGGGGATCCTAACACGAAGGAGGAGCCCTGGTGGTGCAGTGGTTAAGAGCTTGACTGCTAACCAAAAGGTCAGCAGGTTGTATCCACCAGCTGCTCCTCAGAAACCCTATGGGACAGTTCTACTGTGTCCTACAGGGTTGCTATGAGTTGGAAGTGACTTGTCAGCAATGGTTTTGTTTGTTTGCTTTTTAAACATGAAAGAGCCCATGGAAGTGGAGACGGCAGGGCCAGCTACCTAATTTGTAGGGTGCATGCAAAAGGAAAATGTGGGACCCTTTGTTTAAAAATTATAGAGAATTTCAAGATGGCTATAGCAGAGCATTAAACCAAGTGTGGGGTCGTTTCAAGTGAGGGGCCCTGTGCAACTGCCCTGGAAAAGAGTATGTGCTCTGGAGGGAGACAGATCTGGGTTGGAGTCTTGTTCTGACACCATCTGCCTGGCTTTCACAAGTTACTGATCCTGTAGCAGCCTCGGTTCCCCGTCTGCAAACATGAGGACACTCTGTAGGATCTTCCAGGAACAGAGTACATAATACATGTAAAACATCTGGTACAGTGCCTAGAACACAGTGCTCAATAAATTATGGTCCATCTCCCCTGCTCTAAATGCATATTTCACACATCATATCAAAAGACATAAAACAGGAAGAACAACATCTTGAAAAATCCTGCTTATACCCTTCATTTAGAATTTTACTTTAAATAATCCCAGTAGTTGTTAATTGAAAATATTTTATTAAGAGCTACAGTTGTAGCACAGTGAAATAGCATTTAAAATTAAATCCTGGTTCACCAAAAGCAAATTTTACAAAGAAAAGCACAACAATATGCCTATTTTTGGTATAAGGGAGAACTTTGAATCTATTGTTCCCTCACTTCACATTCTTGGTAAATAAAAAAGTAGCTCCTTCGCTCAATGTCAAAGTATTTTTAATAGAACAAAATGTAACTTAAATTTTTTCTTTAAAACTGGAAAGTATCCTAGCAAAGGGAAAAGAAATGGCTCCTAGGTAGCTTATGATATCAACGTTATTTTTGTCTCATTTCTGAATGTTCTTAGTGAAGAAGAATCTGATGAACAACCACTTTAACATCCTGAATTAAATGATGACAATTTTATTATGAGTGAGTTGACTGTGGGTTAATAGTTGGTTTGAGCCATTGTTTCTCAAAGAGTATACAAGGCTCATTTGAGGGAGATTGTTTAAATTAGACCCACTCTAGATCTACTGAACAGAGACTCTGGGGAGGAGACCCAGAAACCTCATTGTTAACAAGCAAGTCATTCTTATCCATATTAAAGTTGGACAACTACACCTGTATAAATTGTTACTCATGTGGAAATAGATGAGTGATTAATTAGTAAGATCCCAAACTATGTAAGGAACAGAAGCACAGCTTGCTTCCTGCTTATTTTTTCTCCCCTGCTCAAGACAGGTATGTGTCTGCTCCTAGGACTCCATTATATTTGCAAGATTTTTTTTAAACGGAACCAAGCACCAGATCCTGGATCTGGAAAAAATGAAATCTGAAGGGGACACTTTGGCTCATATCCATGGAAAATTCTAATATACCCTCCTCCCAGTGATTCTCTTTCCTTATGTCCTACTGCCCACAAGCCAGTGGATGCTATATGGTCTACATGTGGCCAGTGGGTCAAACAGCTCAAACCTGCCCTATCTACCTTGGATTCACCTTGAGTGTATGTGGGAAGTTGATGCTTCTGATCATCAATCACCAGTGTGGGGTGTACCTCCAGTGTCTTCCAAGAATGACGACAGTGTTTTGCTTATCAAGCCCCAGTTCTTCATCTAAGCTTTATGAACATTAGTTACCATTGAGTCAATTCCAACTCATGGTAATCCCATGTGTGTCAGAGTAGAACTGTACTCCATAAGGCTTTCTTTGTTTTATAAATTTTATTTATTTTGTTGCCATTTTGAGAATATGCACAGCATAACATACACCAATTCAGTAGTTTCTACATGTACAATTTAGTGACATTGATTACGTTCTTCGAGCTGTGCAACCACTCTCACCCTCTTTTTCTGAGTTTTTCCTCTTCATTAACATAAACTCACTGCCCCCTGAGTTTCTTATCTAATCTTTCAAGTTGCTGTTGTCAGTTTGTTCCCATATAGATAGTTCTTAAAAGGGCATAATGCTCAAGGCAGACCTTTTATACTAGTTAAGCTAAAATACTGTTTTAAGACTTCAGGGGATATTTTTGGTTAAAGGTTTAAAGATTATCTGAGGGCACAATGATGAATCTGCTAAACATCTCACAACATAGACGAATCTGGAGGGCATTATGCTGAGTGAAATAAATCAATCACAAAAGGACAAATAGTGTATGAGACCACTATTATAAAAACCAATGAAAAGGTTTACGCACAGAAAGGAATAATCTTTGATGTTTACAAGGGAGGGGAGGGGTGAGGAGGAAAAAACATTAACAAGACAACAGATAAGCAGTAACTTGGGTGAAGGGTAAGACAGTATACAATACTGGCAGAGCCAGCACAGCTTGACCAAGGCAAAGTCATAGAAGCTTCACAGACACATCCAAACTCCCCTAGGGATTGAGTTACTGGGCTGAGGGCTGGGGACCATGGTCTCAGGGGACATCTTACTCAATTGACATAACATAGTTTATAAGGAAAATATTCTACATCCTACTTTGGTGAGTAGTGTCTGGGGTCTTAAAAGCTTATGAGCGGCCATCAAAGATACGTCTACTGGTCCCACCCCGTCTGGAGCAAGGGAGAATGAAGAAAACCAAAGACACGAAGGAAATATTAGTCCAAAAGACTACCACAGCCTCTACCAGACTGAGTCCAGCACAACTAGATGGTTCCCGGCTACCACCACTCACTGTTGTGACAGGGATCACAATAGAGGGTCCCGGACAGAGCTAAAGAAAAATGTAGAACAAAATTCAGACTCACAGAAAAAGACCAGACTTATTGGTCTGATGGAGACTGGAGAAACCCCAAGAGTATGGCCCCTGGACACATTTTTAACTCAGCACTGAAGTCACTCCTGAGGTTCACCCTTCAGCCAAAGATTAAACAGGCCCATAAAACAAACAATAATACATGTAGCTCTACTACACATACGAAACTAAATGGGCACACCAGCCCAGGGGCAAGGATGAGAAGGCAGGAGGGGACAGGAAAGCTGGACAAATGGAAGTGGGAAACCCAAGGTTGAGAATGGGGAGAATGTTGACACATCGCCAGGTTGTCAACCAATGTCAAAAAACAATATGTGCATTAATTGTTTAATGAGAAACTAATTTACTCTGTAAACTTTCACCTAAAGCACAATAAAAATAAATAAATAAAAAATAAAGATTATCTCAGAGCAGTAGTTTCAGGGGTTCATCCAGCCTCTGTGCTCCAGAAAGTCTGAAGTCCATAAGAATTTTAAATTCTGTTCTACATTTTCCTACTTTTGATCAGGATTCTTCTGTGGAATCTTTGATCAAAATGTTCAGTAATGGTAGTTGGACACCCTCCTGTTTTTCTGGCCTTGTGGTAAAGGAAGCAGTTGTTCATGGAGGCAATTAGCCACACATTCCATATCATCCTCCTATTCCTGACTCTCCTTCTTCCTCTGTTGCTCCAGATGAATACAGACCAATTGTTGTGCCTTGGATCGCTGCTTGCACACTTTTAAGACCCCAGGTACTACCCAATGAACTAAGATATAGAACAAAAGCTCTAAACACGTTACTAGGCCAGTTCACAGGGATGTCCCATGAAACCATGACCATGACCCTAAAACTCCAAACTAAGGAACCAAATCCCATAAGCTGTTTGGTTATACATAAGCAGCCTTAGCAGCTACCTTTTTTTAAAAAAATTTTTTGTTGGGGTCTTAAATATATCTATCATACAACTTTTGCCAACTCAACTTTTTACAAGTGTACAACTTATTAACAGCAATTACAATATTCAGCTGTGCAACCCTACTCATAATCAATGAGATTTTTCCATCACTGTTAACCCCCCTTTCCCCCCCCCGTCCCTGTAACCACTAATAAACTTTGATCTCTGTACATTTGCCTTTTCTTGTCTTTGTATGTAAGTGAGGTCATACAATATTTGTCCTTTTGTGATTGGCTTATTTCACTCAGTATAGTGTCTTCAAGCTCCACCCATATTGCAGCGTGTATCGAGATTTCATTTCTCCTACTGGCTGAGTAATATTCCATCCTACCTATGTACACATTTTGTTTATCCACTTATCTGTTGATTGGCATTTAAGTTGTTTCCCCCTTTTGGCTATTGTGAGTAGTGCTGGAATGAACATTGGTGTACAGGTCTCTTTTTTGAGGACCCACACACTGTTATCCACAACAGCTGTACCATTTTGCATTCCCACCAGCAATGGATAAGGAAGGGCTCCAACTTCCCCACATCTTCACCAACATTTGTTATTTTCTGATTTTTGTTTTGTTTGTTTTTTTAATCTTAGCCATCCTAGTGGGAATAAAATGGTATATCAGTGTGGTTTTGATTTGCATCTCTCTGATGGCTAATGACGCTGAGCATCTTTTCATGAGTCTGGTGGCCATTTGAATGTCCTCTCTGCATAGGGTTTTCAATGACTAATTTTTCAGAAGTAGATCACTAGGCCTTTCTTCTAAGGCACTCCTGGATGGATTTGAACCTCCAACCTTTCAGTTAGCAGCTGAGAGCATTAATTATTTTCATCACCTAGCAACAAGAACAAAAGTGCAGATTCACAAAACAATCAAACATTTAGGAATATAATCTGTGGCCATAAAATAGAGAACCTGATTACTAGTTCCCATAGGAATTGACTCTGTGATCATTATCTCATTATCACAGGGCTGTAAACTTGGGCTTGGCAAACTGGGTTACTCAAGAGTCCTCAGGTTTCAAGGAAACGTGAATCCACTTATACATCTATCTATACCTCTGCCTTGCTCCCTCTAACCCTCCATACTCCATCCAAGAAACAGTATTGAAGGTTTCCAGATTGTGTACAGTTACTTCAAAGTAAATTAGATGACTGTCGTGTTTGGTAAAATTGTGATGCTGCCATGTCATTTATATAACCTCCTTGAACACCAATATTTCATCTGAAAAATGGAGATTTTGAAGATTTAATCAGATCTGATATGCGAAGTGTCTATCGTTTAACTTCACATTGACACTTTCAGCTGCACTGGAGTTTCTTAGCCCTGGTTTCACGTGAGAGTCACCATGGGGGGGGGTGCTTGAAAATATCAATTCATGAGCCCCACAATAGAGATCCTCATTGTGTTTTATTGTCACTTGTCTTAAACTTTACCACCTATTCAATGATTCATTCCTTAAATATAAATGTCTGTAACTTCGAGAAGTTAACAAGGTGTCACACACAGCTTTCTGAATCGAATTAGCAGGTCTAACAATGTTCTGCCTACCTTCATTATGATTGCAGATGCTTTAATTTCTCAGAATTTCAGTGTTGTTTTTATTATCTATAAAGAATAATCCTTGTAGAAGCGTATTTGTGACAAGAATGAAGATTAGATCCCAATGGAAAGCTGTCAAGTCTCTTAGCTTTTAGTAACTGACTTCCCTGAAAAAGGATCCACTTTACCTTATACTCTGAAAACTAAAAAGGCATGTAGGGAAGTTTACGTTGTTTTCAATTAATAGAAAAACTCCTAGCCTTGAAAATCCCATGACGCTTCTCACAGCAATCAGAGCATTGGCCTCAATGTCTGGGCCATATTCCACCCTTGGTATTGGCATTCTGCCTGTTTACATGGCCTGTTTAAATTCCTATTAGGTCAGTTTGGCATTGGCTATGGTTCACAGCCCTTGAGTAGAAGATACTGTCCTCCACAGATTGCCTAAATTATCAGCAAGGGCTATCTAATAGCTAGTTTAAATTTACACATGGCTTTGGAACCATTATGCACATGCTCTGCTGCTAACTGAAGGTTGGAAGTTTGAATTCACCCAGAGGCACCTTGGAAGAAAGGCCTGGCAATCTACTTCTGAAAAATCAACTATTAGAAACCCTGTGGTGCACAGTTCTATGCTAACACAAATGAAGTTGCCATGAATCAGTGTTGACTTGACAGAAACTTGTTTTTTGGTTATTATACTAAATGCCTTACTTTTTCTAGTATCCTTTTAAAGATTTAGGAAGTTAAACATTTATGGGATTACTGGTTTCACACATGGATCTTCTCTACTTAAAGTAGAATACCTTTAGAATTAATGTTACAAAAAAGTGAATACTTGGCCTATTTATTTAATCCACACTCTCAATATATTTGCATTAATATTAATATATTTAGATGATAAAATACTAAAAGACAAAAACTAATTCTTTAACCATAACCCTTTAGATAGCATTGAGTGAAGCTAATCCATTCATTCATTAATTCAGTCAACAGTTAATGGAGACCTGCTCTGAGCAGAACCAGTCCTTGCCCTGGAAGAGTTATGCCTTCTGGAGGAAATAAACATTGACCAAAGACTTACTACATTGTATCAAATAACGATGA
>NW_004444158.1:1391186-1392358 GCF_000243295.1 Trichechus manatus latirostris
AAAAAAAAAAAAAAAACCAGGGTGCTGCTGGAGAGAAAAATGGGTGGAGGGTTTAATATAGATGAGAGATCAAAGTATTTAAATCTAGGCATAAGTTTTAGTAAAGATGCCTCCAAATAGAGTATGTAAGACTTAATTTTCTAAAACTTAGCTCTTTTGCATTAGTATTTTCTCTTTTGTTCACCCTCAAGTCATTGTATCAATTCCTCATTTTGAGTCAGTCCTATACATGAAAGTATAGTTATAACACAAAGTATGGATTAGATTTTGAATGGCATGGTAAATGAGGCTTTTACTGAACCTTTGTTAACTCTCAAGTTTATACCAGATCCAATCAAATGTACCAACTACAATGAGCTTTTTCTATCACCTATGTTTCTTAGATAAAATATATAATGTGGTTCAAAGGAGACAAGAAAAACAGCATATTTTTGGGGAAACAGCACTGAGCTAAGAACCAAAAAAACGAAATTTCAGCTGTCTTCTCTGTGTTTCCAAACAGTGTGACTTCAGTCCACTAGGTGAAGGAGTGCAAGTAAAAGAAAGGAGTAGGGGAATGAGGTGAGATGGAGAGGGGAGAATTGCTGGAAAACAAGATTCTTAGAAATGCGATAGGCATTGACAGAGAGATTGAGAGTCAGCTGTAGAAAGAACTTGGGAACTGTATTGAGCTCAGGACTAACAAGCTCCATTATTTGATTTCAGACAACAGATTCTGATAAAAACTAAAACAAACAAACAAAAAACACTTTAAATCCTTCTTTAAATAATCAGCATTGTCTCTTAAAAGGCATTAAAAACTCATGTTGCATTTAAATACAACTGAACAAAGCACAGTTCTATAATGAGAAACAGTGCTTGACTTGTTCTGTTGTAAAGAAATATCAAAGTTGAATCTCTTGTTTTCTCACTTAATGCTATTATTAGTACTTAATGTTCTAGATAATTAAATAGTCTTCTCTGTCTGCTATTGTTTTACAGCCTAACGATGCCAGACAAAACAAACTGTCTCTATGGTTTTGTTCAATGAGGTCCTTGTCATTCATTATTTACTACCCATATTATAGGCACAATGTAACTGTGACCCAAATACTGAAACTAACTGGGGGCCCAGTCACATTCTTCCCAGGTAAGCTGCCGCCATAAGGAAGTATGGGTGCCTTCTGAATGGC
>NW_004444158.1:1397187-1418043 GCF_000243295.1 Trichechus manatus latirostris
TGACAACAGCAACTCAAAAGGTTTGATGGGAAACCTAGGGGACAGTGAGTTGAAGATAATGGTGATGGAATAATTTGGAAAAGGATAGTGAGAATGGCAGCGCTGCTGGAAGAATGTAATTGATGTCACTGAATCCTACATGTAGAAACTTTTGAAATGGTGTGACTTTGGCTATGTATATTTTCACCAAAAAAAAGGTCCTCCAAGCTCGAGAAGGGAGAGTGTTGCCATGTCTTGGGGCTGTTAACCAATGTCATAAAACAATATGTGTACTGACTGTTTAATGAGAAACCATTTGTTCTGTAAACCTTCATCTAAAGTACAATTTTAAAAAAAGGGGGAGGTTGACCCAGACTTGTGTCAGCCACTTTAGTCATGCCAACCACCTCAGTTTTAAGGTGCTCTTACATAGCCAAAAAATGAGTAAACTTGAGGGGCAGAGATGCACCTTCTATGGCACAAAATGCTAATAAGAACTGTTCCATCTATTAACAAGAGAGACAGAGACTGCAGGTAACTATGGGGCAGATTCCCCAGAAGGAAGGCCCCACATATAGCTGGCAAGTTGAGCTAATGCTGGTAACCCCTGGAGGCTACAAATGGGCCCTGACAGGAATAGACAATTACTCTGGACTTGGCTGTGCTTACCTGGTGTTATGGATTGAATTGTGTCCCCTCAAAATATGTGTTGAATTCCTGGCTCTTGTACCTGTGAATGCCATTGTGTTTGGAAATAGGGTTTTTCTTTTTTTATGTTAATGAAGTCATATCAATCAGAGTAGAGTGGACCTACACCTAATCACTTTGAGTTATAAAAATAACAGAGTAGACACAAACACACATAAACACAGGGGAAGACAGACACCACGTGAAGACCATCTATAAGACAAGGAACCAAGGAATGCTGGGGGCTACTGACAAAGAAGGAATTGACATAGCTGAAGCTCTGATATGGACTTTTAGCTTCAGAACTGTGAGAAAATAAATGTCTATTCTTTAAAGCCTTCCACTTGTGGTATTTCTGTTACAGCAATACTAGGTAACTAAGACATCTACCTGGTAATATGTGCAAATACTCAAAGTAGTATATGACCAGAATTGTACCAATTTCAACCACCAACTCACATTTATTCAAACTAAGGAACACACTGGAACTCTATAATGTCCAACAATGGCTAAACAGATATCACATCAAATGGACGTATCATGTTGCATGTCATCCTCAGAGTAACGGTTTGAAAGAGAATTGGAATGGACAATTGAAACATTCATTTTTTAAACAGGAGGAAATAAAGGCATAAATGTCTGAAAAAAATATTCTGGCTTGTCTTATGTGTGTTAGGTGTGGTGATTCATCCATTTATTCAGGAAGCATTTTCTGAGTGCTCACAGTGTGCAGGGACGAGATGTACTCAATGAAAAGTTACATTTACATTTACAGGACAAAAATAGATAACACGTTTGAGAACACACACACATAAAATCTTCTTCCGGCCCTGGTGGAGAAGACATTTGTCACGATAGTATAAGTGTTCAAACTATTTTTAAATCATTTAACTTTTTTTTTTTCCTAACTTTTAGCAATTGATTTGCCTCCAGTAAATAAAACTAATATTAAAATGAGTTTCTGGTGGTCATGCTGAAATTATAGAAAATTGACAGTAGTGAGACTTTAGAGTAGACTTATCCTTCCCTTCCTTTTAAATAGAGCAAGGAGCCATTTTTATCAAGATTTAAGTAAGAGGACCATGCTGAACCCCTTCAAGCCCTGAGATACTATATAACTAAAACATTTTGTCTAGCTAGAATATTAGAGGTAGAAGGCACCTGAGAAATAATAGATTCATCCAACAACCTGACCATAAAATATTTACTGTTGCACAGAGGCAGATATACTTATCCAAGTTTAAGCAACTGGTAGAATTAGATCTAAATTCTGGGTCTCTTGGCTCCTAGTTCAAAGATTTTGCTTTTATATCATGCCTTCTTTTCTTATTCCTTGCATGCATATCTCTTGATGAGTGTTTCTAGCTTTATAATGTATTAGTTGCGGAGGAAAAAAATTAACTTTATTTATTTTCTTCAAAATAATAAGGTCATATGCTCATTAATCTGCCCTGAAATAAGTCATGAGGAATGCTGCCTACTGTCTTTACCATCACATCATGTTTTTTGGTTCAACACAATGACCTTGTTTCATTCCCTTTATTTCCAAAATAGTGTTCTCAAATGAGTTGTTTGTGGTGTTTAAATTATCAGAGTTTAAGTTCTGAACTAAGAAAATATTTGCTTTGAAGATTCTGACTTTCTTTGACTCATTTGACTAAGGATCTCCTAACCAGGGTGATTGTTAATGTCTAAATGTTTTTTCCTCCAATTGTCCACCAAGTTTATTTCCTACTTCTTATTGAGTAGCAAGCAGGAGAAAGATATGGCAGTCTGTTTCTGTAAAGATTTACAGCCTTGGAAACCCTACGGGACAGTTCTGCTCTGTCTTATAGGGTCACTATGAATCGGAATCCACTCGACAGCAGTGGGTTTTTTTCTGTTTGTTTGTTTTTTATTGAGCAGCAAATGTTGAAATAAAATTCATAGGAAATTACTAGAATTTCTATCCACTTAGTTTGCTGCATGTAAACTTCACGCTTATTTTGTTTCTGGTTAACATTATAATAGGGTCACTTTGATTTACGTATTAAAACACTCTTGTCAGAATTTTTAGATATGCTTCACTTTTTTTTTCTTCTTTCATTATCCTCAGATAGCACTGCCTGAACGTGACTTTCCTGATTTGAAAGTGTAAAGTGGAAGGATTAAATTGAATTTTTCTATTTTCTGGCAAAATGTGCTACATTAGTGATCTTAGTTTTCTTCTTACCAAAGTGTGAACTCTTAATTCAACTTCCATTTTAAATAAACTGCTGTGTTGTCTATGGTTTGTATAGACTTTACCTTAAAGTCCACTTTGAATCAAAAACTGGGATTTGCCAAACACTATTCTTTCTTTCTTTCTTTTTAAATTTGGTTATGGGTTAAGATCCTGGTCACTTAGATATCTGCAGGTAACAGCACAAATATAAAAAGTGATGAATAGTAATGTAGCTTTATACAATCCAGTTTGTCTAACCTTTCTGTCTACTATTTATACTTCCCCTCTTCACCATCTCATCTTAATCTTCTTGGTATATAACCATTATTATGCCCTAGTTGTAGAAAAGAGCAAATTAAGATTCAGGGAAGTTTAGAAACTTGCCTACAGTCACACAGTTACTGCTAGGGGAGACAGATTTTTAATACAACCAGACTTACTACAGAGCCCAGGTTCTGCCTCCACCATTACTAACTCTGTGACCATACGTAAGTTACTTAAATGCCCTTGCCTTAGTTTCTTCATCTGTAAAAGCAGAGTGTAGTAATAGTGCCTTCTGGAGTTTAATTTTTAAAATTAGTATAGAAATGCACGTTTATCATGCATAAACTCATTTAGTTTATTGCAGGGTAGTCATGGCAAGACATGGCAGTTAAGACCACAAAATATTCAGTTAAGACTAGAGAATCATGACAAAATAAGTTTAGTTAAATGGTTAGAGTCCAAATCTTTAGACTTCAGGGTTTTACCTTAAACAAGTGGTCTCAGGAGAAAGGCTTGAGCAGCAACACATCCTTGATAGAGGTACAACATAGGTAAGGTCCAAGGCCTGCACTGGCTGACAAAATCTCAGTCCAGACTCTTAATCTTTGGAGAGAGTCACAGTGTAGTGTAAAGGGAGGTTCTGTCTCTACTTTCTCTCAGTGAATGGTCTCAAATCCCATGGTTTATATCTGATTTTCTTACCTTGTCTTACACAATAAGGGCCAGGTGATGTAATGTCTAACAAAAACTAGTGTGTCACACATTTTCTCTAACATCAGAAATTAGCCATACATAGCATGTTTTCTTTACGGTTAGAGATGAAGGGGGTTGTTTATAACTTACTTAATGTCTCAAGGAAACCCTGGTGGTATAGCGGTTAAGAGCTACCGCTGCGAACCAAAAGGTCAGCAGTTCAAATCTACCAGGTGCTCCTTGGAAACCCTATGGGGCAGTTTTACTCATCCTATAGGGTCACTATGAGTTGGGATTGACTCTTTGGCAACAGATTGGATTTAGGTTTGGTGATGTCTCAAGGCCACCTTACAGAGCTTTAACTATATGGTATATTTTCTTTATCACAGCATGCAGGTGCATGGATATCTTAGAGCAGTTGTTTTCTACATACATCACATACCTCTATGTTACTATTTTTAAATTCAGAAATTTTCTATTTCTAACTTCACATCATAAGTGACTTATACATGTGTGATTTGACTTCTGTGCTTAGAGAGCATTAGAGAAGGAAATATAACAATGCCTTACACATATGTGGTTTTGTGTTTTGGGAGCATTACAGAAATATACATAACAAATTGTACCTACCTATGGGGTTGTGGTCAGAGTAAATAAGTTAATACTTATAAATAACTCATAATAGTAGATATAAAGATAATAGTGATGAAAGTTTTGATGATGAAGATGATGATAATGATGACTACAATGAAGAGCTATAATTTCTAATATGATTAATACACTGATTATTTAGGATAGATCACATTTAAGAGAAGTCAACCTCAGTTCATGAAAAAAAGTCTCATCATTTCCAAAGGAGTAAGGTTTCAACTAAATATGCAGTATAGGCTCCTTGCTTTGTGCCTCTAAACTGCCTGGGCTCCTTAAAAGAATTTGTCCCAAGAGAAAGTCTGGGGAGAAACATAGACCCAGAGCCTCTGCTCCATGATGCTGAATGTCTACACAAAATGGGTGTTACCTGTTTAATATGCATTATCAGTTGTATTGTCTGCATGTAATGCAGACAGAGACAGCATACTCCCTCAGTCTTTACAAGGTAGCTGCCGGAACACAGAGATAATTAAAATTTAGATACACATAAATGAACACATTTTATCTTCAGTATAAAAATACATTTCAATGGGGAAAAGCATATCACCTTAAGTCAAACTCAAACTCCTCTCTTACAACAAAGCTCTAGGGGCTGCCATGTACTTACAAATTTTGAATTAACATAGTAGAAATTCTGTATAGCAGTGAATGGATATTTGAACACATTTAGAGAAATCATAATGACAGCCTGCAAGTTTGAAGGCTGTTATTGTTTATTCCTCCTCTCCTTTGAGACAGCTCAGACCACTAGACCCATCCTTTTGGTCCTATTACAATGTCAAGCCACCAGTCATCTGTCAGTTTGTCGGATGTGGTGACTTCCATGTTGCTGTGATGCTAGAAGCTATGCCACCAGTATTTCAACTACCAGAAGGGTTACCCATGGTGGACAGTTTTCAGCTGAGCTTCCAGACTTAGATAAACTAGAAAGAAGGACCTGCTCTACTTCTGAAAAAATTGACCAGTGAAAACGTTATGAGTAACACTGGAACATCATCTGATACAGTGCCTGAAGATGAACCCCTCAGGTTGGAAGGCACTCAAAATACAACTGGAAAAGAGCTGCTTCCTCAAAGTAGAGTCGACCATAATGACATAGATGGAGCCAAGCTTTTGGGACCTTCATTTCTGATGTGGTGTGACTCAAAATTAGAAGAAACAAGTGCAAACATCCATTAATAATCAGAACGTGGAATCTAGGAAAATTAGAAGTCATCCAAAATGAAATGGAATGGGTGAAGATTGATATCCTAGGCATTAGTGAGCTGAAATGGACTGGCCTTGACCATTTTGAATCAGACAATCATATGGTCAACTATGCTGGAAATGACAAATTGAAGAGGAATGGCATCACATTCATCATCAAAAAGAACACTTCAAGATCTATCCTGAAGTACAGTGTGGTCAGTCATAGGATAATATCCTTCTGCCTGCAAGGAAGACCAGTTAATATGACTGTTATTCAGATTTACCCGCCAACCACTAAGATCAAAGATGAAGAAACTGAAGATTTTTACCAACTTCTGCAGTCTGAAATTGATCAAACATGCAGTCAAGATGCATTGATAATTACTGCTGATTGGAATGTGAAAGTTGGAAACAAAGAAGGATCAGTAGTTGGAAAATGTGGCCTTGGTAATAGAAATGATAAGGGAGGTTGCATGATAGAATTTTGTAAGACGAATGACATTCATTGGAAATACCTTTTTTCAACAACATAAGCAGTGACTATACACGTGTACCTCGCCAGATGGAATACACAGGAATCAAATCAACTGCATCTGTGGAAAGAGACGACGGAAAAGCTCAATATTATCAATCAGAACAAGGCCAAGGGCTGACTGCGGAACAGACCATAAATTGCTTATATACAAGTTCGAGTTGAAGCTGAAGAAAATTAAAATAAGTCCACAAGAGCCAAAATACGACCTTGAGTATATCCCACCTGAATTTGGAGACCATCTCAAAAATAGATCTGAAGCATTGAACATTAATGATGGAAGACTATATGAGTTGGCTGGACTATATGAAGAATGCAGCCATCAGGATTGGAGGAAGACTCATTAACAACCTGCTGTATGCAGATGACACAATCTTGCTTGCTGAAAGTGAAGAGGATTGAAGCACTTACTGATGAAGATCAAAGACTACAGCCTTCAGTATCAATTACACCTCAACATAAAGAAAACAAAAGTCCTCACAACTGGACCAATAAGCAACATAATAAATGGAGAAAATATTGAAGTTTTCAAGGATTTCATTTTACTTGGATCCACCTTCAACACCCGTGGAAGCAGCAGTCAAGGAATCAAACAACGTATTGCATTGGGTAAATCTGCTGCAAAAGACCTCTTTAAAGTGTTGAAGAGCTAAGATATCAGTTTGAGGACTAAGGTGCACCTAACCCAAACCATGGTATTTTAATTGCCTCATATGCATGCGAAAGCTGGACAATGAATAAAGAAGACCGAGGAAGAATTGATGCCTTTGAATTATGGTGTTGGTGAAGAATATTGAATATACCACAGACTGCCAGAAGAATGAACAAGTCTGTCTTGGAAGAAGTACAGCCAGAGAGCTCGTTGGAAGCGAGACTTCATTTCACATAATTTGGACATGTTATCAGGAGGAACTAGTCCTTGAAGAAGGAGATCCTGCTTGGTAAGGTAGAGTCAGTGAAAAAGAGGAAGACCCTCAATGAGATGGATTGACACAGTGGCTGCAACACTGGGCTCAAACATAACAACAATTGTGAGGATGGTGCAAGACCAGGCAGTGTTTCGTTCTGTCGCACATAGGGTTGCTATGAGTCGGAACTGACTCCGCGGCACCTAACAACAACAACACAATGTCAGAGAAAGACTTTTTTTTTCAATATAGGCTTTCAAAATAATGTTATTATTATACTTTGTGAAATAGTTATCACTAACGTAATAGTATTCTTAGAGGGAATTCTACCTTAGAATGTGGTAAAATCTACCTCATTGTCCTGAGATAATGCTGACATACTTTTCTTGGGAGCTGTGGGTAGGCAGTGCACTGGCAGGCTGAGATTTGATTAGTTGTGCTTAAAATCTTTAAAGTGCATTATAAAACATTTTAAATAGAAAATTGGCAATTGACCGAGAGACATTTAAATAATCACAAGGTTTTTCAGTTTGTTTTGATGTGCGTATTATTGTCACCTTATGAGAAGTTGTTTATATTAATATTTAATTGTCCTGAAGAAAGATTCAAATAGACACCAAAGATTTCTCAATGATTTTGCTTTTCCAACAATTGTTTAAGTCAAGTATTTGGACACACACACACCCCACATGTTTATATTTAGTTTTTAATTATACTTATGATTTCTACAAATCAATCACAAGGAAATAAGTCAAACACATGTTTATAGTTGTAGAATTATGTATAATAGTAAATTTTGGGATATCTAAAGTAGATAAAAATAATCATTTCGTTCATATCCCAAATAAGATCCGTAGATAGTACAGTTTGTGCTCAACTACCAACATAAATGTTGGCAGTTCTAACCTACTTAGCAGTGCCACGGAAGAACGTCCTGGTGATCTGCTTCCATAAAGGTTACAGCCTTGGAAACCCAATGGAGCAGTTCTATTCTGATACACATGGGGCCGTCATGAGTCAGAATCAACTCGACAGCACCAAATTTTTGTTTCTTTGTTTGTTTTGTTAATGTCCCAAATTAGTTTGGAATATCTCACAAATTATTAGAGGAACCCAAAGAAGGATATCTTTGAGTAGAGATGAGAATAAATTTGAGTAGAGATAAGAATAAAGGTCACAGCCTTAAAATAATACCAATTTTTGATATGCTGTAGTTTCTGATGATTCATAATTATGGTCACTTAAGTTTGAGAAACAGTGCTTTGATCCTCACTTTTTAAAACAGTTTGATCGCTTGATATGTAGATTTCTGAAAGGCATGAATTAAATTCTCCCAACATGATTTTTAACTTTGCATACCTATTAATTTTGCTTCATATATTTAAAAGCTCTTTTGTTATATGTTTATGATTATTGTATCTTCTTTATGGATTTACCTTTTGTCTACATGGCAATATTTTTTAGTCCTGTTTACTGCTTTTTGCCATGAATCTTGTTTTATCTCATATTAGTATTTCCTTACCTCCTCTCTTCTTGTTATTTGTCACATATATCTGTTTAAATTCATTTATCATCAAACTTTCCAATCATTTTGTATTAGATGTGTCTGTGGCAAGTGGGCATTTTGTTGTTTTTAGTTTTCTTATGATTTCACCTTATGCAAGAACCTCTATCTTTTAAGCAGGGGGGTTTATCGATTTGAGTTTATTGTGATAACGCGTATGTTTAGAAACATAATTGCATTTACAATTCTTTTTTTTCTTTCTTTTTTTTAACTTTTGTTGTATTAACCAGTTTTCATTTTTTCCTCCTAATGCTGCTCAAGTATCTCTTCTTAGCCCTGTACACATTATACTAAACTCTTTAGCATATTGATCAATATATTTGATCAGTAGCTATATCCTTCCTACAGCCTTCTTCACTCCGCATTTTGCTTAATCCCTCATTGAGATCATCTGGGATCTCAGTTCAATAGTATTAATTTTTTACATTGTACATCAATAACTATATACAGTTCTGTACATTAACAGGTTAATTTAATCACCCTGTGGTGCAGTGGTTAAGCACTCGGCTGCTAACCGAAAGGTTTGTAGTTAGAACCCACCAGCTGCTCCACAGGAGAAAGATGTGGCGGTCTGCTTCTGTAAAGATTGCGAGCCTTGGAAACCCCATGGGGGTAGTTCTCCGTCCTCTAGAGTAGCTGAGTCGGAACGACTCGACGGCAACAGGATTTCTCATATTCAACTTCAGTTTTCTTGGATAGATGTCTTGTTTTGCTGGAGTACAAGACAGTGACTGTCTTTCAAGAAAACACTAGTTTAGTTAGGCATACAATTATAGTTTCAAAAAGTTTCCATCTGAATTTTTTATATTGTTCTATTATATTCAGGGCTCTTAAATATCCTGTTAAACTGATTCTCTTCCTTTGTAAGTAACATATTTCTTGTCACTTGAAGCCTTTAGGAGTTTATATTTATCCTTGTATAAGTAGTTCCCCAGATGATCACTCTGTGGGTCTCTTTCATGATCCCTTATTTTTATCTCCACTCAGCAAACCCCAGCACCATTCTCATCTCTACAGTAGTCTGCTTTGGGGCTGTGATTTATCCAACCTTGCTTCTCTTTCAATTTGATTGCATCTGCTTTATATCCTTCTGAGATTTCTGACATGGTAGTCTTTCTTCTTTTCTGGTGATTTTTTTTGGATTTAAATACATGCATACACACACACACATACATACACTGTGCGTGTGTGCATTTAAATCCAAAAAATTATATGTGTGTGTGTGTGTGTATGTGTGTGTGTGTGTGTGTGTGTATAGTTTCCACAATTTCCCACGGTTTGGAGCAAAAGAGGGGGTAGAAAAACATGACAAATTTATTATCAAAAACGAATTTCCTACTCACTCTTGACATACCTCACCAAGGTACTTTAAAAGGCATAAATTAGCAATTTTAAACCGTATTTATTTGATTGAAAAGTTTTTTTCCAACCATTTATTATCCATTCCATAGGCTTATTCTGCTTTTAGATGCTTCATCAAATATAACTCTAGAATCCATAAGGAACCCACAGGCTGTTTTATATGATACTACTTATATATCCAAAGAAATAAAATTAAAGAGTGATCAAATACTGTATTTAAGATGCTTGCAGCTACCCTGTTGCCATCTGTTCACTGCCATTCTCATTGTTTTCTTACTATCAATGACCGCACATGTTTTAAAACAACAGACTGTTAGCCATAGTTTGGTTTACTTTTGCCTGCTGTTTCTCTTAGCTTAGATCTTAGAAAATGAAGAACTGTTTCAAATCCATCATATTTTAGAAAAAGTTTTATTTGGAAAACTTTGTATTTATGAGTAACTTTTGTACTTTCATTGTAAGTTCTTTTTACCTGATTTTTCCAAAACTGATATTCTCCTTTCAGAGATGTGATTCAATGTAAGCCTATGGTTTCTCTGTAAGTACTGAAAAAGACTGATATTTAGCAGTTGTGAGAGAAATCAGGTATAAAATGTGGAATTAAACATTGATATGTAAACTCAGTTTGAATAAGAAGATGGTGAATACGAATATTCTAAAATATGAGAACTAGAAATTCTAGAAATTATGGTTTACAGGAAACACACTGGCACGTTGACATTTTAGAGCACCTTGTGAGAAGCCAATGAAGAGATACATTGGTCAATACTACTTGCACTTTACAACATAGACTTAGCAGTCCCCAATATATGATTTTCAGTGTGGTTTGTGATAAGATTTGAGGAACCTCAATTCTAGTCTTTGCTCTCTTTCATTTATGCAAGAAATACTTATTAACTACTTATAAATAAAGGGCTGTGGATACCTTCTCTCACTGAGAATTTACAGACAAAATTCCTTTGCCTTGGAAAAACTTACATACTAGTAATACAAATGTTGTTGTTGTTGGGTGCTGTCAAGTCGATTCTGACTCCTAGCAATCCCATGAGACAGAGTAGAACTGCCCCATAGGGTTTTCTCGACTGTAATCTTTTATGAAAGCAGATCATCAGGTCTTTCTCTCAAAGAGCAGCTGGATGGGCACTTAATAGGATAATAATAATTACTATTCTTAAAGCCATAAGCAGTGGTATGTGTGTGTGTGTTATATATATATGTCTCACAGCAGTCAGGTAATCATATAATGTAAACATTACTTTTACTCCAAAAGGAAATTGAAATTAAGATAGGCTAAGTAACTCACCAAAGACCATACAGCCAATTGCTAAATAGCTGATCTCACTCCAGATCTCATGTCCTTGCCTCTAAACAGTATTTCCTCCACATTCAGCTCTGCCAGTAACAAGACAGACAAGAAATTTGAAAGTCACTTAATTTCTCTTGCCTCTGTTTTCTCACTCGTACATGTGAAAGTTGGCTTAGATGGTTTCTAAGGTCCTTCCCAGCTCTCAGGTTGTAGACATTTGACATGTTCACTGTTGTTTTACCAGCGTACAGCAGATGGCAGTACAGAGCAAGGACCGGCTAACCTAGTTCCTTCTCTTCAAGCCCCTATGATTCAGTAAATAACAATTCCTCTAAATTTCTGTGGTATTACATCGTCACTACAAATATAGAAACATTTTTAAACAATAATGTATACTGTAAAGAATATTTTATCATGTGTTAGTGATACATAATCATGCATTATATTTATCAATGTCTGCAAATAAACATCTAAACGAGTCTGTTAGTGTTGATATTTTAAATATCTGGAAATCTGAAAGATTAAAGTTATAGCTTCAAAATGTAAACATACGTAAAAATACATAACATTACCGTACCGTACCCATTGCCATCGATTCGATTCTAACTCATAGTGACCCTATAGGACAGAGTAGACTACCCCATAAGGTTTCCAAGGCTGTAAATCTTTACTGAAGCAGACTGCCACATCTTTCTCCCTGGAAGCGTCTGGTGAGTTCTATCTGTGGACCTTTCGGTTAGCAGCTGGATGCTTTAACCACTGTGCCATCAGGGCTCCTTCATGCATAACATTAGTACATACATATTGTGTATGTTATATGGATAATATACATAAACACACATAAAATTTATATATCTAATTTAAATTTTTGCCCAAACACGAACTGTATCATCTATTCATTTATTTAATATTTTTGAGCACCTATTGAGTAAAGCACTATATTACAAGCCTAGAGATTTAGTAATAAAAAACAGATAGCTAATCCTGTAGTATATAGTAGGTCAGATGGATAAATGCAAAGGATAAAAATAAAGTAGGGAAAAGCTATTCTCCCTAGTAGGGGGAGGAGAGTGTGCTTATATCTTATATCTCATTATATATCTTATATCTTATTATGTGTGTGTGTGTGTGTGTGTGTGTGTGTGTGTGTGTATTTGTGATAAGAGCTGATTGGAGAGTGTAAACTACATATAAGATATTACCCTTTTAATCTAAATAAGAATCAGTGAGGGAAAAAAAAAAAAGGCAGAACATAGGCACCAGATTATGTGGTATAGAAAATTTCTACAGAATATCAGGTTAAGGACAACAAGACTTTGGAACCCTCCCGCCAGACTTTAAAAGACTGGCCTTTCCAGGTGGGTGAAATTACATTAAGAAAGGCTTGAATCTGAGAATGAATTGAAAACAAAAATCCTCTTTCTTATGTGCTTTATGTATTCAGATAAATGAAAGAGACATTCACTTATACTGTGCAACATTGCCTTACCCACATTTACATGCAGATGGTCCTTCCAGTTCTTTCAGCTTGAGATATAAAGTCATTCCTGGACAACGACAAAAATCAAGCCCTCAAATTGTAGGAAACTCAAATATTGAATAGACAGGAAGATTAAATGTCATACCGCTTCAATGGCTTTATGATGTTTTGTGTGTTACTCATTTGGCTTTCTCTCATTATAAAAACTGTACTCTGTTTCTGTCATCTAAAGACGTATATTTAGATATCACAATGTATAGGCTCCAAGTCCCTAATTTTCTATCAGTTTAAAAAAAAACTGTCTAAACTTAGAAAAAGCATTAAGCATACCTGGATAAATGTTTCCAAAGAAAGCCCCTAGTCAGCCTCTCCAGTCTGTTATGCAAATCTATCCCATTATTTGCCCAGCTCCCATCTGGATATGCCTGTGGATTAGGAAGGCACTAAAGGATACTGGATTTAGAACAGCCTGGAAAACCCCTAGAAAATAAGAGCTCTGTGGATTCTTTGGAGTCTTCGCCTCGTGTTGATCCGGATGTTTGAAACCAAATCAGATGCCCTGTGTATTTTTTTAGTGTACATCTCAATTCGCAGGTGGCCCCTGGGGGGTCTCAGCCGCTCTGGAACTCTCCAAACAATACAAGGCCTCAGGCTGCAGCCCCAGATGACAGTATTTTATTTCAATGATGAATTAACATTGCTAGACCTCTGAAGTTGTTTGCTATATGTACTAGTGTTATCATCCCTTGGAATTGTACTATCAAGATAAAAAGAAAACAAAACAAAAACTCATTGTTGTCAAGTAGAATCTGGCTCATGGTGACCCCATGTGTGGAAGTGGTTAATTCTAAAAACTTTGTGTGGCGGCCATTAAAATTTACCAGTCAGATCTCTAGTTTTTACAAGGAGCACAGCTGTCTGAGGGCCGTCTGGCTCTACCTCTGTATTAGCACCAATTGATGTCTCCCATGGGCTACTTCCAGCCAATGACACAGCACATCAGGAGTACTAAGACACGCCCATTCAGGCAACCTGTGGGGCTCCTCCCTTGGGTGACTTTGGCTTGTGAACCTCCCATCAGCCTGGCCAAAGCTTTCTTATAGCTGCATAACAGTCTGAGACTTCTCCTTCCTTCCCCCTCTCCTTCCACAGGTGTCAGACATGCATTGTGCTCCGAAGTTCTCTCCACCTTCTCTTGTTCCCTCCCCCATAAATCTCTTGCATATCTAATCCCTAGCTTCTGTTTCACAGCAGACTTGAGTTAACATATTATGCGAATATGTATGTATTTTTAATGTGAAAGCCATCAATCTTTTATTTTTTTAATTTTCCAGTATTTGTATATCTTTTGCAAAAGTATTGTCCTCCTCTGTGAACATCACTGTCTTTGAGTTGACATTGGGTGAATGAACATTGGCAATCAGTGGAAGGACTACGTCTACCTGCATGTCTCTACCTTCCTTATTTATGACAACATAATTATAAGGGATCTGGAGCATTCTGTTATTTTCCTTAAAGTTTTATGATTGTTCACTTAGCTGGCATTTCTTATGGCACTAGGATGCTTGGGTGGCACACACTCATCTCATCATTCTGTGGAAGCGTTAGTGCTATTCACCAATACTGTCAGTTTTCTCTCTGAGCACATGGTAGAACTACACTTCCCTGCCTCCTTTAAAGTTAGATGTGTCCATGGACTTGCTTTGGCCAATGAAATATGAGCAGAAGCGCTGTGACACTTCTGAGAAGAAACTTTCAGAACCTGTGTGCCATTTCCAATCTCCTCCCACTACCAGTGAACTTGGAATCACATATCCAGGTGAAACTTTTGTCAACCTGTGTCCCTGAGTTACTAGAGTGACCAGACCGCTGGGGCAAACCTCACTAGTCATGTCATGTGAGCAAGAAATAAACTTCTGTTGTAGTAAGTTACTGAGATATTTGGAGTTATTTGTGGTCACAGCATAAGCTGGCATATATCTTCCCCCACCAAAAGCTCCTTGAGGACAGAAAATACCAACTTGTTCCTCCCAAAGCACATAAAATAATGCCTTGGGATAAATACTTATTGAAAGATTGTTTAAATTGTAAAAGTTGATCTCAACTTGATTCAAAGTTTTGATGCCTACTTCCTAAATATAAAATGAGTTTTTTCTTAACCATTCTAGGAGTTGAACACTGGAGGAAATTTCATTTTCTTTAAGTCAAATGTAATTGAAGAAGGAATTTTATGAAGAATTTGATATTGTGGCTGAAAACTGAGTCAAGTTTTAACTGTTACAAGTATGAACAATCTCAATTCATATTATCATCTTCTAGCATTATCATCTCTCATATACTTGGGGCTTCCTATACCTTCAGTATAATATTTCAGAAAACAATTGAAACAAGTCAGTAAAGTTAACAGGGAATTTTCAACTCATTAAATTCATCCTAATTCTTAAACCAGTGTTTTTGTCTCTTCCTAAAGGAATGACCCCTTTTGTTCCTCTAAGTATACTGTTGTGTAGTTATAATTTATACCCGTTGATTTTCTATAGCTGTTTACCTGGAACTATGATATAAACTGTGTTCTCATTCTTGCATAATAGGGATTCTTTCAACTTGGAAGAAATAAGAGACTCTTTAAAGACAGACTAATGGCTTACTTTGTCATCCTTAGTAGCCCTTTGATTAAAACCCTTGAGGAAAAATTAATTTCCAAGAGCTTGCATCATGGAAGATTTTGCATTTTCCCCCTGACAATGTAGTATACCTCATAGTACCCCCATCATGACAAGTTCACAATACCACCTCCCGGAAAAGCTTCAGAGAATGCATATTTAGACGTAAAGGAGCAGAGGGCCAGTGAGAACCACCATGAGAAAGTTCTCTATTCTACCGAGCCAAGTGACAGGAGATAACATGAAGACAAATGGCATACAGGGTACAGGGTGGGCAATCACAGTTCCTTTTGACCTCACTTCATGTACAGAATCCACATAAAAATGAAAATTTCCATATTTTAACTATAATTTTGTGATGTCAAATACCAGGGTTCTTCCATTATTCCAGAAATAAGGGTAATAGAAAAATGGAGTAGCCAAATTGTGACAGTGTAGCACACCTCTGAATTTTGCCCAGTAGCTTGGCATCTTAAAAACCCACCTCAGCTGGTGGACATAAGGAAGCTGATCATAATAGGAAACTCTCAACTGCAGTTTCAAGGACACAGATTGTTTGGAGAAGTGAAAGTCATATTGGTACATGAAGAAAAAAAGAGAAAGAAGAAACAAACAATATATAACAACACGTTCTGATGAACCTAATTAAATATGACAACAGCTGATAAAAGGATGAATCTTCACCATAAAGGGGTGATGAAAAGGAAAATGCCACAAGAGACTCTGGTCATGAATCGGTGTCTCCAAGTGTTCTTTGGAAAACGTTTAAAGAGCTACCTGAAGTTTTTGTGAAGGTTTTGTAATGATTTCACATCTTTCAAAGATAAGACGTAAGTGATTTTTTTTTCTTTCAACCTCCCCATGGGGGTTCATAGATTAAAGTAGTAAACATTTTATGAGAGATAAGTCAACACTTCAGACTCCTGTGCATTATATTTTGTCATTTCTCCAGAAGAGGTGTCATACAAGGCTATCCTATGAGCAGAAACCTCTTTAAAAATGTAGATAGCAATACCTGGAATGGACATGACTCAGATTTTAGAAACTGTACAAGTTTTTACCAAGTGTTAATGGAATAGATAGAATTGTGTATTAGAAATATTAAAACTTGTTTTTAATTTAATCTCTAAGCTTTACAGTAGCTCTTTTAACTTCCATTAATCTTAGTTACTTTTTCATAAAATGAGGATGAAAATAATTACTAACTTGCCTATACCTCACAGTTATGCTCTGAAGATAGACTAAGATCTGTAAATAAAAACATTTGAGTACTGAAAAACTCCATATAAATCTAAGGGGTTATTATTTAAATATATGTATAATATTAATGCTTGCTGTTCTGAATTGAAATGGTACTTTTCCCCCTTAAATTCCTCAATAAGAATGGAAAACAGTGGTCTGTTTGGCCTCAGCAGGATATAACTGTGTTCACAGAGAGAAAGGCCAAGAAACAATGAGTGGGTACCTGGCACCAGACCTACCTACTCAGGCAGATGTGTGAGAGTGCTGTTTATCATACCTTATTATAATTGGTTATTTAGTTCTCTTTCTCTCTTGCTAGAGCAAAGATAATGTGTGTCTTACAAATCATTGTGTCCCCAGCACTAAACACACAGCCTAGCATAGAATAAGCCCGTGTGCTAAATGAGAATGAATAAATGAATGAAAAGATGGATGGATGCATGCATGGATGGATACATTGATGGATGGATGCATGCATTCATGGATGGACGGATGAATGATACATGGATGGATGAATGGATACATGGATGGATGGATGACTGGATGGATGTATGGATGGAGGATGCATGCATGCATGGATGCATGGATGGATGTGTGGGTGGGTTCGTAGATGGATGGATCAATGGATCGCTGGATCAGTAGATGAGTAGATGGGTGGATGAGTGAATGGATGGATTAGTGGATGGATGGTGGATAGATGAGTGACCCTGGTGAAATTGTGACTACAGTCAAGAGGAAAATCAATATCCAGTCCAAGTCAATGCTTAGCAATTGGGTGTCCCAATAGGCAGTGTAGGACCGGTATTCAGTAGGGTGGCCCAGTAGGCAGTCCACATCTGAGAATCTGTCCTCGGGTAACATGATGGAGAGGGGGCTGACGAGACAAAGGCAAAGCCTCAGACAGAGCTCGTAGGTTAACAGAAGTGAAATTCACAATATGGACGAAGGCAGATACCCCACTCCTGGAAGGGAGCTGAAATGCGTATCGGTTTACCAGAAAAGAAATTCCATAAACAGACTGAAGCAAACTCCCACATAGATGAAATAGAGCTCAGAGAGAAGTCAGGTTTGGGCCAAGCAGGAACATGATTTTGATAAGAGGGATAAGATGTGGGGCTGGACTGAGAGAACTAGTTCAGGAGTAGAGGCCCCAGGTGTGACAGCCAGTATGAGTGGCTTGGCTGAATGTGAGCAGGAGATGTGAAACTGCTCAGTCAGGATGGACTCCAGACTTGAGGAGGGATGAGCGCAGCAGCAAGGAGCAGAAGGTAGCACAGGCAGTGGCTTCCAACTGTGTGGCAAGATGACCTATGTACATGGGTATCACGTTTTCAATTCTGATGTGAGATTAAAGGTTACCTGTGGGCTAATGGCTTGCAAAGGATAGAAATATTTTAAAAACTATGCATACAAATAATTCCCACTTTATAGAGTTGGTCATACTGAGCAAAGTGCTGTTCTGGAGTCCAGTGATATGTATCAGTGCTTATTTTGCAATCTTAAGACATCCTTGTACTGCTGCTTTTGCCTTAGCAACTAAGATGCAGGCTTTTAATAACTGTTGGCAAGTTGTTCCCAAGCCCTCCGTGGTTTGGTACAGGATCGATCCTACAGAGACCACAAGTTGATCAGACCACCGTTTTCAGTTTTTACCAGTCCACCCATTTTCTAAGATTTGTTTGATTATCAAAGGAAACCTAGCTTAGATTATTGTACTTTATAGGTGAGTGGGCACTGCTTGACTGAGAGGCTTCTGCAAGATAAATGCTACTTCTGACCAGAAAAAGATGTGACAAACAGCATGCTGCACGCTTTGTCATGCTGAGAAAAACTCCAAGTAATTTATTATCAATCTGGTACAAGATAGGTATAAAAGGAAAAATTTGAATTTTATTAGTTTAAAATGTCAAGAATGAGCACTGATGGCTTATGTTAGTGTTTCAAGTCTTCATTCTGAATCTGAACAATTACATATTCTCAAAAACTAACAGATTCCTTGAAAATGGTTGCATACGAGTTTTTAAATATTCTCTGCTGATGTTGTTGTTGTTGATTGCTGTCAAGTCGATTCTGTGCAGACTAGAACCCTCCAGATGGTTTTCAAGGCTGTGACCTTTTGAATGAAGATCACCAAGCCTGTCTTCCAAGGTGCCTCTGGGTGGATTAGAATCACTAACCTTTCAGCTAAACTTGCACCACCCAGGAATCCTATATACTTTCTGGTATGACCTAATTCACAGTGTTTCATTTTATTTGTTTTTCTCATAATCTATTCCAATGAACATGGGGTAGTTGGAATGGATAGTCTTTTTGTAATTCAGTTTTTATCCCTGTTTAAACCCAAGCGATCTGACAGGAAAAGCCACATTATAGGCAATAAGGAGATGCATGGTCCATATTAACAACTCAACTCTTAATTTGGATGAAGGTGTTAAGCCAAGGTTTCTTCCAAGGGTGGTGTATGTCTTGAGATATCTAATACAAATGAACTAAAAGTAACAGCATCTACACCCACCCCCAGCCACTGACACTTAAGTCACATGGGACTTGGTTTCCAGTTTGTCAACTTTCCTTAGCATTTATAACCTTTGAAATTGTGTTTGGTACCTAAATATCCTTTATTTCATAAATAAGATCTAGCCTGGTTCTTGTATCCATGTTATTGCTGTTGACTACTATGCATAAAGCTTGATCATGATGCAAGCAAACACAATTTTTGTTGTAACTAAGAAATCTCATTAAGTTCATCTCAGTGATGCTTAAAATCTTTCCAGATAAAAACATTTGGGTAATCTGCACCTCCTTATTCCACTATTTCCCATATGCAGATTTATTTGCTAATTATGCATGTGTTATGATAGTTAAAGTAAACTATTTTATTTCTCTGAAAGATTGCTTGAACATTTCTTATAAAGACAGGATGTTCCTGAAGTGGAACTTAGAAGCAAACTTACACTAACAATGTAAGTGATTATTCTGTGCTTGTTTCAGAGGGGAGCTTCAGGAAGATTTGACTTTAATTTTCTTTTGGAATCAAATATTGAAATATGTTACTAGAGAGGAGGTGGGGCCAAGACGGCGGAGTAGTCAGGTGGCTTCCTATATCCCTCTTACAACAAAGACCTGGAAAGACAAGCTGTTTGACTATATATGAATATTTAGAAGCCCTGAACAAGGCAAAGTTGAGGAATCGAACTGAGTGGCGGGGGGAGAGGGAGAAGGTTCTGAAGAAGCGAGATGTGCCAGTTCGGACTGCTCCAGCTTTTCAGCCCTGACTGGCTCCAAGGTATGCAGTGAAGCAGGCAAACACCTGTGTGTGCACGCATACGCGCTCCAGAGGCAGTTACCACATCAAGAGCGATCTGGCAGCAGAGATTCTGCTTGGACACTCTGAACCAGTGAAAAGCAGCTCCAAAGTGGCTAAAGATAAGTACATGCATGTGAGATTTTGCGGGGATTTAAAAAATTTAAAAAAAAAAAGCCTTTTAGGAAAAACCTCTCTCCCTTTTACCTCTTCTCTCCCACGTCTGCACTGGTCTGGCCTTCTGACGTATGACTCCCCTGGGCCGGAAGTAGATCCCAAAAGTCCCCTGACCCATTCTCCTGGCCTTGGAGAGGGAACAAATAAGCTACTGGCTTCCCTAAGCCAGGAACTCAGGGTTGGCACAGCTCCTTTTCTAGGCACAGTCATAAGGGGTACACAGACTATGAGTGCCTTACACCTCTGTATAGACTTGTGGAACCCATCTCAACAGTGTAAACCCACACTACTACAGTACAACAGGGTAAACTTCTGAAGTCTAACTTCAACTGTTTCAGCTGTGAAGTGGCAGGCAGATTTGTGACCCTCGATACAGCCCTGCCCTTTAAGCAGGCACATTTACCGATCTGCACCAAGGGCTTGAGGACTGGTGGCTTCACCTACACCACCTAGTCACCTGCTACAGGAGTCCAAGAATAAGTGGTGCCCTTGAGTCTTTACAGCCAACAGAGTGGGGTGCTCATAGTCTGCCTGTAAAACTCATCTACTGATCTGGCAAAATGGCGCCCTAGGCAGAAGCACCACGCCGTCCCTCCACAGCAAAGATCCGAAAAACTAAGCCGAACAGAGAATACAACAATCCTGAAACCCTA
>NW_004444158.1:1433225-1479824 GCF_000243295.1 Trichechus manatus latirostris
AGGTTGTGGAGAGACTGGAACACTTATACACTGTTGTTGGGAAGGTAAAATGGTACAACCACTTTGGAAATAGATTTTGCACTTCCTTAAAAAGCTAGAAATAGAAGTACCATATGATCCAGCTATCCCGATCCCTGGAATATATCCTAGAGAAATAAGAACCGTCACAAGAATAGATATATGCACACCCATGTTCATTACAGCACATTCACAATAGCAAAAAGATGGAAACAACCTAGGTGTCCATCAGTGGACGAATGGATAAACAAACTATGATATATCCACACAATGGAATATTAGGCAATGATAAAGAGCAACGATGAAGCTATGAAACATTGGATAACTTGGTGGAAGCTGGAACTTATTATGCTGAGTGAATTTAGTCAGTCGCAGAAGGACAAATACTGTATAAGACCACTATTATAAGAACTCAAGAAAAGGTTTAAACACAGAAGAAAACATTCTTTGATGGTTACGGGGGTGGAGAGGAAGGGTGAGGGTTATTCACTAACTAGATAGTAGATAAGAATCTTCCTAGGTGAAGGGAAGGATAGCACACACTACAGGGGAAGTCAGCACAACTGGACTAAACCTAAGAAGTTTCCTGAATACAATCAAATACTTTGAGATACAGAGTAGCAGGAATGAGGGGTCTGGGGACCATGCTTTCAGGGGACATCTATGTCAATTGGCATAACAAAGCTTATTAAGAATATGTTCTGCATCCTACTTTGGTGAGTGGCAGCTGGCATCTTAAAAGCTTGCGAGCGGCCATCTAAGATGCATCAATTGGTCCCAACCCCCTGGAGTAAAGCAGAATGAAGAACACCAAAGACACAAGGAAAGTATTATCCCAAGAGATAGTAAGGACCACATAAACCAGAGACTTCATCAGCCTGAGACCAGAAGAACTAGATGGTGCCCAGCTACCACAAATTACCGCCTTGTCAGGGAACACAACAGAGAGTCCCTGATGGAGTAGCAGAAAGATGGGGTGCAGAACTCAAATTCTAGTAAGAAGACCAGACTTAATGGTCTGACTGAGACTGGAGGTACCTGGAAAGCATGGCCCCTGGACTCTTTATCAGCCCAGAATTAAAACAATTTTGGAGGCCAACTCTTCAGACAGGGATTGGACTGGACTGTGGGACATAAAGTGATTCTTGTGAAGAGTGTGCCTCTTAGTCAAGTAGATACAAGAGACCAAAGAAGCAGCTTCTGTCCAGAGGTGAGATGGGAAGGCAGAGAGGGTTAGGAGCTGGTTGAATGGACATGGGGAATCAGGGGCGGAAAGGAGGAGTGTGCTGTCGCAGAATGAGGTGAGCGGTTAGGGTCTCATAACAATGTATGTAAATAATTTTGTATGGGAGACTAACTTGAAATGTAAACTTCAATTATCTACAACAATTAAAAAAAACAAAATTAAAGAAATCAAATGAAATATTACATTGGAGAAATCTGCTGCAAAAAACTGCTACAAAGAGTTAAAAAGCAAAGATGTCACTTTGAGTACTAACTAAGTGCACCTGACCCAAGCCAGTATATTTGTAATCGTCTCATATGCATGTGAAAGCTGGACAATGGATAAAGAAGACCGAAGAAGAATTGACACCTTTGAATTATGGTGTTGGCAAAGAATATTAAATATACTACCATAGACTACTGAAAGAAGGAACAAGGGTGTCTTGGAAGAAGTACAGCCAGAGTGTTCCTTAGAGACGAGGATGGCTAGACTTTGTCTCTTGTACTTTGAATATGTTATTAGGAAGGATCAGTCCCTGGAGAAAGACATCATTCTTGGTAAAGTATAGGGTCAGAAAGAAAGAGGAAGACCCTTGACAAGATGAATTGACACAGTGGCTGTAGTGATGGACTCAAACAGCAACGATTGTGAGGATGGTGCAAGACCGGGCAATGTTTCGTTCTGTTGTATATAAGGTTGCTGTGGGTTGGAAATAACTCGACGGCATGTAACAAACAAGAGCATTTGAAATACAGACATTTTATAAATTTAATTTCAAAGGAAAAAAAAAACAGGTTTAGATGTAATACTTCAATGGATATATACATGCATTAACATCAAAATCTATTTGAATTTTTCATTCTTGCAAAAGCAGTTCTAGTTAATGTTTAGTAACGGTCTATAAACAAAGATTGCTTTTCAAAACTTCAATAAATACTCCACTCTTTTTGTAAAAAAAAAAAAAAAGAAAGAAAAGAAATATGTTACTAGAGTAGGCTGGTGGCCCAGTGGTTAAGAGTTCAGTTGCTAACCAAAATGTTGACAGTTGGAATCCACCAGCCACTCCTTGGAAGCCTATGGGGCAGTTCTTCTCTGTCCTATAGGGTCCCTGTGAATCAACTCAATGGCAATGGGTTTGAATGATTCTGTAACAAAATCTCTTTTCCAGAAACAATTACCTGGAAACAAAAAAATAAGGGTTATTATACTAGGGAAAGATTAATCCAAAGGACTAATGGACTGTAACTACCACAGACTCAACCAGACTGAGACCAGCATAACTAGATGGTGCCCAGGTCCCACCACCGACGCTATGACAAGGATCATGATAGAGGGTCTTGGGCAGAGCAGGAGAAAAATGTAGAACAAAATTCAAACTCACAAAAAAAGACCCGACTTACTGGTCTGATGGAGACTGGAGAAACCCCAAGTGTATGGCCCCCGGACACCCTTTTAACTCAGTACTGAAGTCACTCGTGAGGTTCACCCTTCAGCCAAAGATTAGACAGGCCCATAAAACAAACAATAATAAATCTAGCTCAACCATGTACATGAGACTAAATGGGCACATCAGCCCAGGCGCAAAGATGAGAAGGCAGGAGGGGACAAGAAACCTGGACGAATGAAATGAGGAACCCAAGGTCTAGAAGGGGAGAGCGTTGACACTCGCAGGATTGGCAACCAATGTCATAAAACAGTATGTGTATTAATTGCTTAATGAGAAACTAATTTGCTCTGTAAACCTTCACCTAAAGCACAATTAAAAAAAAAAAAAAAGAATAAGGGTCATTAAAATCTCAGTCTGGTCTTATCCATCTTACAGTCAAAGCTTGTCATACCTCATGCAAATTTGTGTCTTTTATTCTGGCCTTCAGAGCCTGCTCAGTTCAGAGAGCAAAGGTGAAGTCACTGTTGTCTCTAGACGTGAACTCCAGACCCATGTATCCAAATATCTCCATCTGTATGTTCCACAGGTATGTCAAACTCAACTTCTCCAAGAAAGAACTTTTCACCAACCCCACATCCTTCAAGGCTAGGTAGTCCCAATGCACTGACTCTTTTGGTTACTATTGCTGTGAGACAATTTTATCAGTCATTTACTTCTTTTCTCTCCAGAAACATTTGTTGAGAATACTGCAGGCATTGTGGGTGGTAAGTGCTGACTAGAGATACAAATATAAAGAGATAATGCCCGTTATGCAGAATTAAGTATGTCCTCTACTGCAATCTCAGCATGTTGCACTGACCTATGTCGTGACACTTTACAATTATTTGTTGATATGCATAATTTCTCATGAGACTGTATTTAAGAACTTCATTTTTATATCCCAACAGTTATTCAATCAATATTTATCGCATGCAAACTAAGATGGTATGGAAAGACACTGAGCTTTCCTAGGCTAGGAACCAACCAGTTGTCATCCAGTTAAATCTGACTCATAGTGACATTATGTGTGTCAAGAGTAGAATTGTGCTCCATAGGGATTTCAATGACTGATTTTTTTGGTAGTAAATCACCAGGCATTTCTTCTAAGGTGCCTTTGCATGGACTCAAACCTCTAACCTTTTAGTCACCGTACTTACCCTAAATGCTCCAGCTCACCTCTGGTCTATAATTAGGTAAATATTTTTTATTAATATTTGAGCAATAGATTATATATAGTCTTTAGAAGCTCTACCAATCAGTCGATTGTACAACCAACCATGAGGAGTAAATTTGGCAATACACTGTGTATGATTTTGCTCATTAGAATTCAGTAATAATAAGTTTCAAAGTCAATTCTGGCAGGTTAGCATCTTTGTGTAAATTCATCTTACCTGGGGTTGAGCCTGGAATTTTGTGGACATATCTCCTTGTTTAACTGGGTGGTAATGGTTTGGAGTTTGACTGAACAGGGGTGTATAGAAGTATTCTTCATGATTTTTGCTATTGGAAGTTACACTCCTTTTGTGTGAGATGGCACTAATTCCCTCTGGGTTGGCCGGGATTGTGAAGGTCCTAAAAACCAGGTCTCAGATGAGGTGATTTACCTCTCAAGCAAAGAGAAATCAGACTTTACTAAACACTGTAAAAGAAATGTCACCTGTCTTTTGAGTTCTTCTTGTAAGAAATTTGTCCTGTGTCTTATATTTTTTGAAACAATTCTGAATTGCTAGAGATAAACTTTGCTTTTCTTCTCATTTGTATTTACTTCTCCAGACTTTCTGCTTTTTCACTGATGGTGCTCAATAAGCCTGCTGGTAACCATCTTTGCACTTTCTGCATTCAATACGCAGTATACAGGAAATATTTTATATTGCCCAGTGTGCATTTAGTACTAATCTTTAAATCCTTTTTAAATGTACAGTTATGATGGTTGTGATGGTATCTGCATTACCCACTGCCTAGGACAATGTTCAAAAGTAGTATCAATATTAGTTGGAATCGACTTGATAGCAACAGGTTTGGTATTTTGGGTTTAGCATTCTCATTTACTAACATTTGATAAAATGATAAATTAGTAAGGATCTCACAACCAAGTATCTGAATCAACTTTTTTTCTCTCAATAAATGTCTCTTGAGACTTGCTATTCCTCTTGCTCCGATGTATACCTGGTGGGTGCACACAAAAGACATAACAAATTGCTTCTGTGGAGATTGTAAATCAAAGTAGTGGTCCATAAAAGCTTAGTGCACTTGGCTGCTATAACTTACCAGATCAAGCTGAGGATGTTGAAATACTAAAGGGAAAATGTGTCTGTCTTTCCAAGACGATCGTCAGAGATAAAAGGTAAAAAATAAGACGTATGATACATCTGAATTGGTCATCCTTTTGAAGTCTTCCACTTACAGAATATTCTCCACCCAGGATTTTACATGACTGAGGTAAATATAAAATATGGTCTGTTGGAGATGTTTTAATAAAAATAAATGCTAGTTTATCATCACAATGCAGAAGGGGATCTGTCCAGGAACTATGAAATTAGATACTGTGTGATTATACTTGGAAACATTTCTGCTTTGACTAATTTCTCTTTTAATGTCAGACATTTGGTGATTAATTTCAGGTTTGTCATTTTCTGTATTTGCATAAGATCCAGCCAGAGTAGCTATGCAAATGCTCTTTAATTAAATTTGCTTGTATTGCCCGTATTGGGTATAGACATTATATTGACAGTAAATATTTCCAATAGAAATTACTAGATAAGTGCAAATATTACTACACCAATGAAAATCATATGAGGAGATCTACTCTTCCCTCTCTTCCAAAGGAAAAGATCAAAGGAAAAGCAAACATCTATATTTCTGGAATATAGCTGCTCCTTGGAAACCCTATGGGGCAGTTCTATTCTGTCCTATAGGGTCCCTGAGTCAGAACTGACTCGACGGCATCTAACAAAAACAGCAACATATTTTTGGTGGATAGAGATGTAAATGCATTTTTCAGTAGTTTGAATATAAAATATTACATTTTGCCTCAAATGATTTCAAATCTTATAAAAGAATCTTTCAGAGTAGAAAAATTATCCTATGTTCTTTTATTAACTATTAATCTTACATAAGCTTTGAACGTTTTTCGATGTTTGTTTTAGCCAATATGATCTTTTTGCAGAATTAGGATGTTTTAGTCCAATAATTATTAAAGATTAAAAGACATTTTCTACATTGTTCAAACCAATTATGGTTTGAAAGATAATATTTAAAAATAAATTAGCTAAAAACAGTAGGGGTGTCAGAACCTGTATTAGTTTTCTGTTGCTGCATAACAAATTACCAAAATTTAGTGGCTTAAAACAAAACCCATTTATTATCTTAGACTTCTGAACTCCAGGCTTGGCTGGGAACTCTGCTTAGGGTTCTGTATGATTGAAATCCTGGTGGCCACTGGCCTGGACTGTAACTACAGATTCTGGGGAAGAATCAGCTTCCTTGAATAATTTTTTCCATGCAGTTATAGGAATGAAGTTTCCCCTTGCTTTGCTCGCTGTTGGCCAGGGTTATTCTCACCTTCTGGAGAACACCCACATTCCTTGGCTCATGGCCCCCTCCATCTTCAAAGCCAGCAATGATGCATCATATGCATCAAATCTCCCTGATTTTCCCTTCTGATTTCCTTTTATGCTTTTCAAAGGGCTTATGTGTTTAGATCAGGACCAGCTTATAAATTTTGTAGTTTAAGGTCAACTGACTAGGGATATTAATTACAGCAGCAAAATCCCTTCACTGCCGTATATAGGGGAGTGTTTGATTGAATGACCAGGGGCTGGGAAATTTGTGGGGAGAGGGGTCTATCTTTAGAATTCTGCTGCCACAGAACCTTTTTAAAGTTCTCTGAAGGCATATTATTTTGGTGGAATATAAACTGCCTAGTCTTGCAGATACAAAATTAAGACAGTACCAGCAAATATCATACAATAAACGTATTAAAAAGGGATTTAGAAAAGGTAGAAGTGTTTTATTAAACTACATGTCTGAATTAAGTTACATTTTATGGGGAATGAGAAGGCAATATTACTTACATTAACTAGGACTTTTGAAGCATTTGATTTTTGCAACCTTTCCAAGTGACTTGAATGATTAGAGTAGAACATTATGAAATGCACTGACTCAAAAATGTACAATTTAGTATTGTGGGAAGAATGGCAACTCTACTGAAAGATATGGCACATCAATTACAGAAACATTCACTTTCTCTATTGCTCTTCTTTAAAATGACACTCGATTCCAAGAAATGTAGATCTCATCAAGACACATAACATGATATAGTGAAAAAAGATTCCATGAAAACCAGCTCAACTTGTTATTATGGCATTGCATACCTCCACCCAAGACCATAGTTAAATCAACCTGGACTTTTCATTGTTTTCTCTTTAAAAAATTTCACAGAATGAGATTTAAAAGCCTTTATTGTTGCCTTTTTATACCTTGTATACCATTTAATATGTAAGAGATTATTGTTAAACCTCTAACAGTGATGAAGAGGAATCACCATCATTTGTAGGTGCAGCTAGGGGAAAATAATCTTTTCCATAAATAGAACCCATCAGCAATGGAACTGATGGATTCTTCATTGCAAATGGTCCAGATGCAATGGTGATGTAGTAAAGGTCAGCGTAGCTCCATCCTTCTTTTGTCCTGTTTTGTCCTAACAGCTATGCTAATCGAACAGTGTTTCTTTTGTGGGTGTCCGTAAAAGTAGAGAAAATACTTTGCTCAAACTTAACATAGAACATTAGATACAGAAGACACCATGGCCAAGGATTTAATAAGGATGCCACATTTTGAGCTCAAGAATATTTCTTAATCTTCTAACAGTTTGCAGCTGAAGCCTGAGAAGGAGTATTCCCCACCTGTATTCCTCATCGATAAGAGGTGTTCTGAAACTTTAGCCTCAGATGAAAGAGGATTGCTAGATATAATGTAGACTGTTATGATGATGATAATCTCAGATAAGCATTTTAACATGGGTGCTACGTGTGTTCTCTGTGTGCTGCTTGTGAGTACGTATTAAGGGCTGTGGAAATGCGGACCTCATGTCTAGTCAGGCATTGCTTTATTTCCTTTAACAGTTTCTCTCCAGGCTACTATACTGCTGAGTAAGAAACTGGGTTTAATCCAGTTAAGCAAAGATGTGGAACTCAGAGAATTATAGCTATCACATTGTTAATGCCTGGTCTCATGGGAGCAGAGCTGGGGCAGATCGCTCACTGGCAAACGTGTGGATGTACTTAATCATGCTGCCCCTGACACAATTAAGTAAGCAGCCCTTTATCTTCTTGTCTGAGAAAAATGCAATGTTGAAGCCCCAGACAGGCCTGAGAGTCCAGTGCTGGGCTTGTAGCCACATTTGTATGTCTGTTTCCTAAACAATAGACATTTTCTTCTTTGTCCAGCCTCATCTCCCAAACAATACGCTACTTCGTACAACTTATTACCAATGTGTGATATCTTGGCTTGAAATGAGTTGTGTCACTCACATTTGTTCCCGTATGTCAGGAGCTGCGTGACGGGAGGAAAAGAGATAGAAAAGAAGCTTTATTTATAGCTTTACTTAGTAGTTTTTCACCCTCTTTTCGGTTTCTTTACTTGAGTAAAGATAGAAATCACTTAGCTCTCGATATGGATAAAGCGTCTTTAAGAATTGTGTAGGAAAACAAGGAAAGTATTAGCCCAAGAGACAGAAAGAGCCACATAAACCAGAGACTTCATCAGCCTGAGATGAGAAGAACTAGATGCTGCCCAGCTACCACAATGACCGCCCTGACAAGGAACACAATAGAATCCCAGATGGAGCAGGAGAAAAGTGGGGTGCAGAACACAAATTCTAGTAAAAAGACCAGACTTAATGGTTTGATTGAGACTGGAGGGACCCCAGAAGACTTGGCCCCCAGACTCTCTGTTAGACCAAAACTAAAACCAGTCTTGAGGCCAACTCTTCAGACAAAGATTAGACTGGACTATGGGACATAAAATGATACTCGTAAAGAGTATGCTTCTTAGCTCAAGTAGATACGTAAGACTAAATGGGCAGCTCCTGTCCGGAGGCGAGATGAGAAGGCAGAGAGGGTCAGGGGCTGGTTGAATGGACATGGGAAGTCCAGGGTGGAAAGGAAGAGTGTGCTGTCACAGTATAGGGAGAGTAACAAGGGTCACATAACAATGTATGTATAAATTTTTGTATGAGAGACTAACTTGAATTGTAAACTTGCACTTAAAGCACAATAAAAATTAAAAAAAAAAGAATTGTGCAGGAAAAGCCATCCATCAAACTGAGTCAAACTCCATTTATACTTTATAAATACCTTTTGAACAATAAATTTATTTTATGAAGACTACAATTATAATAGCTAACATTTAGTGAATGTTTACTGGCATACTGATCTAAGTCCTTTACATATATTACCTTGTTTAATGCTCACAACCACATATGAAGTAATATTTTTATCTCTATATAATACATGAGAAAACTGAGGCATAGAAAGGTAAAGTAAATTGCCCAGGGTCACACAGCTGAAAAATTTGAGCCCAGACAGCCTGAACTTTTAACCACTATGCTATAACTGTTCTGAAAAGCCTTCAGAAAATAAGAATAGATGTTCATTTGTCCAAACTGGAAGTCCTTGAAAAGAAAGCTCTTCCCTAGACTGGTGGAAAGAGCTATCATGAAGGAAGAAGGCACTTTTCCAAGTTTTGATTGTATCTTCACCATGTAAATTTATGACACTGACTGAAAAGTAATTTATCTTAATAATAAATGTCATAACAAACAGCTTTCACACATAAGCCTCTTAATTCCATGAGATGTGAAACATTAAAAGCATGTATGTTTTAGGCCCTATAGAGGACAGTTGGGGCTGAGTCAGAAAGGAAATATAAATATTAAGTAATCTATCATCCCGCCCTCAAGGATCTTGGTGTTTGAACATTATCTTATTCTCTAGGAAGTTTAATTTGCCTTCTTATTTTTCTGAAGAAAACAGTCGTCTCTAAAAAGTGAACTGAATTCTTTTTCTTCCTTTTGTTGAGTGTAGGAGGCACTGGGTAGTACAATAAACCCTAGAGTTACTAAGTAAATTGACCTTCTTCTTTCCTGTGCTACCATTTTCCTCCATATGGTGTATGAGTTGGGGGAGTAGAGGGCAGGGTGGGAAAGAGATACTCAGAGGGTCCAGTGGACTAGAAAAGGCCTGGGTTGGGATGAGGAGCCTGTGGAGTGAGGGGTCTAGAAAGCAGAGGCAGGGGCAAGGTCCTGCATCAGTCACTAGTGCAGACACAGGCATGCTGCCCAGAGCCATACCACATCAGCCCTATGGCCAGCAGAGACAGGCAGGGCCCTGGGGGGAAGACAGGTGGGCAGCAGGGCCAGGCCAGATGATCAGGGGCAGTGGAGGGGGAGGGTGCACAGGAACTCTCAGCTGCCCCCTGCATGCTGCTGGCGGTGTGGTGCCTGACTCTGTCTCTCTTCTCCCCTTTCTCCCTTTCTTGGCTCCACTCTCCTGTCTGGCAGATGTTCACTTTTATCACATCATCCTCATTATTGGCTAAGTAATTGTCCCCCAAAGATGCCCGCTTTCTAATCCTGAAACCTGGGAATGTTACTTGATATGGCAGAGACTTTGCAGATGCATTAAATTAAGGGTTTTGAGATGAGGAGATTACCCTGGATTACTAAGTGGGTCCTCAGTGCCATCACCAGTGTCCTTATAAAAGGGAGGCAGGGGAGACTAAAGGCAAATGAGAGGAAGGCCGTTTGACGGAAGTAGACAGAAGCAGAACCAGAGAGAGAAGTGCTACACAACTAACTCTGAAGATGGAGGAAGGGGCTACGAACCAAGGAACACAGCTCTAGAAGCTGAAAAAGGCAAGGAAACTGATTCTTCCCCAGAGGCTCGCCAGTGAGCGCGGCCTGCTGACACCCGGGTTTTGATCAGTGAAACTGTAAGAGAATAAGTATATATTGTCTTAAGTCCTAAATTTGTGGCAATTTGTCACTACAGACAGAGGAAACTAATGCATGCACTGTTGAATCTGGTATTTTCCTAGCCCCTGTCTTCCCTTCTTGCCCTGGGACAAAGAGCTTTGTCCAGCCTCAATGTTGGGAAGGCAAAAAAGGAAGAAAAATAAATTGCTAAATATTTTGGAAATATTTTTCTATAATATGTCTTGGCTATTCATTCAATATCGGTTATTATTTGTGGATTATCTAGACCCTTTACTCCTTTTCTTTCTTTTCACATTCACTTTTTGTTCATTTGACTGCTTATCAAAAAAAATGAGATAAAAAAATTAAAACAGATCTATTTTATAGAACATTTGAAATGTTTGAAATGGAGGGAGATAAAAATTAAAACACATTCTTACTCTTCTGTTACTGCTCTCTTATAGTATTCTGCTAGTAGTTATGAAATATGAAATGAATCATTCCTAAGCCCAACATTGTAAAGGCCCACACATATACCTTTAAAGGTGTGTGTTTATGTGAGTTGCTAAAGGATACTGACACTGGCTGAAAGAACGGCCCCGAACCAGTGCTTTACAAGAATCACAAGTATTTGAGTGTCCAAACGGTGAACAAGTGTATATTTGGAACCAGAATAGAGCAACCTGGCTGGTACCAAATACTACAAAACCGGACTATTCTCTAAAGGGAGTGTGGTAAGCCAAAAAAGTATTCAGAAACTCAGAGACTATTTGCACAGCCTAAACAAAAGTCAGGTGATGTTAAAGGACAAAGGAAGCAGCAAGTCCTAGTCAATAGCTCCAGATCTAAGAAGCATGTGACAGGTCCCCCAACCTTCACCCCCATACATGAGATATGTTCATCAATGCATGAGGCAACACACACAATCAGCTGAATGGGTATACATCATACATTTAATTTTTATTTAATGCTGGTTGAAGTTTGATTCAAGTGTCTTGCCCTCATGTGGAACTGATTCCCACTCTTTAGACCTGTGGAGAATTATTCCTGTGCTGATTGAGTATACATGTAGAGTCATCAAGGTGAGCAAATTTATCATTGGAAGACTAGCAGAAGAAACTTATGATTATGTAGCCCTGTCCCTGCCTCTGATCAGATATCCATTAAAGAATAAATTCAGTCTTTGTTCTCTGTGTCTAAAAAACTCTCCAAAGTTTCAGAGAGCTGCTAAGCCTTATCTTTGCCAAATAGCCCCAAAGAAGAGAGAAGTCATGGCTCAACTCAGGACAAAAGGAAGAGATGGACAAGGGACAGTCATGTTTGATATGATAAAATATGTACCAACTAGTGTGGATTAGGAGCCTGGTGGCACAGTGGTTAAGCATTCGGCTGCTAACCCAAAGGTTGGCAGTTTGAACCCACCAGCCGCTTTGCAAGAGAAAGCTGTGGCAGTCTGCTTCTGTAAAGATTTACAGCTTTGGAAACGCCATGGGGCAGTTCTGCTCTGTCCTACAGGGTCTCTATGAGTCAGAATCAACTAGATAGCAGTGGGAGTGTGGATTTAACCACGGCTACCAACGAACCTGTTACCATTCAGTTGATTCCAACTCATGGTGACATCATGTGTATCAAAGTAGAACTGTGCTCCATAGGGTTTTTAATGGCTGATTTTTCAGAAGTAGATTGTTAAGGCTTTCTTCTTAGGTGCCCATGGGAGGACTCAAATTGCCCACCTTTCAATTAGCAGCTGAGCATGGTAACTGCACAACCCAGAGACTCCCAACCAAGTCTAGAAAGTTTAAAAGTGAATGTGTTATATGATATAAATGAAAGTTAAACTCACCATCCATGTACATTAATTGAAACGGTGGATACCACCCTCTTTTTTTCTCCTCTTGTTTTTTTTCACAAACTGGTCATTTTTCTTAGCATAGACTCTGCATCCAAGTGTATCAACATTAATAATAAATACATTATGAAATTTCTATAGCCACATGTGGAGCCACTGTTCAGTGACCCTAAAGAAGTATTTCAGAGACCTCCTTCATGTCAGATACTGTATTTCAAAGATGAAAACAGCTGACACTTTGTTGCTCTTTCAAACCTTTCTCCTCATTATTTTGGCATATTCTAGTATTTTAGCACCATCCAATCTTCAGTTCTCATAGTTCAATAAGCAGAGAGAGTTTGTGACACTCTATAACCGGGACTCTCCTCGTAATAAACTGACAGAAATAGGGTTCAAGGTATACAGAATTCTCAATAGGATTCTATATTGCAAAAGCAGTTTAATGTCATTGTGCTCATATTAACAAAGAAAATGTACTAGAGTTTGAAGAAGAGTATCCTGAAGAAAAAAATAACACTACTTTTGTTTTTATTGAATACTTATCATACTGAGTTTTATTTTGATACTGAATTATATTCTGAATTTTTTTCTTTCTCGTTTTTAAGCATGAGAAATTTACAACTCCCCTTTTTCCTCCCCTTCACCTCCTAAAAATTGTTAAAATCATAACTGATTGAATGGTATTCCACTTTGACTTAAAATGGGGAATCACTGTTGACAGAGAAAACAAGCTAAACATACTCTTGATGTCACTACGACAATCTTAAATTTTTCTCTAAAAAGTACAGAGAACAAAGATGCGCAGTGATGCAAGTAATCACATGTTTAGGCAAAGAATCTTTGACGTGACATCTAGGACTCGTAAAAGCACTGAGAAAGCAATACTGATGTGGAAACAAGGAATTTCTACCAAAGTTGAATGAACTGTTACATCTGGGGGAAAGGCCACTATATCAAGTTTCAGGTGAAAAGCTTTGTTGGCTTTGACTAATCAAGCTAGGACTCAATTTCTTCATTTTAAACCGAGAGATTGAATTAAACACTCTCCAGGATCTTTTCCAGCTGCTGCATTCTGAAATGCATTGCCTTTGCACCACAACTGATTTTCATGTTCTCCTCACATCTGCTTTGGTTTTTAACACATCTGCTTTTAAAAGTTACTTAAATTGACGGCCAGCTCTGTCCCTTCTAGAATTATCCGACATCAAGGACCTGGTTTATACAGTACCATTAAATCAGCTTAATTTTTTTTAAGGCTGCCATAGAAAACTAGCAAGTAGAATTACTGACTTTAAAGGTATCTGCTCTATTTTTCCATAACTGAAAAATAAGTAAATAAACCATAATATTTTCCAAATGATGTATTTATAATACTTTTAGGTCTTCCAGGTAATAAGTGTCAAAGAAGTGGGCATGAGTTACAAATATTCAATAAATTGTCACTAAAATTAGACTGATTGTCTGCCTAAGAATTTTCAAAACAGAACAGAGTTGCATGCAGCCTTTTAGAATCAGATTAGCCAGTGGACTGTGATTGATTTCGAAAGAGGCAACCCACTGGTGATTAAGACAAAGAAAATCAAATTTTTAGCTAGAAACCATCAACAACTTATACAGTGTCAAGTGAGTAGGTGGCTTCATGGCAGCATGAAAGCTTTTTAAGTATGTAAGTGGCAATTTCCTGTTGTTCTGAGCTCAATAGATTTATTTCAGGAACAGTCCTACGGTCCAGAATGTAGTGAAGTGATGGTATATTATCTCCCTTCACCTAAGATAAGATATTCTGTGGGGTCAATGATCAATTTTTATGTCTTTCTGTTCTTGCAGATTAAAAAAAAAAAAAAAAATTTCTCATCTATAGCATGTAATGTGGGACATCCCCAAAACACAGCATTTGACTTATATTCTTTTACTTAATGGCATTTCCATGTCTTTAACACTGACTCAGGTGCCTTATAACCTGTAATTTAATGGGTATTCTTTTTGCTGTAATTGTAAAAAAAAAAAAAAAAATTAATCCAATGGAATAAGACAGCTCAGTGGAAATTTGTACAGGTAACAGATATAGTCTTTACTCAATTACATTTTGGGTAATATAGTTACAGTTTTGAGTGTAGATTTTTGGTCATATGGGTATTTCAGGAAGAATGCCTGAGAACAGTGAGATGGGCATGTGGGAAGAAGATAAAGAGGAAATGACAATGGAGTATAAATAGAGTATTGATAGAAGTTGGACTTAATTAAAAATTGATTCCTAATAGCCAACATACTTTAAAATTTGAGGATAGAAAATATTAAATGGCCATGCAGCTAGTTACTAAATAATAATATATAGCTTTATGTTACTCAAGTACATATTTCTGTGATCATGCTGAAGAATCCTTGAGTAGGGGCTAAAATTAATAGATTTCTGAGAGGCATGTAGTATTTCTTCTAGTGGGTTCCATCTTAAATACATTAAGACTATTTCTGTTTGATAATTTCTTTTTACTGATTTAGTTCCTAAGCTAACTACAGTTATTCAGAATTTTACAGATTTATGTTAATACCTAATAAAAAATAACAAATTTCTTCAAGGGAGTGCAAAGGCATAGTTATCAATTGGTGAAGATTTTCTTCAGCTCCCTTCCCACTCTTCCCTCTCTCTTCATTCTTACCCACACACTTTATCGCTGTTTAGCCAATGACTTTTTACCCACTTTGAAGTCATCATCCTGCCTTCAATGCTCGTATGTTCTTCATTTGCCTCTTGTCAAGAATAAAAAAAGAAAGAAAGAAAGAAATCTATGTTCAGAGTTTAGTTTGGGCCACACAGATGATTTAACTTTTCTGTACCTTTTATGTAAAATGGAGAGTTTGTGAAATGAGTCTCAGGAACGGTTTTCCAGTTTTCTCTGCACAATAGCAATTGTGTAGCTTTAGCTATGTAGTGAGTTTGAGGGATGTCGGAGCTGATCCAGGAAAAAGATAACGATGATCACAAGATAGCAGTGTTGCACAACAAGCTATTTATTGGGGCAACACTTTGACAGATGTGCATGGGGGGAGCAGTCTCTCACAGCATAAGACTCTCCAAAGGCAAGAAGCACCTCAGGGAGTCACAAAAAGGGAAAGAGGACAAGGGAACTCCCAGGAGATGGGAGCAAATAAAAAAGGGGTCTTACATGTGTAAGCAGCACTGTGGGGAATCTCTGGGCCACACCACTCTGAAGAGCAACATCAGCTTGGAAGCTTTGTGATTACAAGATTTATCTACGGCTAGCAGATGTTGGGCGTAGTTCCACTGAATATACAAACCAGGCAAGCTCTAAATGACTAAGAAATCTTCTTAAAAATGGGTATTTTTGAAACATTTGGATGTGTAAAACTTTGAGTTTGGTACTGGCAGATCAACCTGTTATGAAGGAATAAGCAATCTGGGGCCAATACACAGAGGCCATCATTGGTGCATTTCTAGAACAAGCTGAGCCGCCCCATCACGGGATCTCCTTTATGGTGAGCTGGCACTCTGTCACAGACTGGGTCATTAGGAGCTACTGCTGAGTAGGGAATTAGTCAGGACTCCACTGCCTGTGTGCGCCAACGAGAATCCAGAGACAGTATCCTTGGTAAAGCAGTTTTGTAGAGAAAATATACTGAAATATCAAGTCCACCAGAAAGGTGGGGAACAAAATCTGAAAATCAGTGTCTTTGTATGCAAAGGTACCAAGGTTAGGATGATTGAGTAGGTTCAAAAGTACAGCTTGGAGAGATCCAGGAGGCATTTGGGGAGGTAGGAGGTAGAAGCTTCCAGAGAAGCTTGTTGCTGAGCCTCTGTGAAGGAGAAGAGGGAGACATTAAGATGCTGAGTCAATTTGGACACATTAGTCCTGAGTCTTTCATCATATCTTACCAATAAGCCCTTTGCAACCTCAAACTTTTGAATTTTAGAAGATGAAAGCTCTATAGAAGTTGATCTAGACTTTAGTTGCACATTGAAATGAGTACAGAAAATCTGTGTCCCATAAGGAGGGTCAAGTAGAGGATCATCGAAAAAGAGGAAGATCCTTGAAGAGATGGATTGACACAGTGGCCGCAACAATGGGCTCAAGCATAACAATAATTGTGAGGATGGCGCATGGCCGGGCAGTGTTCCGTTCTGTTGTACATAGGGTCGCTATGATTTGGAACTGACTTGATGGCACCTAACAACAACATAAGGAGGGCAGGTGTGCCTCGGCCCGAGCTGGTTGTTATGATGTAGAATCCATGGACCAGTGTTCCCAGATCATCCAACATGTCAAGAAACTCTTGAAATACCCATTTTGATGTGAAATCCCTAAATTTTTACATATTGGCAAATAAATCAAGGTAATTGAGTTTGCATCCCTCAATCTAAACAAACTCTCATCTTGCTCAATAGGATGCAGAAGATCAGAAAAACAATCAACCGATCTGCTCATTTGTCACAGGGATGCTTAATGTCAGAGTCTGGACTATAATGCAGACTCCTAATTCCCAGTTCAGTCTTTTTTCTTGTGGTTATGAAATTCAGGGTGGCGGTAAGGGAACGAGGCCAGGAGGCAGGATTTTACGTTATATTATTTGATGAGCTAGAGAAAAGTCTAGTTCGTGGATATGAAACTATCTCAGTTATTTTAACCAAGTTGGTAACTAATGAGTGATCTACAAGAGATTTTGTTCATATTTACTAACTGAAAACTTACTTCGATTGAACATAAACAGAAAAAAACTACTTCCAAAGTCTAAACAGTAAGTGCCAGTACAATAGAAATTTGCATTTTGCTTGTCAGTGATCTTTTATTTAAATAAAAGCAAGCCCATTTCTCAAAAAAGCATAGAATTGTTCATGACAACTGTGGCTTGAAAATAATAAAGAAGCATAAATTTATTTTTTTTATAAGTTTCTAACCTCAATAATTTCTGTTTCAAAAAAGTATTAGCTCAAAAATTATCCATTGTCTCACTGCCATTCAGGATATATACATATGTATATTTATATATACGTATATACTAATAAATACATATATACTAATCCCTTTATGTTTCCATTTTTTCTTTTACCCGAGCACTGTTCATATCATTCAGTTTTGCTTATGAAAAAGGGACAGAAATTCACATGCCATATCATCAGATAAGTCAACTGTTAACATTTTACCATTCGCTCATAATAGTCTTTTCTACTTGTGATTAGAATTATGTTACTTGACAGCACACGAAGACCCAGTCATTTTTTTTAAAGGATGGTAGAATTAGAGTGTAATATGGGAAAAACAAGGCAAAATGTTGTAAACATTATCTGATATATAGTTTCTAGCATTTGAAAGTTTACTATAACTGGGTTGCTAAATCCAGTACAATTGTAATATATTTGTTCCTTTGATGGGCCTAGCACAGACATCATGTCTGTCTGCAAGAAAATTATATTAATGAGGGTAGATTCACTTACAAAGTGAAGAAATAATATTTTAACTAAGGATTGGTAGTCCAGAAAAGTATAGGTGTTGAAGCATTGCAACGTCTTACTGAGGAAGGTTATAAAACCCACAATGCAAGAGATCTTTTCAGAAGCCACATGAACAGGCAATTATATGTGTGTGAATAGTTTAAAGGTATAGTTTTGCTTACAATAGGGCAACAAAGCTAGATAATTTCTTGTTGTGACTTGAGGTTATGGAATTGTTTAATGTTAAAAATAGTTTGGCTGAGAATAATTAATACAATGACAAATACTGTATAAAAAGTTGCTAAACCAGTAGTAATCAGGGAAATACAAAATAAAAGAAGATACCATTTTCACTCACATTATTAGAGAACATTTTTAAAATTTGATGATAAAACTCTTTGGGCAGGAGCGTAGGAAACAGGTATGCTCCACATGGCTGGCAGGGCTATGAATTTGGTGAGCAGTTCTTTGATGACAGATTGACAGTAGTTAAACTTTAAAATGTATGATCAAATAATTCCATTTTTCAATATTTATCTAGGATACAAGGATAGTCATTGCTGCATTACCCATAATAGTAACTATCTCAATTATTTTATATGTCTGTTTTATATGATTAAAAGTGTGTTAAATCAATTGCTGTCAAGTTGATTCGGACTCATAGCGACCCTATAGGAGAGAGTAGAACTGCCCCATAGGGTTTCCAAGGCTGTAATCTTTATAGGAGCAGACTGCCACATCTTTCTTCCACTGAGGGTCTGGTGGGTTCAAACTACTGAATTTTCAGTTAGCAGCCACATAGCTCCTTGCATATCTATTAGTGGAGGGAAATTAAATAATTTATGGTACATTCATATAGTCCTCTGTAGCCCCTGAAAAATTAAGAGATCTGTTTCCTAAAATAAAAATATCTCAGAGACAATGATCTTGAGTGCCAAACTGATGATAGGGTTCCCACCTCAGCGTAGGGGCCTGTTGCTGAAGACAATGGTCAAGAGATACTTCAGTTTTATCTGAAATGTATGATACTAAAAAAGTAAATACACGTTTTAATCTTATGAGCAGAGAAGAAATTAGAGAAACGTTATGAACTATTATTCTATTGCTTTCTAAACGCATGACAATATAGAAAATTGACGAACAGTGTTTTACTTAAGAGCTGCACTTAGGAAGAATTTTGAGTTCATCTGTTTCAGTATTCTAAAGAAAACAAGAATGTTCATTCTTTCATTCACTCAGTCTTTATTTTGGTGTGTATTTATTGGACACCAACTAAGTTCCAGCTTCTGTGGATGCACAGGTGACCATAGACAAGAAGCTTACAAAAAGAGAGAAAAAAGAAAGAAAGAGACTTAAGATCTATTGAGAATGATTCCTAAGAAAATGAACAATGGCTAATAGTGAATAGTACAAGGTATGATGGGAGCAAATGAGTTCAGACCCTTCCTAGACCCTTCTAGCTCGGTTCTATAATCTTTAAGACCTTAGCTTCCAAGTGGCTTGTCTCCCAGCAGTGACTCAGCCCTGCTATATAAGGTCACATGGACTGGCTTTTCTTTGGTCTCCTCTCTTCTCAGAGGGAGGTCTCCCCTTCACCTCCTGGCTCCAGAAATCCAATGCATGGCCTGGCTTCCTCAGACAGCTTTCAAGGGTGAAGCAACCTGGACATAGCTACTCAACTTCTTCTTTCTTACATTTTTTTTCTCATGTTCAAAACTTCATTAGAGAAAACCAAGGTAGCTAAGTGCTTAATGAACTATTTCCCTAATGGTACTCTGCAAAACATTGATATTTCTCAGGATATCAACAGGTGGCCTATTTAAAAAAAAAAAAAAAAAAAAAAACTACTCTTGGTCAAACAATTTGAGGGAAGCAATCAATTAGGTGTAATTGAATCATTTATTTTACTACAGAATTTTCAGAGCCTTTAATCTCCAAGAGGGGTCATATCTCATTATCAGACCTCACCTCCTTTGTGTATGTGGTGTGAGGTGGGGGAATGATGCTGCTATTATTATCTGGAAAATCTAGAAACCACAGTTTGGGAAATCCAAGTCAAATATCAGTAATTGCCTTTCATATGAATCAAGTGTTCATTGTTACTTTGGATAAATTGCTACCATCATCAATATATGTCTTATTATTTTATTACTTATAAATATGAGTTATCAATAATGATATGAATTTTATTACATGTAATATAAATTATTATTTCATTACTTATAATATGAATTGCAAAGTAGAGAAAAATATTTTATCTTACTTATTCATAATGCCGCTTTCAAGTTTGTTTATGTGCGTATTTTTATATGGCTACAGCCACTGGTTCATATATGTAAAAAAATCAACTTTGTTCTACTTAAAACTCTTTTTTTTTTAACTTAGGAGGACTTTGCTTAACCGTTAATTTTTTTAACCTTCTTTACCAACAAGAAGAGAAAACAACCCAGCAACCTCTAATTGTAGAACATTTTAACACCTGACTTATTCAGAAATCAAACTTCAGTCAGGTTTTAATCATTCAGAACAGTGATTTATTTATCAAAGATTCCTTGATTGTTTTTTTTTGTTAGGCATTGTTCTAGTACTAGGAATACAGCTGTGAAAAAGCAAACAAAAATCTATTCTTCATGGAATTTACATTCTAGTGAGAGGAGAAAAACAACAAATGAAATAAATTGCATACATAGAATGTTAGAAGTGATCAATGATGTAGAGAAAAAAATTAATCAGGGAAGAATGAAAGAAATGAGAAAGGGGTGGAGGGTTGAGAATTTAAGTAGGGTCATCAGAACATCACTGAGAAAGTGACAGCTGAGCAGAACCCTGAAGTAGGAATAGAGCGGGGCAAGGTGAGTCTAAGGGAAGACTCCGCCAGGCCAAGGGTGTGGGCAATAGAATATTTTCTGTGTTTCTTGCCTACTCTACAATTCCATAATTGTATTGTTCATTGATAACTCAGTCATTAAGAAGGGTTTATATGACATTTAGCAATTTCAATTCACAATTCAGGAAAATGTGTGATGACTTTAAGAAAATTTCCCATCACAAATGCTTACAATAAAAGGATTCACTGCTTAAATGCTAAGCATCATTAATCTGCAAAATGCAGTTATGCTGAAACTGATAAATGGGGCATGGGTACATGTGACAAGGACGAAGGGGATGCAATGGTAACAGATTTCACTTTTTACAGGTTAGTTTTCAGCAAGTTTCCATTTGGTTTGGTATGTTGAATTGTTTCAACCGTTGGTGTCCAATGTTTTAATCCATGCATTTTTTAATACTTTGCAAGGTCGGATAATAATTTGTTTGCTGCCACCTGAAGTGCATAAGCAAGTTAGGAGGCTGATCTCTCACAGAACAGAGCAAGGTCATGTTGCTTTCAGCATGTAAATTTTATGGTCTGTCATGTACTTTTATAATTCCTGATAAATAAACTTTTCATAAAGCCACAAATAAAAGTAATAGATGTCTATGTCAACACAGAGAGCTGGTCCCCCGTGTATTTACCTGCTTTGGGTTACCTTTGGTGATTAAAAACCCATGTGGCCTGATGTAGTCTTTGCACTAACAGCACCTCATCAGTGAAAGGAAGAAAAGCTGAGTTTTTAGAATATTCTCATCAGCCTTGGGTTTGTTTCTGGATATTTCTGTTTGGTGCTACTTTTTAGATATTCCATACAAAGCAGCACAATTTCTTTTTCTCCACATTGAAATGTTTTTTGATTGAAGTAGATGAGAAAGCAATTGTGATTGGCTTATCAAAGGTTATTTGGGGAAGGCATTACCATCACACTCTACTTAAGAAAAACCATCATGAAACCACTGCAAAGAATGGTTTCCAGCTGCAGCTCTAAGTGAAATAAATCAGATTTGGGGCCGTTTGTTACCTAAGCTCTGCGCGGCGTTACTAAGCTGGAACGTCAATTACTGAGTCACTACAACAGAGATGTGTTTTATTTTTGTCACAACAGTATTCTAAGTTGATCTGAAATTTATTCAAAGTAGATCTGCATCAACAGGAACTGTAGAAATTACTTCCATGCATACAGAAGGAGCGGGGTGTGAGAGAACTAACATTTTTTGAATACTTAATCCACTCCAGATTCTGGGATAACCAAAGGATAGATAGTCAAACATGCCACCTCACTAACCTCACTACAGTATATTGCTAATGCTGCTTTAAAATGGGGAAACTGAGACTCAGAGAGGTCACATAGTGAGTACAGAGCCAAAACCTCCAAAATCTCCATGCTTCCTCCCAAAATAAAGCATGCTTACTCCCATTATCTAGCCATTGATTGCACTGGGATGGTATCTGCTGGACCTTAAACTCAAGAGGAGGACTGTGCCTGCAGTGGAGTCGGGTGGATCCAGGAATTGGGGCAACTGTCTGTATTCCCTGGACACCCTCTATTTCTGCATTGCTGTATTGAGGTAAGGAGTCCCTGGGTGGTGCAAACGGTTAAGCATGCAGCTACTAACCGAAAGGTTGGCAGTTCAAACCCACCCAAGGAGGTTAGACTATTGTGGCTGAGTCTAGCTCGCCTGAGATATCCGCCTCTACCATTTATATCTTAATAACGACAGCGAGTTTCTAAACCTTGGGAGGTAACGAAACTGTTGAACTGATTCACAAATCAGAGTGCCAACTAATACATCTATTTTGTGAGATATTCCAAGACTAAAACAGAAAAAAGGGTTTTGCATCCCCTTTCTAATATGGGATCTAATAACAGGAAAAAATGTGGCAGTCTGCTTCCGTAAAGATTTACAGCCTTGGAAACACTATAGGGCAATTTTATTCTGTCCTACAGGGTCCCTATGAGCCAGAATCAACTCGATGACAATGCGTATGGTTTGGTTTTGAGTCTCTAATAAGTAGTTTCACTGAGTAGACTGTGCTGTAAGTCAGAAAGTCATTGCATGACCAAAGAACAAGCAACAGACAACTGGGTGTTCCTGAAAGGATAGTCTTCTCACTAATAGAGTACAGTGTGATCTCCTGGTGCTTTTTCCAGTCTGCCAAAAAGCACCACACCCATTACCATGGAGTCAGTTAGGACTCGTAGCCACCCTGTCTAGAGAACCAGAACTGATTGTTCAGTATCAAAGCTGGGTCTCATAGATGGTGCTATATATGCAGAACAATCTCATTTTCTCAACTCTTCTCTTTTGGTGTATTTTAGATCCTCTGGCCACACACAGCCTCTTAGTATTTATTACCCTCAGGTTTAACTCTTCTACCCTACAAGCACAAACTTATTTTAAACCAGAGAAGAAATATGTTGGCCTGATTATTTTCCTGAGGTAGCACTTTTTAATCTTTTTTGCTTCCTGCTCAGAATGGCATTTGAGAATTTGGATACCTTGAGTTGAAAGAGCTAGGACATTTATTTGTGTGACCCTTTTCGTCAGAACACCACAAACTGACTCCTAGGATGTTTTCAACAGTTTAGAAGGCTTTTCATAGCACTTCTTAAAGTAAACTTAATTTAACCTAGCTAGTGTGTGTACAGAAGCCCTGGTGGCGCAGTGGTTAAGCATTCGTCTGCTAACCAGAAGGTTGGCAGTTTGAATCCACCAGCTGCTCCTTGGAAACCCTATGGGGCAGTGTCTGCGTATGTGTGTAGATGGCAGAGGTCAAGAGGAGTCAGCTCAGCAACTGTCTTCACCTTTTATATGTGGAGGCATTATTATAGCCACGAAAACATGACAGAGTGTTTTGACGTAATGCTGTCAGCACCACAAGCCTGGGAGGAGCAGTCGTTGTTTTGACACTTAGATTCACTTCCTACAACTGAGAGCCAGATTTTGATGTGATCATCTTATGGTTGTCTAATTTTAGAGATGAGGCTACTTTTATCATAGCAAGAGATTATTTCACATCAAAATAACCATTTTCCAAAAATACCTCCGGTCAATGTGGTTAGCAATTTCAAATGTCAATTTGAAGAATTCCCTAATGGACATGTAAAAAATCTAAGAAGTATCATGTATATATGGTTAGATTAACATTCTAAAAAAATTTTTTTAACTTGATAATTAGCAGCAAGGAAAGAGAACTCAGGAAAAATGTCACCCTTAGAAAATAAAGATCTAAAGTCAGGAAACTTTTAATTTGGTATCTTTGTTTTGTGGAAAATGACAATGTCATAGTCCAGAAGTAAGTGAGAAGGGCCTTTGGAGTCAGAAAACCAGGACACCAATGAATCACGTGACCATGGGTCGTCCCTAAGCCACCTGAAGAACTGTTGCTTCATTGGCAGATGGTTATGATAGTGGTACTCACCTCAGTGAGTTCCTGTATGCATCAAAGAAGATGTTTATATGAAATACTCAGGGGAGGGTTGAGTGCACACATCTGACCCTGGGACAGGATTAGAAGGTCTCTCCCAGTACACGCTTAGACCTCTGTGCCCTTTTTAATTGTCATCCCCTCCACCCCCCACACTTCTCTTATTTACTGCTAAACCCCCAGGACCTAGAATAGTACTTGCCACTTAGTAAGTGTGCAAGAAGCACCCATGGAAGGCAGGAAGGCAGGCAGTTGGTTCTTTCTCTGTCTGATTTTCCCAGTGTCCATCTCTCTCTCTCTGCCTCATCCCTTCAGACTGACTCAGTAGTGCTGCCTGCCCAGCTCTTGGTTTCTGTTTCACTCCTGGTTTATTGTCTCATGGGTCAGCCATGTGAGCCTCGGGCACTACAACCCCTAAGTAAGCCCCCTCACACTCCCAGATCAAGTCTATGCTCCTCAAAACTGCCCCGTCTCCAGATCTGCCCTGCATGCCCCTGGTCAGGCAAAGAGCTACTATACAAGGGCGAGATAGTATTATTGTCATTATAGGCAGAAAAAAATGAGATGTCAGAGTGTGGCAGTCAGGAGTGCTCGTCACTGAATATTCCTAGTTCTCCATCTTCCCAGGTACATAAAAGAATTGCACTCACCTGAGCCCTTGGAGGTAGGTGTGGCCATATTAGTTTCCCAGTGCAGCTGTGGTGGTGCACTGGTTAAGAGCTCAGCTGCTAACCAAAGGTCAGCAGTTTGAATCCACCAGCTGCTCCTTGGAAGCCCTGTGGGGCAGTTCTACTCTGTCCTATAGGGTCGCTATGAGTCGGAACCGACTCAACAACAACAAGTGCAGCTGTAACAAAATGGAGCAATAAACCGAGTGGCTTATGAGAACAGAAATTTATTTCTGTTCTGGAGGTTGGAAGTCCAAATTCCGTGCGTCGCCAGGGCCATGCCATCTCCAAAGGCTCTAGGCAAAAATCCTTTTTGTGTCTCTCGGCTTCTGGTGAACCCAGGTATTCCTTAACTTAAAGATGCATCTTCCTGTGGCATTTTTCCTCTGTCTGTCCCTCTGTGTCTCTCCCCTCCTATAAGGACAACACTCCAGTGGGACCTCTTGTTAGCTTAACTGATAACATCTTCAAAAATCTGATTTCCAAACAAGTCACATTCACATGTACCAGGAGTTTCCTAACTTCAACATATCTTTTGGGAGGATGCAATTCAACCCATAATCGTGTCTATGTGCATTGCTTCGACCAATGAAATGTGACCGAATGGACGCCTCGCTTCTAAGCCCAAGCCTTCAGAGGCAGGGTAGGATTTGCCATGTCCCCTTTTCTTGTCTTGGTGAATGTGGAAGCAAGAGTTCTGTGAAAAATGTTAGTATTGCCATTGTAGGTGTAATGCTCCTTTGATTCAAGTCAAAAATACTAAAATCCTTCCCAGATCAGTAGCTCCCTATCCACTTAACCCTGGATGTAAGGCCAGCACTCCATCTCCTGAAGCATCAGACTCAAGCACAACTTTCCCTTGAAGTCCTAAAATTGAGAGAGAATCTTCTGATGCTGATACTTCTCTCTATTAAGAGAGGCTGGTAATCCATATAATTTGAGAACAGAGCTGAACAATTACCAGGTAGGATGATGTTTTTGTTCACTGATTATCTCAGAGATTACCAAACAGAGAAAGAAGTTCAATTTGATTTGCAAAGCTGGACTTTGAATTTTGCACTTCTAGAATTTAAAGTGTAAAATTTTACAATTTTGTAAAATGCTTTAAAAAGACAGGGGATCTATTAAGACCAGAAGGCTCAGATCAGTTATATAGCTATAAATGTCAAAGGAGGCAGGGGAGGAAAAGAAAACTCACAAGCTTTACGAAAACCAAACACATCATTGCACAGATGAGCACACACACACACACACACGACCTCTTACCTGTGCCTTTTCTATTAAGTAGGGAAAAAAAAGAAATTGATAAATAAAAAGGGGGAAAAAAAAAACCAGGATAGGTGCTAGGCCATTCCAGCTTTGTCCCTGTACTGCGTGAGCAGTTTCCGGTAACCTCTGTGGCCTTCCATTTCCTATTGGAAAGTATGTGATTGCACTAGATGATGTTGCACAGCCTCATAGTTCTAAAAACCTATTGCCAGTCTGAGGTGATTGGGAACACATTTTGTTCTAGTGAGAAGACCATTTTAAGTTAAACGGGCACATTTTGAAAAAAAATAAATGTATTGATTCATTTTTTCCTGACTCTTTCAAAACATCTTTTGAGTTAGGTTAGGACAAGCGATATAAAAATTAAGTTAATAATATCATTGAAATAAAAAATTGGATTCAAAGAAAATATAAGAATACAAATACACTCACTGAAAGGGTCAACATAGCTGTGATTACATGTCAGTGTGGCTATACATTTCCTGATGGCCAAGGTAAAAACTTTACCATGACGATTGTGTAGCTTTCAGGAAAGCATAGCTTTTTCCCTAGTTTCAAAGGCTGAAAAGCAATTTCTATGTGGAACTTTATATGAAGGAAAACAAGGGAGAAAGTAGATAATGCTCTTGGTAGGATTAGTTGTTTTATCCCTACTCCTTAAAAAGAGAGAAACACTGTCAGGAAAAAAAAAAAGACGGTGTCTGAATCGGAAATTCACAGCGGAAAAAAAAAACGCTTAATGACTAACAAGTTATTAAGAGATGCTCAAACTCTCCATAAGTCAGGAAAACACAATTTGAAGCTTCAATAAAATACCATTCTATAAGCATCAGATTGAAAAAACTAAAAAATCACATAATATCAAATGCTAATAAAGATGTGGCGAAATAGAGACCTGAATGCCTTGCTGTTGGGGATATAATCTAAATTTGCTATTTGGGAAAATAATCACACTGATTTACTGAAATTAAACATGCATGTACTCTACAAGCCAGCCTTTCTACTACTAGGTATATCCTCAATTAATCACTCAGATCCTCCAGCAAAGAGGCGTGTTGAAATTCACAGCAGAGCTATTACTGTTAGTGGAGTTACCAGCATATAAATATGATGGCGTATTTTGGAGCAGAAAAAGCAATAATTTATATTTATGAGCAGCAGCACAGATAGATCTTTAAAAACAATGTTGAATAGGAAAAGTTAGAAATAAGAATATATTTATACTACACTATCATTTTTGTAAATTAAACACTCTCAGTGTCAACGTTTTTCAAAGCTTCTCTTCATGTGTAAAGAGCCTTGGTGGCACAGTGGTGAAGAGCTACAGCTGCTAACCAAAAGGTTGGCAGTTCGAATACACCAGCAGCTCCTGGGAAACCCTATGGAGCAGTTGTACTCTGTCCTGTAGGGTCATGATGAGTCTTCGGAATTGACCCGACAGCAAGGGGTTGTGTGTGTGTGTGTGTGTGTGTGTGTGTGTGTGTGTGTGTGTATGAAAGTCAGAATGAAAGAACATATATTCTGGAAGCCGCTCATGGTGGTAGGGATGTGGGATTGTGGGATTAGGGCAGAAGACAATAGAGAAAAAAATAATAAAGCTAAAGGAAATTAAACAAGAGTGGATTTCTGTGGACTGATGATGATATTTAAAATGTCATGAACTGAAGACTGCAATCATGTTAAATTTGCTTATCTGTGGCTCATGTTTTAAAAAAAATTAACCTTTAAAAATTGAGAAAATCAAAATTAAGAACATACAGAAATTAACCATAAAAACACCAACTCTACTTGGCAGCCTTAAAACTAAAGCTGAGCTTCAGTCTCCTAGAATATACACTAACGTTGGTCGTAGAAGGTTATTGTTGTTGTTTTGTGCCGTCGAGTTGGTTCCAACTCCAGAGGGTTAGTCGTTCTTAATTGGGGAGAGAAAAGACAACAAAAAAAGTCTTTAGTCAGAGCCGTTGAGGGCAAGAACCATACCTAATTAATGTGAACATCCTTCAACCTTAACATAGAGCCTGGCACATGAAAAAACAAACTTGTTGCCTTCAAGCTGATTCCAACTCGTGACGACCTGTGTGTTGCAAAGTAGAACTGCTCTATAGTGTTTTCATGGCTATAGTCTTTACTGAAGCCAATTGCCAGCCCTTTTTCCCACTGTGCTCCTGGGTGAATTCAAACCTCCAACCTTTAGGTTAGTAGTCAAATGCAAACTATTAGCGCCACACAGGGACCTTTTGCTCCACCCAGGGACTTTTTGCTCTACCCAGGCACCTTGGCACATAACAGGTTCTCAATTAAATTCTGCAGAAAGAATGAATTCACATTTAAAAAGTGTATTATTCAAGCCGCTAACTCTTGGGACAAATCTGAAAACATAGGAGAGGTCTTTTCATTGACAAATTAGTAGGTATAACAGTTGGACTCAGTCCTGAACATAAGGTTCAGAATCATCATGATAACCACCACAACTGGAGACCAGTGCTATTTGTGCCTTGATTTATAATATAGGTCAAATCTTTCAGAACAGGAATCCAGATTATTTTCTTCCTTCAGACTGAAGCTGGGATACAAGCAAGGTTTATCTAAGCAGTTGCTTCATTCATGGCTGCATAAAAGGAACAGTTCTATTTGAAGGCTTTATCCTTCTCACACTTGAATGTAGAGTACAGGTTACTGACAACTGCAGAAAAGGAAAAAATCTACAAAATTGTTGAGTGGGTCATTGCTATGTCTACTATTAGCTTTTATCCCTGACTTCAAAAATAAAAATCTTTTATACCTTCATTAGTGCCTGCCAGTGAATCATCATTTTAAATTTCCCATTATTATTTTGAATTATTTTGCATTTCTTCCAGTGCTGGTTCATGCATCAGGCATACATCTGGGAAAATTTAACACTCCTTCCCTCCAACATAGGAAGTAGGAAATAGACATGTGATTCCTCCTCTGCCTCCCGCAACCACTTATGATACCCTGTTTCAACAGGAGACCCTTGAAAGAGCTCACCGTTATACAAAGGTTATATAATTTGCTATTGGTGGAATTTCAGGTTCCAGGGGGACATTCATGTGTGTGTGTGTGTGTGTGTGTGTGTGGTGGGTGGGTGGGTATGTGTTGGGGGGAGATTCGTGTGTGGTAGGTGTGTGGTAGGTGCCTGTGTGTCTACTTTCCCAGTATTCCCTGGACATATGTAGGCAGTGTTCCTGGCTAATAGTCAGTCCTGCAAGGTATAATTTATAATCTCGCTTAATAACCCTTATAATTAGGACAAAAAAGTTGGAAAATAGCTGACTATCCTTCAAGCTAAGCTAAAAGAACTAATTAATGAAGTTGCCATTTTTTGTTGTCTACTTCAAATACCAGTTTGTCGACTCCATAGCCATAACATCTAAAATCCAAATATATATTTCCACTACTTTCAATTCAGTTTAAAAAAATCATAATGTAAAATGAACTATTTCTTCTGTATGACAGCTAGAAAGGGATATTATGTGGTAATAAATAAACCTAATAAATCAGTAAGTTATGTATGTCACATGTGGACAGAATATTCTTCCCCAAATATGTTGAAATGAAGTGTTAAGCAAGCCTGTATGGAAAATACACGTATACACAATAAAAATTAAAAGGATTTTTCATTTTAAGAGATTTAGTTTTTACATACAAACCAGGTTTTGTTAATATATTTAAATATTTATTTATAGATCTAATTTAATGAAATTTGATGTGCATAAAATCTTATAGACTAAGTTCAAAAATTGTATTTGAAAACCACTGAGTAAAGAAGGCGAAGCATCTTTGAAATTACCATATAAGTCCCTGGATAAAACCCGAACAGTGAGAACATCTGATTTATATGCCTTTCTTTCTTTCTTTTTTTAATATGAACGTTGAGTAAAGTAAGGGCCTCATCTAATGCAGGAGTACAAAGTGTCAGGAAAATGTGATTAAACTGCTGGCTGCAAGGTAAGTGGGTACAAACACTCTCAGAGGAAGAAGCGCTGGGTCATTAGATAAAGCAGAACATATTGTGCTCAGAAATGACCTTCAAAAAGAACTTTAGATGATGATTGCATTAGTTGAAATGACTCCAAGCAGGAGGAGTTGTTAATTTTGGAAAGGTTTGATCAACAATGCTTTTCTTTTCTCTCTGCTGCTTCACACAAGACTAATTATTATTCCTTTCTTGAAGACTAGAAGAAATCTGTTACCAAATTCTTGCGTAGTGAAACAATCGCCAAGTTACAGTGAGTAGGGGGCCATCACGTGTTGAATCTTGATTCCCTAAGCCAGAGCCCTTTTTCAACCTCTTACTTCTACTTTTGCCCAAAGGCTTAATAAATTCAGAATCTGAATAATTTTGATTAAATCAACAATAAAGTCAAAATACGGTTTTCTAGGCTGAGAGTTCTTCTGGTATTTCAGTGGTTTATTACAATTCCACTACTCATCTGTCAGTGTGTTATGCTGTGGTGGCTTGCGTTTTGCTGTGATACTGGAAGCTATGCCACTGGTATTTCAAATACGAACAGGGTCACCCATGGTGGACAGGTTTCAGTGGAGCTTCCAGACTAAGACAGACTAAGAATAAGGCCTTGGCAGTCTATTTCCAAAAAAGATTCATGACTAAAAACCTTATGAATAGCAACAGATCATTGTCTGATATACTGCCAGAAGATGAGCCCCTCAAGTTGGAAGGCACTGAAAATATAACTGCGGAAAAGCTGCCTCCTCAAAGTAGAGGTGACCTTAATGATGTGGATGGAGTAAAGCCTTTGGGACCTTCATTTGCTGATGTGACATGACTCAAAATGAGAAGAAACAGCTAGAAACATCTGTTAATGTCATGGATTGAAGTGTGCCCCAAAAATATCTGTCAACTTGGCTGGGTCATGATTCCCAGTTTGTATAATTGTGTACCATTTTGTAATCTGATGTGATTTCCTTATGTGTTGTAAATTCAATCACTATGATCTAATAAGATGGATTAGTGGCAGTTATACTGATAAAGTGTACAAGATTGGATAGTGTCTTAAGCCAACGTCTTTTGAGATATAAAAGAGAGAAGCGAGCAGAGACACATGGGAACGTCATACCACCAAGAAAGCAGTGCTGGGAGCAGAGGTGTCCTTTGGACCTGAGGTTCCTGTGCAGAGAAGCTCCCAGACCAAGAGAAGATTGATGCATCACAAGGACCTTCCTTCAGAGCCAACAGAGAGAGAAAGCCTTCTCCTGGAGCTGATGCTCTGAATTTGGACTTGTAGTCTACTGGACTGTGAGAGAATAAACTCTTTGTTAAAGTCATTTACTTGTGGTATCTCTGTCATAGCAGCACTAGATGACTAAGACAGTTAATAATCAGAATGTGGAATGTACGAAGTATGAATCTAGGAAAACTGTAAGTCGTCAGACGTGAAATGGAACTCATAAAAATCTATATCCTAGGCATTAGTGAGCTGAAATGGACTGGTATACCATTTTGAATCGAACAATCATATGGTCTACTATGCTGGGAATGACAAATTGAAGAGGAAGAGCATAGCGTTCATCGTCAAAAAGAACATTTCAAAATCTATCCTGAAGTACGACACTGTCAGTGATAGGATAATATCCATATGCCTACAAGGAAGACCAGTTAATATGACCATTATTCAAATTTACACACTAACCACTAATGCCAAAAATGAAGAAATTGAAGATTTTGACCAACTTCTGCAGTCTGAAATTTATCAAACATGCAATCAAGATGCATTGATAATTACCAGTCATTGGAACACAAAAGTTAGAAACAAAGAAGAAGGCTCAATAGTTTGAATATATGGACTTGGTGATAAAAATGATGCAGGAGATCGCATGATAGAATTTTGCAAGACCAATGACTTCTTCATTGCAAATACCCTTTTTCCACAACGTAAACAGTGACTATACCTGTGGACCTCACCAGGTGGAATACACAGGAATGAAATCAACTACATCTGTGGAAAGAGACAATGAAGAAGACAATATCATCTGTCACAACAAGGCCAGGGGCCGACTGTGGAACAGATCATCAATGGCTCATATACAAGTTCAAACTGAAGCTGAAGAAAATTAAAATGAGTCCCCAAGAGCCAAAGTACAACCTTGAGTATATCTCACCTGAATTTAGAGACCATCTCAAGAATAGATTTGATGCATTGAACACTAATGACCAAAGACCAGATGAGTTGTGGGATGACACCAAGGATATCATACATGAAGAAAGAAAAAGGTCATTAAAAAGAGAGGAAAGAAGAAAAGACCAAAATGGATGTCAGAAGAAACTCTGAAACTTGCTCTTGAATGTAGAGTGGCTAAAGCGAATGGAAGACATGATGAGGTAAAAAAGCTGTATAGAAGATTTCAGAGGGCAGCTGGAGAAGACATAGTAAAATACTATAATGAAATGTGCAAAGACCGTTGAGTTAGAAAACCAAAAGGGAAGAACATGCTAGGCATTTCTCAAGCTGAAAGAACCAAAGAACAGTTTCAAGCCTCAAGTTGCAATATTGAAAGATTCTATGGGCAAAATATTGAATGACACAGGAAGCATCAAAGGAAGATAGAAGGAGTACACAGAGCCACTGTATCAAAAGAATTGTTTGGCATTCACCCGTTTCAGGAGATAGCATATGATCAAGAACTGAAGGCAATGGGGGAAAAACAAGCCTCCAGGAATTGACAGAATACCGAGATATTTCAACAAATAAATGCAACACTTGAAACACTCACTCATCTATGCCAAGAAATTTTTAAGACAGCTACCTGGCCAAGCAACTGGAAGAGATCTATATTTATGACCATTCCAAAGAAAGGAGATCCAACAGAATGTGGAAATTATCGAACAATATAGTTAATATCACACACGTAAAATTTTACTGAAGATCATTCTAAAATGATTGCAGCAGCGCATCAACAGGGAACTGCTAGAAATTCAAGCCAGATTCAGAAGAGGACATGGAACCAGGGATATCATTGCTGATGTTGGATGGATCCTGGCTGAAAGCAAAGAATACCAGAAAGATGTTTACCTATGTTTTATTGACTGAAAAGGCATTCTATGAAAAGGCATTCAACCGTGTGGATCATAACAAATTATGGTTAACATTGCAAAGAACTGGAATTTCAGAACACTTAATTGTGCTCATGAGGAACTTGTACATATACCAAGAGGCAGTCATTAGAACAGAACAAGGTGATACAGCATGGTTTAAAATCAGGAGAAGTGTGTGTCAGGGTTGTGTCCTTTCACCATACCTATTCAATCTGTATTCTGAGCAAATAATCTGAGAAACTGGACTACATGAAGAAGAATGTGGCATCAGAATTGGAGGAAGACTCATTAACGGCCTGCTAATGACACAACCTTGCTTGCTGAAAGTGAAGAGGACTTGAAGTACTTACTGATGAAGATCAAAGACTACAGCCTTCAGTATGAGTTACACCTCAACATAAAGAAAAAAATTCTCACAACTGAACAAATAAGCAACATTATGATAAACAGAGAAAAGACTGAAGTTGTCAAGGATTTCATTTTACCTGAATCCACAATATACGCCCATGGAAGCAGCAGTCAAGAAATCAAATGACGCAGTACATTGGACAAATCTACTGCAAAAGACCTCTTTAAAGTGTTAAAAAGCAAAGATGTCACTTTGAGGAAGGTACACCTGACCCAAGTCATGGTATTTTCAATCGCCTCATATTCATGCGAAAGACAGACAATGAATAAGGAAGACTAAAGAAGAATTGATGTATTTGAATTGTGGTGTTGGTGAAGAATATTGAAGATACTATCGACTGCCAGAAGAATGAACAAATCTGTCTTGGAAGAAGTACAGCCAGAGTGCTCCTTGGAAGCAAGGATGGTGAGACTTTGTCTCATATACTTTGGACATATTATCAGGAAGGACCAGTCCCTGGAGAAGGACATCATGCTTGGTAATGTAGAGGGTCATCAAAAAAGAGGAAGACACTCAATGAGATGGATTGACACAGTGGCTGCAACAATGGACTCAAACATATCAATGATTGTGAGGATGGCGCAGGACCAGGTAGTGTTTCTTTCTGTTGTACATAGGGTCACTATGAGTAGGAACCAGCTTCTTAGACATCTAACAACAACATTGTAATTCTACATTTTCCTTTTATCTCATTTAAATCCCTCCTGGTGAAGCTTAAATCCATTTCTTATCATTCTTCCCTCAAAATTACCAGTCATTCATTCATTCACTGAACAAATATTTATTGAATGTCCTTTATAGGCAAATTATATGACAATTATAGTCTTTTAAATATATTGTGACTTAAACTTGCTCATTGTAGCAGATGCTGTGGTAGGTCACCCAGATCCCCTTTTAAGACGTATTCCACCAGCAGCTGGGAGTTTTGGCAGCTGATGGCTCACACCTGCATCCCTTTCAGGATGTTGCCTTTGGTTGAAGGGTTATGCCTCCTCCCCAGGGCAGCCCCTTCCAATGACAGGTCAGTGATGAGGATACAGAAGCCTAGCCTCCTTACACCAATTTGCAACAACTCTGAAGGGCCATCCTGGTTCCAGATTGAACATTTTCCTCTACCCTGTCCTTCCCTTACACCACACTGCAAACACTCTTCTGTTCACTGGTCTCCATCTCTGTTTCCAGAGAATAACAACCTAAAACACCAGTAAAACATGGAGAATCACCTGTCAGAGTCATTCTTCACTCTGTCAGAGTCATTCTTCACAGTTACCTCTATTGTTCCCATAATCTCAGATACTACCCAGAAGCAGTACAGTTTTTTGTTACCAAAATATCCATTGCTTATCAGATGCCAAACATCAAAAAAATAAATGAATACTCATATTTTCCACCAAAACTTTGCAATCTAAATTATGGCATGTGAATAATTCCCAATGCCAAGATTATGTGTAAAGAGAGTGATAAGGTTACTGCTCTATATTAGTTTTCTTTGAAAAGCTCACTGAATCACTAACTGGTCCAGCAGAATGTTTTCAATGGGCTTGTTCTCCTCAGACTCAACTTTCTCATGTAGCCCTTTATATTTCAGTTAGGCTTAATTGTAGATTGTTTCACCAATCATGAAAGCAAACACTGGTAACTAGCAAACTATTTTACCTGTAAGTCTTTGTTTACACAATGCCGATGAACTACTTTGTCTTGTGTTGTAGCCTTTGCACCATATGCCAAGCTTGAGCAGAGTCAGGAGAGAGTGAGAGGCCTCCACACTGGAGGGGCCTTGCATAGTAAGACACAAGTTTCAGCCTAGTTACTCTTTGCTTTATTTAGAGTCACTTGGTTTTTTGATTTGTAGTTTACCTTGGTGGCGCAGTGCTTAAAGAGCTACAACTGCTAACCAAAAGGTAGGCAGTTTGAATCCACCAGCTGCTCCTTGGAAACTCTATTGGGCAGTTCTACCCCGTTCTATGGGGTCACTATGAGTAGGAATCGACTCGACGTTAACATTTTTTTTTTTTTGGTATGGTTACCCTGGGTGGCATGAGCTGTTTAGGATTAGCTGCTAATCTAAAGGTTTATAGGGATAGCTAGCTAGCTAGATAGGTAGATAGATAGACAGACAGACAGATAGAAAGATAGATAGTGAAAAATTAGTATCATTGTATGCCAAATTTAGGGCCCGGTATAATTACTGACATCAAGCTGATATTCCTGAGAGTCAAAGGAAAACTGAAATTGTATCATTCATATTTTGTCTTAAAAGCATACCATTCTTCAATAAAGCAAAGATTTTCCTGATACCTAGCTTTGACAGGGACAACTTATCTGAAATGTGGAGGTCAGTATTTTTTATGACATTCTGACAAGAGTAAAGACAGTTCTCATAGGAAAATTTTTTAAGTTTTCCTTAATCCAAGCTGAGGGCATAATGCCCAAATCCAACTCAGTGGAAGCAGTTTTCTGGAAAAATAAGAAAGTACGTGGTCAACAGACACAGCTTCCTGATAGTCGACGTTCCAGAATAAGGATGTCAGGAACACAGCTCATTACCTAGCCCAGCACTACCCTCACCTCTACTGTCTTAGTCATCTAGTGCTGCTATAACAGAAATACCACAAATGGATGGCTTTAACAAAGAGAAATTTATTCTGTTACAGTCTAGTAGGCTACAAGTCCAAACTCAGGGCATTAGCTTCAGGGGAAGGCTTTCTTTCTTTGTTGGTTCTGGAGGAAGGTCCTTGTCATCAATCTTCCCTTGGTCAAGGAGCTTCTCAGGTGCAGGGACCCCGGGTCCGAAGGATGCGCTCAGCTCCCGGTGCTGCTTTCTTGGTGGTATGAGGTTCCCAACTCTCTGCTCTCTTCCCTTTCATTTTATCTCTTGAGAGACAAAAGGTGATGCAGGCTACACCCCAGGGAAACTCCCTTTACACTGAATCAGAGATGTCACCTGGTTAGTGTGTCACATCGTACCCTAATCCTCTTATCTTGCCTCACTAACCACAGGCAGAGATTAGGATTTACAGCACACAGGAAAATTACAATCACAAAATGGATAACAATCACACAATACTGGGAATCATGGCCCAGCCAAATTGATACACATGTTTTTGGGGGACACAATTCAATCCATGACATCTATATAGGGTGTGCTAGTAGGTAATAGAACTCTTTCCTGCTTAGGCCAAACTGTGCCCTTGGCCATCACTACAGATTGATTAATGCTGTCAAAAAGTGAAGCTTATTTGTTGTCATGGACCTGGACTCTCCAGAATTTCAATCTGAGCTTCAGAGAGTACACAATTATGCATAACATTTTAGGTGTATGTCTCTGTCCTAGTTGCCTACTGCTGCGATTAAAAAATACCATAAAAGTAGGTGACTTTAAAGAATAGAAATTCATTGTCTCCCATTTCTCAAGGCTAGAAATGTACATCAGGATATCAACTATATTGATTCCTTCTTGGAGCTCTGAGAGAGGAACCGTTCCATACGTCTTTCCTAGTTTCGGTGGTTCCCAGCAATCCTTGGCTTTCCTTAGTTTGTAGATGTATCTTCACATGGGGTCTTCCCCCTGTGTGTCTCTGTGTCTGTTCTCCACATTTATAAGACAATACTCAGGTTGGATTAGGACTCACCCTAGTCCAGTATGACCTCGTGTTAACCTAACTGATAACATCTCAAAGATCCTTTTTCCAAACAAAGTCACATTCACAGGTACAGGAGTTAGGACTTCAACATATTTTGGGGGGAGACATAATTCAATCCATAACAGTCTCTAAGTACATCTTTCTAGGGAGAGACTTCAGAGCTTTGAATTCTTTCTCAACAGAATCCATGAAAGGATTACAGTCAGAAATGCATTGACCACAGGTCTTTTAAAAGCAATCCTCCTTTAATTTTCTGTCAAGAGCTTTGGATAAAATGTCAGCAGCAAACAGTTCAAAGGTATACTCTCTGACTAGGGCCTCTGTCCAGCATGCTATGCTACTGATTAAAGGCAGGGCTATATGCTCTGGTGATCAAAGCACACAGATGGACAGAAGCACTCTTGTAAGAACTAAGAGCCTTACCTCGGCAGCACCTGAACCCACCTGCATGTGGAAGAGGGGGGAGGAAGAGCCTCTGCACAGCCAGTCAAAAGTATTTCTTGAGGGTTTACCCTGCCAGAAAATGAGGACACCGTGTTAAACAGGATTCCTGTCCAGAAAGGGGCTCATTCTAGTGATTAAATAATAATTAACTACTATTTGTATTATTTGCTGTGAAGGAAAAGGAGGGGTGGAATTGTCCTTAAATATGAGCTGAGTAAGGGAGGAGCCCAAGACGGCTGCTTGGTCAGACACACCATAATGTCCCCCTACAACAAAGATGCTAGAAATCAAGTAATATAAATACAGATGACAACCTTGGAACCATGAACATCAAATGGAAGACTGAAGAATTAGACAGAGTACCAAATGAAAGGGAGAGAGTGAGTGGAAGAGGAGATTTATGGATCCTCAGCACCCAGCTAGCTGGCCCGGCGCAGCGTGGCCCTTTTGAGACAAGGCAGGCAGTGCTTGGATGAGGAGCATAGGAAGGCAACTCCACAGAATCCACAAGAGGAGAGATACTGTGTAAACAAACCTGGAATGAAGCAAGGTGAGCAAGACTTACGCTGGATCTAAAAAAGGAAAATATAGGACGGCAGATGAGAGCTCCAGTGGTCCAACTGACCACAGAGCAGGAAGGGAGCCTGGAGGCAGGGAGAGGACTACTCACTAGCTATGGTGCCTGACCATTTGGACAGGAAATGCTCACTGAGTAGTAAAACCATAGACTAACAACTAGAAATCCCCCACCCATCCAGCCTCTGTGCAACTCCCCTCACCTTGCATTTATTCAGGCCAAGCTCTAATCGCCTTGTGCAGGTTGCCAGAAGTGCCCCTGAACCCACACTCAGCGACAGTCAGAAGAGGTCACTGCACCCCCTGCCTAGCGACCAGTGGCATGCTCCCGTGCCACACACCCAGCAAATGGTGTGGCACTCCCCATGCTGCCCTCCCAGCAATTGGAGGCGTGCTTCTGCACCTCCTGCCCTGCAGCTGGCAGCACACTCCACACCTCGTGGACTTGTTTTAATTTACTTCATCTTCAACTTGAACTTGCATATGAGCAATTGATGATCTGTTCCACAGTCAGCCCCTGGCCTTGTTCTGACTGATGATATTGAGCTTCTCTATCATCTCTTTCCACAGATAAAGTCTATTTGATTCCTGTGTATCCCATCTAGTGAGGTCCACGTGTATAGTCACTGCTTATGTTGTTGAAAAAAGATATTTGCAGTGAATAAGTTGTTGGTCTTACAAAATTCTGTCATGCAATCTCTGACGTCATTTCTGTCACCAAGGCCATATTTTCCAGCTACTGATCTTTCTTTGTTTCCAACTTTTGCATTCCAATGAACAGTAATTATCAGTGTATCTTGATTGCATGTTTAAACCATTTCAGACTGCAGAATTTCATAAAAATCTTCCATTTCCTCATCTTTAGCATTAGTGGTTGGTGCATAAATTGAATAATAGTCTTATTAATTGGTCTTCCTTGTAGGTGTGTATGGATATTATCCTATCACTGACAGCATTGTACTTCCAGATAGATTTTGAAATGTTGTTTTTGACTATGAATGTGATGCCATTCCTCTTCAATTTGTCATTCCCAGCACTGCAGACCATAGGATTGCCTGATTCAGAATGGCCAATACCAGTCCATTTCAGCTCACTAATGCCTAGGATTTCCATCTTTATGCATTCCATTTCATGTTTGATGACTTCTAATTTTCCTAGATTCATACTTTGCACATTCCATGTTCCAATTATTAATGGATGTTTGCAGCTGTTTCTTCTCATTTGAGTCATGCCACCTCAAGAAATGAAGGTCCCTAAAGCTTTACTCCATCCATGTCATTAAGGTCGACTCTGCTTTGAGGAGGCAGCGCTTCCCCAGTCGTATTCTGAGTATTTTGAGTGCCTTACAGCCTGAGGGGCTCATCTTCCAGCACTATGACAGTGTTCCACTGCTATTCATAAGGTTTTCACTGGCCAATTTTTTCAGAAGTAGACCTCCAGGTCCTTCTTCCTAGTCTACCTTAGTCTGGAAACTCTGCTGAAACCTGTCCACCGTGGGTGACCCTGCTGGTAGTTCAGATACCGGTGGCATAGCTTCCAGCATCACAGCAACACGCAAGCCACCACAGTATCATAAACTGACAGGTGCGTGGGGTTAGATACCTGGAACCTCACAAAAATTAAATACTTATGCTCATCAAAAGACTTTATCAAAATAGTAGAAAGAAAACCTGAAGACTGGAAAAAAAAAATTCTTTGGTAAGCATTTAATCTCCAAAATACACTGAAAACTTCAATAGCAAAAAGACAAATAATCCAATAAAAAATGGGCAAAGGATACAAACAGACACTTTACCACAGAGGACATTCAGCTGGCTAACAAATACATGAAAACATGCTGTGATCATCAGCTATTAGAGAGATGCAAATGAAAACTTGGTGAGATACCATCTCAACCCTCCAGAAATGGCATTGATCTAAAAAACAGAAAACAACAAAACCTGGCAAGGTTTGGGGAGACTAGAAATTTTATACACTGGTGGTGGGATTGTAAAATGGTACAACCACTGTGAAAAATGGTATGGCACTTCCTCAAAAAGCTAGAAATAGAAATACCTTACGATCCAGCAATCCTACTTCTGGGTGTATACCTTAGAGATCTAATAGCAGTGATACGAATAGGTATATATGCACTCCTATATTCATTGCAGCGTTATTCACAACAACAAACAGATGGAAACAACCTAAGTGCTCATCAACAGATGAGTGGATGAACAAATTATGGTACATACTTAAAATGGAATACTATGCAGCTATAAAGAATAATGATGAGTCCTCGAAACATATTATAGCATAGATGAATCTGGAGGCCATTATGCTTAGTGAAAAAAGTCAATCACAAAAGGGCAAATATTGTATGTTCTCAAGAATAGGTATACACACTGAAAGCAACGTTCTTTGATGGTTACCAGAGATGGGAGGGGGAGAGAGGGTAAATCACCTTGTAGATTTAGACACATGTTATTTTTGATGATGGGAAAGGCAATACCCAATATGGGTGAAGTCTGCACAACTTGACCAAGGTAAATGATGACAGTAAGAAGTACACAAGAATAAGGGACAATTTTGGTAAATGCTGTAACATACAATTTTGCAGCAACAGTAATAACAACCAAAAAATATGTGGGTGGTTACATAGGTAGATATACATGCATATATGTATATAGGAAGGCACCTGTGAATATATGGGTGTGCATATATAGGTGTATCTGTAGGCATATGTATATACATGTTAGTGTGTGCTACATATATATTTATATATATAATAAAGCACACGGGGGCACAATTGTGGATACTTCCTAGACATAACTAAATACCTCCCAGGCTTGGTATAACAGAGTTCATAAAGATATTGTTCTACATCCTAGTTTGGTGAGCAGCATCTGGGGTCTTAAAAGCTTGCGAGCGGTCATCTAAGATACAACTATTGGTCTCTACTCATCTGGAGCAAAAGAGAAAGAAGGAAACTGAAGACTCAAAGAAGAAATTAATCTACAGGACTAATAGCCTATATGAACCACAGTCTCACCTATCCTGAGACCAGAAGAACTAGAGGGTGCCCGGCTACCTCTACTGAACATTTTGACCAGGGACACAACAGATTAGGTGATCCTGGATAGGATGGGGAAAAAATTTAGAACAAGACTCAAATTCCTAAAAAAAGCCAGACTTACTGGACTGTAGATACTACAGGATCCCCCGAGACTATTGCCCTGAGATACCCTTTAAATCTGAAACTTAACCCACTCCCAGAGGTCACTTTTCAGCCAAATAATAGATTGGCTTATAAAATAAACAATATGATCTATGACTACTGAGCAGCTTTAAACAATCATCTATATGAGACTACACAGTCTATATGTACCCTAAAGCAAAGATGAGAAAGTAAGGGAAGGCAGGGAAGCTAGATTAATGGAAATAGAAAAACTGGAGTGGAAATAATGAAGAATGCTGACACATTATGAGAAATGTAACCAATGCCACTGAACTATATGTACTAAAAAGAAAAAACAAACAAACAAACCTGTTGCCGTCAAGTCGATTCCAACTCAGAGCGACCCTATAGAACAGAGTAGAACTGCCTCATAGGGTTTCCAAGGAGCAGCTGGTGGATTCGAACTGCTGACTCTTTGGTTAGCAGCTGATCTCTTAACCACTGCACCACCAGGGCTCCGAACAATATGAATAGAAATTGTTAAATGGGAATCTAATTTGCTGTGTAAACTTTCGCCAAGAATACAATAAAATAATAGAATCAGTGTCTTTCAGAACACAAACAAAAGGACAAACGTCCAAAATTCTCACCAAGCATAGCAAGAATGCAGTATTTATTTAATAGTCTTTTACAGGCCTACCTCAGCATGTTAGTTTAGGAATATAGAAATATGGTGTTTATACTATAAACAGATCTAATTTCATCTTGTCAGTTAGTTGTTGTTGTTTCTGTTGTTATTGTTGCTACTGCTGCAGTTGAGTCAGCCTCCAACTCATGGAATGCAGGACTATTGTGATCCATAGGGTTTTCATTGGTTAATTTTTGGAAGTAGACCACCAGGCCTTCCTTTGTAGTCTTCTTAGTCTGGAAGCTCCACTGAAACCTGTTCAGCATCATAGCAACACAAGCCTCCACTGAAAAATGGGTGCAGATGAGGTTCATTGGCCCGTCGAACCCTGTCTCCCATATGAGAGGCAGGAATTCTACCACTGAACCACCACTGCACCCTCTGGTCATTTTAGGACTATATCTGTTGCTGTCGAGTCGATTCCGACTCATAGCAACCCATAGGACAGAGCCTAACTGCTCCATAGAGTTTCCAAGGAGCGGCTGGTGGATTCAAACTGCCAACATTTTGGTTAGCAGCCGAGCACTTAACCACTGTGCCACCAGGGCTCTGGCACCACCAGGACTATAGAAATGCATTATTTATAACTTTGATCATAAAATAGTTTTTTGGTATGTAGAATTCAGAGAACAGATTACTTAGATAATAACTTCAAATAGACTTATTTAGTTTATTTTTAAAAGTGTAGATTTCACCACAAAATGAAGCCACAAATTGACGACTATAGGAATTTAGTGTTTCTTGATTTTATGACTGTTAGAAGCATTCTATAGAAATGATGTTAGAAGCATTCTCTAGAAATGGTGGCAGAAATGTGTGGTGGCTCCCATCTGCTCCATGAAGCATGAGAAACACGCACTAAACATGAAGAAGGTAGAGGAGAAATGCTAGCGGTTTGAGGAGAATAGAGTATATTCAAAATTATCATTTCAGTTTGTCATCTACACAAAATCAAAAGAAACCTCTGTCAAGCAACCTAAATTAGTCAATTTAGGACATCATCTGTAACCATGAACAGATACACAAAGTGCACCACTGTAAGATTCTAGGGTCAGACTGTCTACATTTGGAGCCACCTCCTTCACTTACTAGCTTTGTGGTCTTAACACTCAGTGCCTCGCTTTTCTCATCTGTATAATGGGGTTAATAATAGGACAAACCTTAGACAGGCGTTTTAAATATTAAATGATTGAGGTATATAAACCCTTACAACAGCACCTGATACACACTGTGCAAGTGTTGGCAATAATTATTTGAGGAGAGCCAACAGTAAAAGTGACTAGAGCTAAAATCAACATTCAGAATAAATAACCCAAATGGAAAGAGAAATACTTCAAAAAAATAAGAAAGCTTTTAGAAATTAGAATTTAATATTGCTAAATTAGCATTTTCACAGAACATTAAAAAGCTATTAGTCATAAAACAAGAATATAAAATAGTTCTCTAAACAAGAATGTTAAAGAAAATTTACAGCATGAAACATAAAAAGACTCAGTTAAGATTTATAGAAGACCAGTTCAGGAGATCCACAGCAGACTGCCTGCTGATCAACAGAATCTGTTTTCTCTTGTTCCTATCCTCACAGCTGGACTGCATTGCCTAGCCATCTTGCAATTTGTGTGGCCCAGGACCTGAGTTCTAGTCCATGAAACTTGAATGGAAGTGATGTGTATCCCTCCCAAGCCTAGCCCATGACATCCTGCCCTGCACAGTCTTCCAGGTTGTGAGACCATGGTACAGTCATAAAATGGCCATTATTCAGAATAGCTGGAGTCTTGGTTGTCTGTGTGGAAGTGGCAGTGAACAGGGCTGAGAAGATGGGCACAGGTATATCAAGAACCTTGGATGTTCTACTTTGGTGAGTGGTGTCTAGGGTCTTAAAAGCTTGCAAGTGGCCACCTAAGATGATGCATCAATTGGTCCCAACCATGTGGAGTAAAGGACAGTGAAGAACACCAAAGACACAACGAAAGTATTAGCCCAAGAGACAGAAAAGGCCACATAAACCAGAGACTTCATCAGTCTGAGACCAGAAGAACTAGATGGTGCCCGGCTACCACCAATGACCGCCCTGACAGGGAACACAACAGAGAGTCCCTGATGGAGCAGGAGAAAGGTGGCGTGCAGAACTCTAATTCTAGTAAGAAGACCAGACTTAATGGTCTGACTGAGTCTGGAGGAACCCTGGAAAGCGTGGCCGCGGATTCTCTATCAGCCCAGAAATAAAACAATTTCCAAGGCCAACTCTTCAGACAGGAATTGGACTGGACTGTGGGACATAAAGTGATACTCATGAGGAGTGTTCCTCTTAGCTGAAGTAGATACAAGAGCCTAAACAGTCAGCTTCTGTCCGGAGGTGAGATGGGAAGGCAGAGAGGGTTAGGAGCTGATTGAATGGACATGGGAAATCGGGTGGAAAGGGGGGCATGCTGTCACAGTATGGGGAGAGCAATTAGAGTTATGTAACAATGTATGTATAAATTTTTGTATGGAAAAAAAAAACAAAAAACCTTGAATGTTGTGCTAAGGAATTTGAACTTAGCCTCGAGGCATTGAGGATCTACTGAAGTATTTGTTTTGTATAACCCAAAAGACCAAACCCACTGCCGTCCAGTCAATCCGACACATAGCAACACTATAGGACAGAGTAGAACTGCCCCATAGGGTTTCCAAGGCTATAAATCTATGGAAGCAGACTGCCACTTCTTTCTCCCATGGAGTGGCCGGTGGGTTCTAACCACCCACCTTTTGGTTAGCAGCTGAACGTTTTAACCACCTCTTTGTATAGAAGGGAATATAATAAACAAATCTGCATTTAGAAAATTCACTTCTTTGGCTGTGTAGAGGATATCTAAGAGGGCGGGAGAGGTGAAGTGGAATGAATGCTGGAAGCCATTAGGGGACATATGTAATCACCCAGGTGAAAAGTGGTAAGACTTGAATTAAGGCCGTATCAGTGGGATGTAAAGGAGATAGAGTCCAAAGAAAATTTTGGTAGGTAAAGTCAACAAGTTTATTGGGTGTGGGGAGATGGGATGTCAGGGTAAGAAATAAAAGTAGATGCAGATGCCATTATATCTGAAGGGTGTGCCATGGCTTTGGGGGTGTTTATGCCTATGGCTTTGTTATAGATTGAATTGTGTCCCCAAAAATCTATGCTGAAGTCCTGATTCCTGCACCTGTGAACTTGATCCTGTTTGTAAATAGAGTTTTTCTTTTTTTATGGTAATGAGGTCACACTAGAGTATGGTGGGCCCTAAATCTAATCCCTTCTGAGTGGTGTCTTATAAAAAGGGAAAACAGACACAGAGGTGCACACACACAGGAGGAAAAGGCCATGTGTGGTCTGTCTACAAGCCAAGGAATGCCAAGAATCACACAGGGCTGAAAGAAGCTGGAGGAGACAAAGAGGGGTCTTCCCTTAGAAAGGACAGAGCCTAGTCCTGCCAAGGCCCTGAATCCAAGATTGTGAGACAATAGATTCCTGTTCTTTGAAGCCACCCACTTGCAGTATTTTTGTTAGGGCAGCTCTAGAAAACTAAGACAGGCCTCTATTTCCTCTGAGAAGTTAGAGGATTGTTGTATGTGTGCTCACCACCATCACACCCTACACTCCATCCATGTCAAACTATTTTCTGGCTGTTTCATTTATCCCTGGCCTTGCAGGTGTTATTTTCTCCATCTGGAATGTGCAGTACCCCAAACCCCTTCACAATCTATAAAACTCTGTCACCTCCCTTATCCCACATCAGGCAACAAGTCTTCTGTGAGACTTCTCTCACTCCTGTTCACTCCTTCTGTGGGCTCTCTGTGCTCCATTCATCTTATCTCATGTAGGGCTTATGAAAACATGGCCAACGTGCTCACTTGGCATCCCCATGGCTACATGGAGAGCTCATTGGTAGTAGAGATACATTTCATCTTTGTGTGTCTGATCATTAGCAGAAGGACCATACTATAATAGGTGCTCAGTAGATGTTTGGTGAATGAGCTCATTTATCAATGAGAAGAAAGAGAGCAGGAGAAAGGTCTAAATATTGAAATAGTACCATCCTTACCTCCATTCTCATGAGAAGAATAGAGAGAACTGAATAGCAATACCTGGAGGGACTCGCAGCATTGAAAAGATCATAGTTAAGGTTGGGAATGACACATATGTACAATTCACACAGTTATATGATTCCTATTCCTTTCATTGCTTCAACTTTTTTTTTTATTGTACTTCAGGTGAAGCCTTAGAGAACAAATAGTTTCTCATGAAACAGTAGTACACATATTGTTTTATGACATTGGTTAACAACCCCACAATATATTAACCCTCTAACTTCTCAACCTTTTTTTTTTTTTGGTGAAAATACACATAGCCAAAGATACACCATTCAAAAATTTCTACATGCACAGTTCAGTGACATTGATGACGCTCTTCCAAATT
>NW_004444158.1:1486327-1497410 GCF_000243295.1 Trichechus manatus latirostris
CCTGTTTGCTGGTCTCTGAAAGGAGTCCAAGATGGTGGATCCACTCTGCGTTATCTGGTAGGGGACCTCTGCATCAATCTCTCCTCGCTGTCCATTCTCTGTCAGTTTTCTCACTCCATTTGGTGCTTGGCTGAGTTCCTTATCTCTTCATTTGATGTTTTAGGGTTTCAGGATTATTGTATTCTCTGTTCGGCTTAGTTTTTCAGATCTTTGCTGTGGAGGGACGGCTTGGTGCTTCTGCCTAGAGCGCCATTTTGCCGGAACTCCTCATTGCTTCAACTTTTATCAATTTTCTTATAAGAAAACTCTACTTGGGAGAAGGAGCATGTAAACACATTTGCATTAAGGGGGAAAAAAAAGAAAGAAAAGAACCAGAGTTTTTCAAAATTGTACGTATACATCATACTCAAGTGAACGTCACCCTCACATTCACATACTGAAATGGATTATGGGTACCTTTAACTCTCAAGGCATATCAGTTTTCCATTTGTTGTGTGGTCTAGACTTCCAGTTATTTACCCAATACACATTTCTCCTTTTTCCTAGTATCAGAATCTCAGTTTCATTTTGAGTGGCAATGTGACCAGCTTAAAGACCACATTTCCCATCTTCTAGTGCAGCTAGATGTGGCCATTTAAGTAAGTGCTGGCTAATGAGATGTCAGTGAAAGTGTGGCATGAGAGTTCATGTGGCTCTTCAAAAAGAGCTGACTTGGCTAGGGAATTTGCCCCTTATTCCTTCCTTCTTTCCTCCTTCTTCTGGCATTGTGCCTGATGGCTGGCACTGCAGCAGCTATCTTAGAACATGAGGTGACCTTGAATTTGGAGGATAGCTCTAGAAAGGAAGAACATAAATATATTAAGCGTATGTGTCCCTGACAAAAAGCAGAATACAGCACTTGACTACCTACCTCTGGACTGCTTTTCTTGAAAAAACATATAAATATCTTTATGATTAGACTACTGTTATTTTGGATTTTCCAATAAAAACTACCAAATCTAATACTCACTGGTATAGCTTGCCTTCTGGTAACTAACATAAGTACCCTAATAATTCTTAATCTGACTTTACTATGATTGCCATAGTTTAGTTTAGTGTATGCTCAGGAGGTTACAAAATTTCATCTAAATGGGAAAGTTAGGGAAATGTGATGTAACTCTGCCTTGTGTCTTGTGATGTCTGGAAGGGCTTGAAGGTAGAGTCTTATTGGAAGACAAAACAATTGTTCTCCTTGCTGATCACAAAACAAAAAACAAAAACATACAAACAAAAATTTGCTGTGAAGTCAGTTCTGTTTCATGGCAACCGCATGTGTGCAGAGTAGAACTGCTCCATAGGGTTTTCAAGGCTGTGATCTTTTGGAAGCAGATCACCAGGCCTTTCTTCAGAGGTGCCTCTGGGGACATTTGAACCACCAACCTTTCAGTTAGTAGTCCAGCTCTTAACCGTTTGTGCCACCCAGGAACACAAACACACTCAATGTCTTGAATATGGTGTAAATCATATCTTGTCTTTTCTACATCCCCAGTCTTTGGAAAGTCAACCAGATACGGCTGTCCAAAAATCCTTTTCTCCCTCAGTGTGCTTTCCTCCTTCCTTCCAACCACCCTGTCCTCTGCCCTATGGCCCCAGCTCCATCTGCTCCTACTCTTTGTAGTCTAGCGAGGAGCTGCATTCGCTCAGAGTTCCTCTTCGTTGGAGGGTGATAGTGGACATGTTCATTCTTTAAATTGGAATAGCTACAAGACAGACCTATCATGATAACATTACTCACATTCATAGCATAGCCTCTCTGTGTTATTATGCTAAAAACTTCCATTTCAGATAGAGTGAGGATAGGAAGGAAAGAAAAGGATAAAGGGGAGAGAAAACTTGTCCTGCCACAGTGTGTTATTATCTGTGTCTTCCACTAAGCTCTAAGTTCCTTGAAGGAAAGTACTCTGATTTGTTGCTCTTCCTTATTTCCTGTGTCTAGGACAGTAGCAGGTACATTCAGCCACAATGTCATTTACTCATTAAATGAGTGAATGAATATGTAATAACTGGGCAAATGTTTGCCTCTGGCATTGTGGTTGTCCTAGCATCAACCACAACAAAGCAGGGGTAATGGACCTCAGTGAATGCTTGCTCTGGTTAGTGCTATTCATAAAAGATTAGTAATGCCAGACAGTAAGGCAGTGATTGGATCATCCACATCCATTCATTCATGCAGAGAGTTAAAAGTCAAAAGAAGTTTGGAGTTCAAGTGGAGTGGAAAGAGAATTGTTGGAGAACACACCCTTCCTATTTCCTTTAGCGTGGCTTCACTCAGCATTTGTTCTTCCACTTCTACCTTTGAATAACCCAGCTTCCTATTTTGTGCATTGGTTCAAAAGTCAAAAAAGTAAAATAGAACCCCAAAAGGCAACATATTGAGCACTTGTGTTACCTGAATACAAGACTTATAGTAATTGTATAGAAATTGTGATCATCATTTTCCCCCACCACTGGTTTTGGTTTGTCTGCCTTTCACAGCATAAGAACAAAACACTTTCACAGAGCAATTCAAAACGTTAGAAAATGCTGTGCATTAAAAATTATTTCCACTTTTGGATAGATGTGATGTGTCTTCTGAAACTATTTATATCCAACAGCTGTACCTGTCTTTGAGAAACTTGATTAAAAAAAAAAGTAACATGATGAAAGACTTTACAGTTTTCTGTGTAGAATCTTTGGTAAATCCTTTGCTGCTTGGATTTATAGGTAATATATGCATTTAAAAGCAAAAGCTACAAGAACCTTGTCAATATAGACATTTTTGTTTAGTTAGCTACACTTTAACTAGATGTGTAATTTTGGGAAGAGATGGCAAGATTGTTGTTATATCATAAAGTTTAACTGAAAAACCATAATAGGTGGGGTGGTCCAGGCCAAAGGAACAGCCCGGCAGGCTTTATTAGTGACTGACTCCATTTTTTAAAATAGTTGATGTGATAATTAAGCAAATGAGTAGTCTTTTTTTTTTTTCTTCAATTTTAATTCTGAGCTTGCCACCGACAGGAAAAGAATTGAAAGAAAAAAAGAAAACCTTTTGCACACAAAATAATAGAAAGCAAAATTAAAATAACCTAAATATAGAGACATGTTAACATTTCTGAAGTTATTTCCAAAGTGAATATTGACTGGGACCAATATGATTTATGCTTTGAATATATAGAAATTCTTGAGATAAATCACCACATAAAGACTGAACAGCAAATCAACACATAAACACACATTTTCCCCTTTGAGAAAACTTTGTTTTTATTCTGGTGCGTTACAACAATGAAATTTTTATTTTATTTTGTTTTGTATGGTGGTGAAGTATAACAAAACATTTGCTATCTTAAGCATTTTTAAGTGTACAATAAAGTGACGTTAGTTACATTCACCATCTTGAGCAACCATCACCACTATTCATTTTCAAATGCTTTTCATCCCCCTAAACAACAACAAACCGAAACTTAGGAGCAGTGGTGGTTCAGTGGCAGAATTCTTGCCTTCCGCGAGGAAGACCCAGGTTCTATTTGTGGCCTATGTACATACCTACAATGCAACCAGCACCCATCTGTCAGTGAAGGCTTGTTTGTTGTTATGATGCAGACCAGACTTCAGCAGAGCTTCTAGACTAAGACAGACTAGAAAGAAAGGCCTGTCCATCTGCTTCTGAAAATCTGCCAGTGAAAACCCTATGGGTCACAATGATCTGATCCTGTTGTGCATGAGGTTGCCATGAGTTGGGGCTGACTTGACAGCCACTAACAACAACAGTAAGCAGAATCTCAGTAGCCTTTAAGTAGTAACTCCCCATCTCCTCCTCCCTCTTTCCCCTGGTAATTACTAATAAACTTTGATCTCTATGCATTTGCCTATTCTAAGTATTAGCGATGAAATAATTTTAAGGAAGTAGCAAAACAGCATGAGGGAAAATACAAGCATTGGAACCAAAACGCTTCTTTAAGCATCACCTTGCTCTTCCATCCTGCCCCTTTGGCTCTGACTGTTCAGCCCCACTTGGAGCCGGTCCCCAGGAGCAGGGAGCCTCGCCTCCAACCCAAGACTCCAACTCATCTCCGACACCCATGACTTGATATCTAATTTATTCCCAGGGAGTCCTTTCAGAAAATCTGTCTTAAACTATGATAAAAGCAATACATATTAGGATGGTTATTCTTATTATTCTATTATTCTTATATTGAGAACTTAAATTGGCTGGGTGAATATTTTAGCAAATGTTGTTGCATTTATTCCTCACAACAGCCCTGTTTCTGTACAGTTACTATATTCAAGTAGCACAAACATTGCCACTATCTGCACTTCATAGAAGAGAGAACAGAGACACTAATTTTTCAAGGCACACGTGACTTGAGAGGTGACTAGGTTAGAAGGCACATGTTTACTATTATTAGTACTACTCCTCTAACTTAGACTGCAAACATTCAGCAAGATCCACAGCCAGAGGAGTAGTCTGAAAGTATATCTTTAGTCTCATCAAGGGGTCAAATTAATGTTGTACTACTTGGCGGAAAAAGAGTAGTAGTTTTCTTGGGATGGGGTAAGATTAATGAAGAAATGAGAAGTTACAGGACTCATTCTCATGGAGAGAAGAAAAACGCTAGAATTTCGAAATGCTTCTTGGGCCTTCTCTAACAGAAGATTGGAATAGCTCATTTTCTGTCTTTTCAAACTCAATTTACCCTGTTATCGCCCTAGAAGACAAACAGAGTGCAGGTGCTTTGCAGGTCCACCAGCGATGGCTTCTCAGTGGGGCTCTGTCATGATACAGCTGTATTTTAGAGAACTAAACTCTGGAAGCAGAAGGGAGATGGACTGAGAAGAGAATGGTGACATAGTGGGAGGAGAGGTGCATGCGTGCAGCTGGGCAGAGGTGGCACTATCCTCTCCTCTTCCAAGCCACCCTCCATGTGGCCCATCATTGTTTCCTACAACAGAGCCGGAGCTGGCCAACCTGTGATTAGTACCTTTCGAATCACACAGGCTAGCAAACTGTATGTCTGATATTCACACTCCAAAGCTTATGCTCACTCTGCTATATCATGCTAGAATTTTGAACCTCAGTGCCTGAGTAATCTATTCTCAGAGTGGCTACAGTAGGGATGGAAAGGAAGAAACTAAGGCCAAAGAAGTGGTACTGATAACCATGGTGGAATGGACGAGAGGGCAAGAGTGTACATACATGAGCCCACTGAATGGGAGACTCCCGAGGAGAAGCCAATGTTCACTACCAACCACCCCAGAGAGCCCAGTATTGCGTCTCATGCAGCACGCAAATGGGATAGTTATTTGTTGAATGAGTATTTGAATAACTGTATAAAAAGAGTGTAGAAAACCAGTGGACTGGGGGTTATGATATCACCAACGCACAACACAGAAATAAGGGAAGATAAATGTTTAGAGAAAAAATGTGAATTCAGTTTTAGACTTTTTAAGTTTAAGTAAACAAACATGATAGTAAAGATTGAAACGTTTGACATATTTGTCTAGCTCACAAAGGAAAATCATAGGACTCCTATGTTTCTATCAGCTTCTGCCAACCCCTCCTGTTTTACTAGTATGTGACCAAGAAACTGAAATATTTTTTTATGGTCCTAACAGACTAAACCTCTGGGACCCACTGATGCCACTGGAGGGGCTGTATGTCTACGGGGGAGAATTCCTGATTGGATGACAAAGACCCTGAGAACAGTAAGTTGGGGTGGGAAGCAATGTGGAAAGAACAGAGCCCTTGAAGCTTGGATAACCTAAACTGATAGAAAGGATTAAGGTTATAGGCATGTGTATCTAAAATGCAAAGCAAAATTACTACCAGCTTATTACTATGCCTCCTCAATCCTGCACGTCCTACCCAACAACAACAGCAGCACACGCACATAGACACATACGTCTGGAGACAATTACGGGCCTAAAAAAATCTGCTGATTAGTTTCCTGACTGACTTTTTTGGAACCGTATTCTAGCAAAAAAATTCCTGAGGGAAAAGGATCAATGCATAGTAATTTATTGGAAGTGAATACTATCTCTATTTCTCCAAATGAAACACTAATAACTTTAGAAATGTGCCCCTTTATTTATAGCTTTATTTCCTAGTGACTTTATATAGGTTACTTTGGTGAAAGCTGAAAATCTTTCACACACTGGTTATTAATAATGTGTAGCATAAAATAATAGAGTAGAAACACCTTCTTTTGAGTGACTCACTATTTTTCCTCTTCTGACTCACAGGTACCTCCTTTTCTTGATTCCTCATATTACGGATCAGTAAATATTCTGGTAATCTAGTTCATGTATATATCAGGGCTAAAAACAGAACACTAACTGACAGTGACTTGGGGGTCTGGATAATGTTAACATCTAGGTGGAGGAGAACGGGTTAACTAAGAAGGAAAGAAGGGGACAAACAAGGGGCAAGAAGGAGAGAAGAAGGAGGGATGAGGGCCTACCGAGTAGATGTCTTCCAAGCTTTTTTGAACTTAATCCATATGCTCCATTATAACCAGGAAATTAAAAAAAAATTATTTAAAATATTTAACACCATAGAGAGGAGAACTAAATTTCAATTACCTCAGTTCCTGTGATCCTCTTTTAATTATGGAAGAAACAGCATCTAAAATAGAGAAAACATAAGCATCTTAGAAATATAAAGTTATCTATCTCTCCAAAGTCAAAATGAAAGTAGTCTTGCTTAGAGGAAAAATCTACCTACTTACATATGAACATGTATGTGAATTATATGTGTAACTATGATATAATGTTAAGGTAGTAATGTTCCCTGGAAACTGTCGCTTCAGTGAATTCCTCAGAATTTATCCTGCATATTCTACGCTATTAAGCTTTCAAATCTTCCACCAGGAACCCAGCGAGGCAGTCAGTTCTTTGAGCCTTCTCCGGCTTCAACCCATATTCCCACATACTTGGTGGTCTTCCATCCAGGAGCCCACTGAGCTGCTGCCCCGGCATCCATCCAAACCACTTGCACACCGACACACGCCTCTGTTTGTGCACAAAAGAAGATACACAAATTATGAAACGGGAAACGCTTGCAGCCGTTTCCAGCCTCCCCTTGTTGCTGCCCACGCTTCCCTTTGGAATATTCTCTCTGCCTCTGATGCTCCCACCCCTACCCTCTGCTTTCCTGTGTTCGCTCCTTCGATTAAAATAGCAATGGATTTGATATCATCAGCTAGTCTGTGATGGAAATACTTTCACACAAAATATCACCTCTCAAACTTTTCCATTCAATGCCTTTTGTCCTTACCTGTAAAATAAAAGATTATATTTTCTGTTTAGAGTGGAAAGAGCTTCTAAGCTGAACATTAAGCAGGGGTAACTTTAAATGCCTTGAAGATAAATCTGCTTCAGACGTTTTAAGCTACCAGAAGAAAAAAATAACCCAAAAAGAAATTAGATCCTTGGGCCACTGTCTTCTTCTCTCTCTTTCCTCCCATCTCTTAATCTCAGTCATTCTCTTCCCATTAGTCTTCCTAAGGATAGCCAGAGGATATGTATCCAGGGCCAATTCTCACAGCACCCTCTTGCTCTCCATCACCAAGAGCACCAAATATAACCCTGCAAAGGTCAGTTTGAATCACCCGGGAAGCTTTTGCCAAACTACTGCTTCCTTCCATGTATCCCTTCTCATTTTAATATGTTCCCATTAAGCCTTGTTCTTTATCGCCTTGATTCAGAATCAATGCTGATCCCCTGCTGGAAGGAAAGGAAGCAGAGCTTTTATGACTGTCCCACAGCCTGGTGGTCCTGCAGGAGCACATCAGATAGGCAGTTCATTGACCTCAGTTTCAGCAGCTATAACACTAAGGACCGTTGCAGAGAAAGAGTTGCTGAAAGATTCTTCATAGACCCGGGAGTGGGGAGATAGGGGCCTGGCAGTTAGAAAAGACATCATAGATTCAGAACTGTGGAGATAGAAACTACTGAGGGTTCAATTATTAATATGTGTGCATATCACTATGACCAGGATGATTAAACAATGTAGTGTATCAGAAAAACTGTTAATATAGATATAGGCATGTAGATGCTTACTAAGAAAGTACATTAAAAAAAAAAAGACCAAAAGTTTGGCTTTTTAAAATTAACCTGAAAAAATAGTGGCAAAGTGGCATAATTTTCTAATTTCCCCAAACCACCTCATACTAATAGAGCAACTAGGCTAGAAAAAGCAAAACCCCACAGACAACATCTACAATAAAGCTGTAGGAAGACATATGCCTATGGACCCCAAATAGGTATGGGTTAGGATAAACTACTGACGTTATTAAGACATTCATGGTATCAGCAAATAAGTAAGAGGAAACAGAAAGAAGACAAAGGGCTTGGCAGATGCTGAGAGGCAGAGAACCAAATTGTCCACAGTAACTCACTGCTATCGGCAGACTCAGTGGCCAAACTGAGAAGAGCGGCTGAAACTTGCAGAGTCTCACTGGCCCCAATCTGCAGGTAACTGCAAGAGATCCATAGTGAAGTCAGATTGCTGGAGCACCTGTGCCCATGGGACCTTCCAGATGTCTCTTCCAGGACAAAGCTCCACACTGAGGAGAAAGTGCTGGAAATAGAATACAAATTGAAAAAGAAAGAGATAATTGGGGCAAACGAGATAATAGGGGAAAAAGAGGAAAATGAGAAAGAAAATCCAGATAAACATAGGAGGAAGGAAAAACAGCCAGCAGAGATCAGACACTATAGGCCATATTTTTAAACACTTGCTAAAAACAATAGAAGAGGGGCGGACACCAGAGTTATGAAGAGAGGAAGCTATCCTGGACCACTTTCCCTTCTAAGAGTATAGGAAAACTCATCTCACATATTCCATCCCATTGCCGTTGAATCAATTCCCACTAATAACGACCCTATAGGTCAGAGTAGAACTGCCCCATAGGATTTCCAAGGCAGCAATCTTTCTGCAGATGCAGACTGTCACATCTTTCTCCTGTCTTTAGGAGCACTGGGTGGGTTCAAACCGCTGACCTTTCAGTCAGCAGCCAAGTGCTTAACCACCCCACCACCAAGGCTCCAAAAGATATCAAAAGGGAATAAAAAAATATTATTTGAAACGGGGAGGGGGTGAAGAAGCAGTCACTAGATAATTTCAATTTTCATCACAGTAGATTATTAAGAGAATGTAGAAAAAGGTAGACTAAAGGTATCATATAAGGATTTTATTAAAATCATAAATCATAGAAATATTGATTAGAAGGTATTAAATTTAAAAAAAAAACAAGTATTTGTAAATACAAAAAAAAATGCACAAAAAAGTAAGAAAGAGCAAATAGTAGACTACTGCTTCTCAAATTATCTGTGGTGAAGGACCAGTTTTTTGTTATTATTGTTTGTTTTTTTTCCAATTGATTGCCCGACAACACTTTTGTAAAACACAAAATCATATGCTTGGAGGTCATTACTATGTCAAATTGCTCTAAAAGTTTCTACATGCTTTCTTTCACTTTCTGTACGTAGATAATCATGGCTTAGTAACAAACAGTTCAAGGACCAGCGTTGATGCAGACCACATAGTGAAAGAATATGAATGCAAAAGTAATATAGATACGTTGTTGTTGTTGTTAGGCGCCCTAGAGTTGGTTCTGACTCATAGTGACCTATTGTACAACAGAATGAAACACCGCCCAGTCCTGTGCCATACTCACAATTGTTGCTATGTTTGAGCCCATTGTTGCAGCCACATCAGTCCATCTCATTGAAGGTCTTCCTTTTTTTCGCTGACCCTCTATTTACCAAACATGATGTCCTTCTCCAGGGACTGATCCCTCCTGATAACAAGTGCAAAGAACGTGAGATGAAGTCCTGCCATCCTCACTTCTAAGGAGTATTCTGGCTGTACTTCTTCCAAGAAAGATTTGTTTGTTCTTCTGGCAGTCCATGGCACATTCAATATTCTTCACCAACACCATAATTCAAATGCATCAGTTCTTCTTTTGTCTTCCTTATTCAATACAGATATATAAATATGAATGAGCCCTGCTGGCACCATGGTTAATGCTCAGTTGCTGACCAAAAAACGTCAGCGGTTCCAACCTACTAGTCTCTTCATGGGAGAAATATATGGTAGTCTGCTTCTGTAAAGATACAGCCTTGGGGAAGAGGCCCAGATAAGTAAAGCATTACTCATGAAGAAGAACAAAGTAGGAGGCCTCACACTACCTGATTTTAGAAACTATTGTACCACCACCATAGTCAAAACAGCCTGGTACTGGTACAACAACAGATACATAGACCAATGGAACAGAATTGAGAATCCAGAAATAAATTCATCCACTTATGAGCAGCTGATATTTGACAAATGCCCGAAGTCCGTTAACTGGGGAAAGACAGTCTCTTTAACAAATGGTGCTGGCATAACTGGATATCCATCTGCAAACAACTGAAACAAGACCCATACCTCACACCATGCACAAAAACTAACTCAAAATGGATCAAAGACTTATATATAAAATCAGAAATGATAAAGATCATGGAAGAAAAAATAGGGACAATGCTAGGAGCCCTAATACATGGCATAAACAGAATACAAACCATAAGTAACAATGCACAAACACCAGAAGGGAAACTAGATAACTGGGAGCCCTTAAAAATCACTTATGCTCATCAAAAGCCTTCACCAAAAGGGTCAAAAGACAACCTACAGACTGGGAAAAAATTTTTTGGCTACGACAAATCTGATCAGCATCTAATCTCTAAAATCTACAAGACACTGCAAAACCTCAACAACAAAAAGACAAATAACCCAAATAAACAGTGGGCAAAGGATATGAACAGCCACTTCGACAAACAAGACATTCAGGTGGCTAACAGACACAAGAAAAAATGCTCACAAACATTAGCCATTAGAGAAATGCAAATCAAAACTACAATGAGATACCATCTCATCCCAACAAGGCTAGCATTAATCTAAAAAACACAAAATACTAAATGTGGGAGAGGTTGTGGAGAGACTGGAACACTTATACACTGTTGGTGGGAATGTAAAATGGTACAACCACTTTGGAAATCAATTTGGTGCTTCCTTAAAAAG
>NW_004444158.1:1516071-1552755 GCF_000243295.1 Trichechus manatus latirostris
TTCTCTTCCTCCAGAGAATTTATTGATTCTTTATTTTGGGAGCTTGCTGAAGCCATCATGGACTGCCTCTTTATGTGATTTGATATTGACTGTTGTCTCCTAGCCATCAATAATTTTTTATAATTTTATTTTATATTTGTTTAGTGAGACCTAGCTTCTTGTTTTGTTTTATTTTGATATGCCCAAATAGGCTGCTCGTGGGCACTAGTTTGAGTTTTGACAGCTCTGAATCTCTAATGTCCTGTCATCAGGTAGTTAGTTCTGTAACTAAGTATGTGCACACAGGAGTCTGTTAAATTTTCCTAAATGGGTTCAGCTCGGGTGTCCAGGCAGTCAGTCACCAACTGTGTGATGCAGGCTCTCACCCCCAGTCCTAGAGAGGCATGGGTGATGGTGCAGGCACTGGACTCTGGCTGTGGTAGGGGATCATGCGCTGAGCCAGGCAGGGGACTGATGGCTGCCTCTGAGAGTGAAAGGAAAGTGTGTCCCTATTCTCTGGGTTGAGTAGGTAGGGGAGTTTTGCAGCTGGACTATGAGCACCCTACTCTGTTGGCTGTAAAGACTCTAGGGCACAGCTTCTTCTTGGACTCCTGTAGCACGTGACTCTGAGGTTTAGGTGATGCCACCAGTCCTCAAGCCCCTGTTACAGATTGATAAAAGTGCCTACTTAAGGGGCAGGGCTGTTTCGAGGGTCACCAATCTGCCAGTTCACAGCTGAAGCAGTTGAGGTTAAACTTCAGATGTTTGCCCTGTTATACTGTGGTGGTGAGGGCTAATGCTGTTGAGATGGATTCCCACAAGTCTATACAGAAGTGTAAGGCACTCAGAGTCTGCGGACCCCTTATACCTGTGCCTAGCAAAGGAGCTGTGCTGACCCTGTCTTCCTGGCTTAAGGGAGCCAGTAGCTTATTTGTTCCCTCTCCAAGGCCAGGAGAATGGGTCAGGGTGCCTTTTGGGATCTACTTCCAGCCCAGCAGACTCCCGGTGCAGAAGGCGGAGGGAGGAGGTAAAAGGAAGAGAGGTTTTTCCCAAAGGGACTTTTTTTTTTTTTAAACCCCATGAAAGGCTGCAAGCATGTACTTATCTTAGCCACTTGGGAGCTGCTTTTCACTGGTTCGGAGTGTCCAAGCAGAATGTCTGCTGCTGGGTCTCTCTCGATGTGGAAACTGCTTCCCAAGCACGCGCACAACACAGCTGTTTGCCTGCTTCACTGCGGACCGGCGTGGCTGCAGCACTGCAGTTTTGCTGCCATGGCTCTGGTGCTCTTTGCTTCTTCCAAATCGTCTCCCTCTCCCCTGCCTGGACACTTGGTCAGATTCCTCAACTTTGCCTTTTCAAGGCTCCTAGATATTCATATAGAATCAAATCACTTGTTTTTCCAGGTCTTTATTTTAAGAGGGATATAGGAAGTGTCTAACTACTCTGCCATGTTGGCCACACCCCCTGATGGTTGTCTTAATATTTATTCTGAAACTGTTGTGTGTGTGTGTATTATGGATAAAGCAAATGAGTAAGTATACTGGTGTCATTAAAACCTGACTATTTGACAGGGGAGAAAAACTTACAGTAAAACTCCTTTACTCTTGAATTGATTGGCGTTCAACCATTTCAGGAGATAGCATATAATAAAGAATTGATGGTACTGAAGAAAGAAGTCCAAGCTGCACAGAAGGCATTGGCGGAAAACAAGGCTCCAGGAATTGACAGAATACCAATCAAGATGTTTCAACAAATGGATGCAGTGCTGGAGGTGCTCACTCATCTATGCCAAGAAATTTGGAAGACAGCTACCTGGCCAACAGACTGGAAAAGATCCATATTTTGCCCATTTCAAAGAAAGGTGATCCAACAGAATATGGAAATTATCGAACAATATCATTAATATCACACACAAGTAAAATTTTCTGAAGATCTTTCAAAAATGATTGCAGGGAACTTCCAGAATTTCAAGCCGGGTTCAGAAGAGGACATGGAACTAGGGATATCATTGCTGAGGTCAAATGGATCTTGGCTGAAAGCAGAGGATACTAGAAAGATATATAATACTTGTATTTTATTTACTATTCAAAGCCATTCGACTGTGTGGATCATAACAAATTATTGATAACATTGTGAAGAATGAGAATTCCAGAACCCTTAATTGTGCTCTTGCAGAACCTGTACATAGATCAAGAGGCAGTCTTTTGAACAGAACGAGGGATACTGCATGGTTTAAAATCAGGAAAGGTATGTGTCACAGTTGCATCCTTTCACCATACTTATTCAATCTGTATGCTGAGCAAATAATCTGGGAATCTGGATATATGAAGAAGAACAGGGCATCAGGATTGGAGGAAGATTCGTTAACAACCTGCGATTTGCAGATGACACAACCTTGATTGCTCATAGCGAAGAGGACTTGAAGCACTTACTGATGAAGATATGGATTACACCTCAACATAAAGAAAACAAAAATCCTCACAACCACACCAATAAGTAAAATCATGATATACCGAAAAAAGATTGAAGTTGTCAAGAATTTCATTTTACTTGGATCCACAATCAATGCCCACAGAAGCTGTAGTCAAGAAATCAAATGACGTATTGCCCTGGGCAAATCTGCTGCAAAAGACCTCTTTCAAGTGTTAGAAAGCAAAGATGTCACTTGAGGACTAAGGTGTGCCCGACCCAAGCCATGGTGTTTTCAATCGCCTCATGTGCATGCAAAAGTTGGACAATGAATAAGGAAAACCAAAGAAGAATTGATGCCTTTGAATTACCGTGCTGGTGAAGAATATTGAATATACCATGGACTGTCAGAAGTACGAACAAATCTGTCTTGGAAGAAGAACAGCCAGAATGCTCCTTAGAAGCAAGGATGGTGAGACTTCGTCTCATGCACTTTAGACATGTTATCCAGAGGGACCAGTCCCTGAAGAAGGACATCATGCTTGGTAAACTAGAGGGTCAGCGAAAAAGAGCAAGACCCTCAGTTAGATGGATTGACACAGTGGCTGCAACAATGGGCTCAAAGATATCAATGATTGTGAGGATAGTGAAGGACCAGACAGTGTTTCATTTTGTTGTACGCAGGGTCACTATGAGTTACAACTGACTCCATGGCACCTAACAATAACTCTTGACTCTGAATAGGAAGCATTATTATGAATTCATGGTGAATATTACCATATTACAATAAATATTTCATAGCTAAAAAGATTTATAAACCATGCTTAATCCCTAGCACTATGATTGTGGTCTCTACACAACATTTTCTAATAAAAGGAATCAAGAACTCCTTAAAGAAATAGCTGATAGGTCTGGGGCAGAAAATGTACAAGATGAATCCAAATATCAAAAGCTGCTTTGGCTATATCAGAACTCTGGAATCAAGTTAATGAGGCTCTCAGTGGCCAAAGATGGAAAAATAGGGAGACTAATATATATAATAACTGAAATGCATTGAAACACATCAACTGTGTTAAAATTCATGAAAATAAAAACTATTGATCATCCTTGGAGTATGAAAGGGAGCCAAATCATTATTTTGAAAACTAGCAATTAAAGGGAAAATATTAAACATTTATCCTGCCTTCCTTATAGAAATCATAATTCAGATATCCAAAGAGTTGATCAGGAGAGGTTTCTCCTTATAGAAATATTCCATCTAATAAATGAAGAGGGAATAAAAAATTCTAGTATCACCATTTTGCAACCTTTAATGAATTATTGGATCTAAAAAATGGTAATCAATAACTGCTGACATCACAAAAAGGTCACTGGACATGTGCTTTTTAATGGAGGTATACAACACTACCTATGAGGTGTGTTTGCCAAAAAACTGAGCCTTACTCTGATGAGGTCTCTACTCTGATGAGGTCTCTTGTTAGTTGCCATTGAGTCAATTCCGACGTGACCTCGTGTGTGCAGAGTAGAACTGCTTCATAGGATTTTTCGAGGCTGTAAACTTTCAGAAGCAGATCACCAGGCCTGTCTTCCTAGGCTTCTCTAGGTTCGAGCTGCCAACCTTTTGGCTAGTAGTTGACCACTTAACAGTTTGCAACGCGCAGGGACAGACGACCTCACTAGATCTACACTATCCGGTACAGTGGCCACATGTGGCTATTGAGAGCTTGAAATGAGGCTAGGCCAAATTGAGATATGCTGTAAGTATAAAATTCACACTGGATTCCAAAGGGTTAGTGCAAGAAAAGAATGTAAACTACCTTAATTTTAAATATTGATTATGTGTTAAATTATAACATTTTGGGTATATAGGGTTAAAAAATTAGATTAAGATTAATTCCAACTGTTTCTTTGTCTTTTTACAAATGTTCATTATAAAATTTAAAATTATATTTGTGGCTCACATTTTATTTCCACTGTACACTACTACTCTAGTTCTACCTGCAGTTTATAAGGAATACTTTGGGCTTCGGGACATGATAAATGACTTCAGAAGGATGGAAAGAGCAAAATCCAGGCCACTGGAAACCCTTCAGTTCATATTTCTGATCTATAATAATGATAGAGTCAAAGTTACTGAAAATGTGTGTACCTGAGCATGTAATTCATGCATAAGGTAAACCAACCAACCAACCCATTGCCATCGAGTCGATTCTGACTACAGCGACCCTGTAGGACAGAGTAGAACTGCCCCCATAGGGTTTCCAAGGAGCTGCTAGTGGATTCGAACTGCCGACCTTTTGGTTAGCAGCCAAGCTTTTAATCATTGCAACACCAGGGCTCCTATGCGTAAAGTAGTCCTAAATATTAACATCTATGAAATCACAATGAGATTTCAGTTACATTTTCACTATTGCTCATTAAAATGAGTGTATAACAATTAAAAATGTGAATTTTTGCATTGTCTATAGTAATTTATTTTATCACCAGTGATATGAAGCCCCACTATGGAAAACACTGATAGATAATCTTTCTTTACTGAAATTTTCATTTTTTCAATACCTTGAAAATTTGATTATCTCAGTTTTGTCAGAAAAATAGATAAACAGATATTGTTTCTATATTAGTAGAAAGAATTTGTTTTAAATTCACTGCATCCTAAAGCTCCAGGATTCCTAAATCTCATGGGAAAGAATTTGCTTTAAAATAATTTTCTTGACTAAGTGTAATTCAAAATCCAAATTAAATGTGTAAAATTTAAAAATTCTCCCCTTCCCCTCCTCAATCTTTACTATTTTCCCCAAATTAGAGATCAAATGTCAAAAACTTTAAAAGTTGAGTATTGAATTAAGCTTATTCAGAATTCACTTTTAATATAACATTTCTTTTATACCTAATACAGTAAATGTTCAAAAAAAATTAGATAATTTGGCTTTTGGTTGATTAAATCAGAAATTAGTCAATGATATCTAAACTTTTGCTTCTATTTTTACTCATTTATTTTAAAAAATGTGCAAGTTTAACATACTTTAATCCCTTATAAGAACAAAAAAACGTAGTATAATGTCTAACTAATGCACAGAAAGATTTCTTATACACTCACATGGTGATATAAATACAGTATATATATATAGAAAATAAATCTTGAGATTCTTTTACTCACATTGCACCACAGCAAGAGAACACTAGAGGGCAGTGCTGTTAGTGGAAAGCTCTCATGGTGATTGAGGCCTGCTCAAATCAAACCACTAACAAATTACAGGTTATTTACAAATAATGATAAATGGGATCCAATAACAACAAAAAGTTTTGTTTGTTTAACCTTTCTTTTCTGAAGTTATATGGACCACATGCATATTAATCATACCCTCTTGCATCAGACTTTTTGCTCAAACCCTGAGCCCTTAATTTGGTGACAGTCACGACCTCTTCCTGGAAAGGTCTTTCTTACTGGCCTTGACCGATAGAGCATACAAAAAAGGAGGCATTGGCAGAAAGTAACAATTTATAAACATCAGCCCCCAGTGCCAGTATAGTATTTAGTTGATTCCCTGTTTTAACCTTTATTGTATCCACCACATCTTGTTTTTCTCCCACTCATTCCCAAGCTCATTTCTACCCCCGTGTCACTTCTGAGAACATTCTTAACTCTCACGCTTCTTCAGCCTTCTCCCATTTTCATCCTCCGTTCACAACTCAGTTGAGTTCTAAGTCAACAAAAATGTGATAAGTAGTCAATCCATAATGCCAGCTCCAAAAAAACAAACCCGTTGACGTCCAGTCAATTCCGACTCATAGCAACCCTGTAGAACTGTCCCATAGGGTTTCCAAGGGGCAGCTGATGGATTCAAACTACTGACTTTTTGGTTAGTAGCCAAACTCTTAACCACTACACCACCAGAGTAGGGCTAACACTAAAAGGTCAAAAGCTATGAAAACTTACATTTTCTAAAATTATATTTTTGTCTATTGAAAGGGCATGAAATTCTTGTAAGCAGTGACTTTTTGCAGATTTTGCAAAGAATATAGAGCATAGTCTATAGATGCTTAATATATGATAATAAGATAAACATTTACATGTTAGAATCAGAACAGGCAGACTGCTGAGTTTTAATACTTTTTAAATATGCAGTGAATATTCTAATATTCAAGCAGTAAATAATTTTTTTCTTTTTCTTTTAGAAAATTAGAATCTAAAAGTATTATTTGAGCTATAGTCTGAATTGTGGTTTTGACCTACTTAAATTTTAATAAATCATTCTAGGGAGTTCACATTATTTAGTTTTCAGTAATTCTTGAAGTCCGTTTGGAATTTGTAATTTATCAGCAGGTGGTTCAGGTGATTATAAACATGCATGGGATTAATATAAAAAATCCTAGTTCATTCTGATTCATTTCTTCAGATTTTTCTGGCTTTGAAATAATACCTGGAATCTATAGCTTATTTGTCTTGTGATTTTATAAATAATAAATGGTTCTCCCTCTGCTACATAGTGATAATCATCTAGCTGTTCGTAACTGAAAATTACAGCTCATCATTGTTTCATTCAGGCTTGGGATATTTTTAGTTTCACTGTATCAGTCAGAATCCCATAGGAAGTAGAATCCTACTTAAATGGATTGAAATCAAGAGAAATTAATGAAGGCACTATTCACAGAGTGGGCAGAAAGAGAAAAGCAACCAAGGAAGCTGAGGCACCCAAGCTGTCACCACCCTAGGCCTGAAGGGACAGACAAGGAAAAGAAAGAGTGTTTCCAGAGCCTGTGGGAACTGGAGTTGTACAGCTGCATGGAGCTGCCATCATGGAGGGTCAGCGTCACCACAGAAATGTCAATGCTAGGAGGAAGTGGGAAAGAAAGACGCAGACCTGTCTCTCTTCCCACCCTCTGCTCTTCTTCCAGTGTCTCCAGCGACTATCCAGGGCGGGGCAGGGAAAGGCCGAGACATGGTGGAGGAGTGGCTGTAGCGAATGGACAATAATAACAGGACCCCTCAACGTCCTGGCTCTTACTAAAGATCACCATACTAATACAGGTTGTCTGCACGGTTCCCTCCTTATCTTTTTCCTTCACTCCCTGCATTCTTACGAAACCAAAGGGAAAAAGGTATTTTAAGAAAAGCCTTCTTTCCGAATGCCAGGCTTTTAACCAGTCGCCATAAAGTAGATTTGGACTCATGGCGAACCCACGCGTGTCAGAGTAGAACTATGTTCCACAGGGTCTTCAGTGGCTGATTTTTCAGAAGTAGATCACCAGGCCTTTCTTCCAAGGCCCTGCTGGGTGTATTTGAACCTCCATTCTTTTGGTTAGCAGCTGAGCACATTAATTTTTTGCACCACCCATGTCCAGGCTTTTAGAGGAAGCTTTTTTATCGCCACCTCCTATCTTGACTTTTGTGTGGTTCTATATGAAGCATTTTCTGGTGTATAAAAATCTAGAACTTTTTCTTCTTAAAACCTCAACATGACAAGTGTGTGAGTGGGTTGATGAAGTCCCTGCTCCTTGATTTTGGAGATTCTGTCAGTGATCCAGTATGAACTGAGCCTGGGTCCATTCTCACCAGTATCTCTGGAAGTCTCCATTAAAGCCTTTTATACACTGACCGTCTTCAGCCTGGACCTCTGTAATCTCACCTTCTTATTTAGTTCATGTACAGCTTTTCATTTCCTCATCATAATCTATCTGAAACTCCAGCAGGAAAAAAATTTCTTTCAACTGCAAAACATGGTATCACATTCATTAGATATTGCTCTCATTATTTCTCCGGCCCTCCCTTCTTGCCTTTCCTGATTTTTACTGAAAGGATGAAAGAAAAGGGAATATCACTGGTTTCACTCTAAGTGCACTAACTACCATTAAATGACGAATGATTCTGTCACAGGTGCATGGACAAAGCTCTGTAAGAAAGAAATTGATTAAAGCCAATGATTTTCTTTCAAAAAGCATATTCTGCCCTGAAATTTCATCAGTGAATAAGAATCTGCTGTTATTTTATTTCTTTCCTAACGGTCCTTTCCATTATTCAAAAACAAACCTTGACTTATTTTGTCTCCAAACCCCTTTTATTTTCTTCCCCCTGAACTGTTTATTCCTATCTTCCTCCCACTCGAATTGTTTGCTTTCAGGCTGGTGCTCACAGGTAGGTTCACACATGTGTGCCCACGCCAGTAGGATTTGTCTCTTCATCTGTTTGCCCGCTGAAGATAAATCCTTCGGCAGAAATGAAAATAAGAGGAATGGGTTTTTACATTTCTGCTGGGGGTGAGGCTCTTTTGTAATCTTTTGCAACCTTCCTATGCACAAGCCAATTCCTAGAACTGACTGGGTTATCTTCTTAGGCATTCTGTGCAAAATTAAAACTGCATCTTGTTACCTACGTCACAGGCAGATTTAACATTACTGGATTCTCTTGTGAGTTATTAGGGTACATTTTCTCAGATGTTTTACAAGCTGTCTTCCAGGGACCATTATTAAATAATCTTGATAGCTATTACAAGGAAATTTTCATTCTTTTTTAATTATCTGTTTATTCATCAATGCCAATGTTTATTGTTCAGCTTATTTTTCCAAGTTGTACAAGTTTCTAACAATGAGACTCAATTTAAATAGGTTGACTTGTATATGAATTATGATTTCTGAAGAAAAAAAACAACAGAACTGCACTTTTAAAAAGATCTATAAACTCAGTTCAAAACGTCAGCTAGGGCCATCAGACTTTTTTACTTTACAAAAGAGGGGCCTTGCCAAGGATGTTCCAAACAAGAAATTTTTTCAGAAGATATTCGAAATCAGGCAAATCAAAACAAGCAAACCAATATAAGTAGGCAAACCAATATAAATAGGACATTTTTGATAAACATTTTTAGGTATAAGGAAAGAAACCATGAAGATTAAAAGGATTTGTCTATGCACACTGTCTTATTAAACTAGATTTACCTTGGTTGTTGTGGAAATAACAAATTCAGATTAGCCATCAAGGAGCAGGAGTCCTCTGTGATGTAAGCCCAAGTCTCCAGAGATGAAATCTCTTCAGTTTGTCAGTTCTAGAAATATCACAAAGAAATGTATTTTTTCCATGGTCTTCAATATAGAAAGCATGTCAAGACAGGACTGGAAAAAAAAAAAAAAGAAGAAGAAGTAGTTAAAATAGTTATGATGGGGTAAGCAACAACTACTCTGAAAATTTCTACATGTGATGCAGTTTTCTTTTTGTGGAGAAAAGGGTGGGACAAGATACTCAAGAGTCTTAGTCTGGAGGGTAGGCAGCATATTACCCAGCACACATTAAAGCAAAAATGTGTTGCATTCATCATATCTTTTCAGCTATCTCAGCCCAAATCAGGCATTCTCTGGGGAGAAGGAGGAAGGGCAATGCCTGCCAGAAAGAATTTCCATGATTCTCTGAGTGTTGGAGCTGTAGAGCTTGGGAAGAGACCCCCACAGGGCTCCTGGGCCTTCCAGACAAATTGGCTGCAGGAGTAGCCAGGGCAGGCTACTGTCTCTGTGATGTGATGTCAAAGGCCTTGACCCCCAGATTCCCATCGCCCCCACTAGCAGATGTTTGAAATTCCATTGACAGAGGTTTCTCGTTGGCAGAAGGCTTTGAATTATGATATAAACCGACAATGTCTCTTACCCTGTCTCCTCATCTCTACCCTATGACCAAAAATATAGAGAGGGAAATACATAAATATACATATATGTAAGACTTCTACTTAATTCAATTCATTGGAATGTTTGTTGAAATAGTCTGAGCAAGACATTGGGTGACACTCGAAGAATCTCAGAAGAGGCTAGTCCTTTAGAGATACAGGAAATGACTTTTTTAACCTAAAATCAGGACTATGACAAATAGAAATATACTTACAGGATTGGAAGGGCAGAATAGTTGAATCTCAGATGGACGGTTAATGCTACATAGAGCTCATTCCATCAACCTCCACATCCTGTTTGAATTCATTTATTATCCACGGAAAGCTGTCATACAACTTCCATGAGGAGACCTCCAGTGGGATGTATTCTTCCTTATCTTCCGCTAATATCCATTCTCCTTTGACTGCTATTCATTGGCTGCTCATCCCATCAAGGGTAGAAGTTGCAAATGGTTGCCTTGAATTTATTATTGCACAATGCAAAGAAATAGCTCAAAGCTACTAATTATAGCTCCATCTTTACAAAATAATTTCTAAAAATACTTCTCATTCCCTTGCATTTCTTGAAATAAATGACTTCTTCCAGTGGTTCTTGGCACAGACTACCTACCTGCATAATAGGCAGGCAAAAGTGACAAAAGAAAAGAAAGAACAAAGAATTCTAGGGTACCCCAAATTGTACAGTTGGAAGGTTGGATTTGAATGGGAAGAGAGAAGATATTCCAGAGTTGTGTGGGAAAGGATGGGAATGGGAGATGAAGCATTGTGTTAGGACAATCGAAGCATATGTGAACAGTTTATCAATGTGAGCTAGGATGGCTTCCTGCTAAGACATGGAGTTCAGGTTCCCACTTGTCGAAGGCAGATCTGTACCTCTTCAGTATTCCAGGAAAGTGTCTGCACATCACTTTTCTGGCTCCTGGGGGAGGGAGAGAGGCAAGGGAGAAAATTCATTTAAATGTATGACCTAACATGAAGAGCATTTGACTAATGAGTAAGCAGCTGTTTAGTTAAGCAAATGACTCATACTGGGATATTTAAGGAGCACAACTATTTTTCAAGCCTATAAAAATCTATCAAAAAAAAAAAAAAAAAGACTTCCTAAGATCCAAAAGCAGATGTTTCTGTATTTATGAAACAATACTACAGAACAATAAGCCCTTCCTTCAGGCTTATCAATTTATCTATTAAAAGCATATGTTAGTCTTCCTAAGAAGTACTACATTTGTTTTAATTGAACCGAGAATATTTATACAGTATATACTTTATGCCAAGCGTTGTTCTATGCAGAAAAGATGTATGACAAATCCTCAATCTTCCAGAAGTCTGATAGGAAAGTTATATCATAAACCTAAAAAATATAACTAATAATGAGAAGGAATTTTTTTAAATTACCGCCATATGCGTACCATGGGGAATAATTGGGAGAACTTTTTATTTGTTTGTAATTTAGTAGCTAAAATTTATTAAGTGCTTACTATGAGCCAGGCCTTGGGCATTTGACATCCCTTGTTAAGAAAGCATATATCTAAAGAGGGTTTAAAATGGAGCTAAAAAGAAGTATCACATATCACATTGAGAAAAGACGGAGACGGGCATGACTATAGCCTGAGATAAGAGATAGTTATTGTGATTGAGCGTCACATTTGGCCCAGAGGTACTTGCTGATCAAGATGAAAAGCGAAACATGATATGTTACAGAAGCTCAAGGAGGCAGACATGTCTTGCGGCTGTCTCTGAATAAGGGTTCGCACAGGAATTAGATCTGAAATTGCCTTTGAAGAATGGGTAAGATTAGATAAGTGGATGGGATTTCTAAGGAGGGAAAATGGCTTGAGTAAAAACAATGAGGCAGAAATAAGAGACAGTCACTACTCACTGACTGAACACAAATCTTGTTCAGGATCAGTCACTGAAATGATTTGATTAGAACAAGGGTGGCATGTGGGAAATGATGGGCAGCAAGGGTTGTCAAGAATGAAATGGCACAGGATCTACAGGGCAAGGTTAAGTTCTGTGGGCAGCAGAAAGGCTGAAATGGTTTAATAGGGGAAAGAGTAATCTGGGTTGAGTGCAGCATGCATTGGTTAGGTGTCGTTGAGTTGGTTCCGACTGATAGCGGCCCCATGTACAACAGAACAAAATACTGCCCGGTCCTGTGCCAACTCACAATCGTTGCTATTCATGAGCCCATTGTTGCAGTCACTGTGTCAATCCATCTCGTTGAGGGTCTTCCTCTTTTTTGCCAACCTTCTACTTTACCAAGCATGATGTCCGTCTCTAGGGACATCATGATCCCTCCTGATAATATGTCCGAAGTACGTGAGACAAAGTCTCACCATACTGGCTTCTAAATGAACATTCTGGCTCTACTTCTTCAAAGACAGATTTGTTCATTCTTCTGGCAGTCCATAGTATATTCAATGTTTATTGCCAACACCGTAATTCAAAGGCATCGGTTCCTGTTTGGTCTTCCTTCTGTCTTCTTTGGTAAGACTAGGAGCAAGGAATCTGGTTAGGAGTTTACTCTAGACTGGTCTAGGAAAAAGGTGGAATAGGACTTAATTAAGGTTGAGGTTCACCACCTGTCTGTCATTTTGTCATTCTGTGGTGGTTTACATGCTGCTATGATGCTGGAAGCTATACCACCAGTATTTCAAATACTAGCAGGGACAACCATGGTAGACAGGTTTCAGTGGAGCTTCCAGACTAAGATAAACTAGGAAAAAAGTTCTGATGATTTACTTCTAATAATTAGCCAATGAGAACCTGATGTACCACAACAGAATATTGTCAGATACAGTGCTGGAAGATGAACCCCTTGGGTTGGTACAGCACTCAGAATACACAGTGACCACAATGATGGACTTCCAAGGATCCTGAAGATGGCACAGGACCAGGAAATGTTTTGTTCTGTTGTACATGGTGTCTCCATGAGTCTAAGCCACTAGATGTCAACTAACAAAAACAGGGTTGAGATAGAAGGAATGCAAAAGAAGAAGATGTTGAAACAGCAGAAAAGAAAGGTGCTGACTCCTTGCCTGTGAGAAGCATTGAGAGAGAAAAGAAAAGGCTGGCTTTGGTCTCCAGCCTGGCAGACAGGAGGAAAGTGATATGGGTAAGCCTGGCCCATCAGAGAAGCAGTGACTTTAGACATATTGAGCTTAGAATGCTTGCAGGGCATACAAGTGTGAAAAACAGGCTCACAGACAGCTGAAAAGTATGGGACTGGGACTCAGGAGGTAAGCGGATATCGAAGTGGCTATCTGTTGGAATAATCTACTGCAGGTGAGATAGGGAATAATTGAAGTGATGCGAACTCTCAAAGAATGTGCAGAAAAGAGAACCATAAATGGAGCAGAGACTTGTGAAGAATACTTGCCTGTAGGAAGAAACGGTAAGAGAACTCAAAAACAGGGACAAGAATGGGCATTCAAGCTTTAACAGGAGCAAAGAACCAGAGAATTATGCACTCCTCTTTCTGTTTTCATGTTAAATAGTAGTCCAGTCCGTCCTGGGGCACCCGGAAAATAGTCTATAAGTCCTTTACTTCAGTTTCAAACATTTTATTTCAATTCATACAGAATCCAAAGAGCATTAGAGATTGGGGTAAGTTTTTCTTACCTAGTCAATTTGTTCCCCAAACTCTTTCCAGGGACCCAGGCCTGAGAAGCAGGGCCTTCTGGAATACCATCAGCTTCCCCTCTACAATGGGCAGAGAACATTCCCCAGGGACCCTTTCCCTCCCTCTCTCCCCCTGTAACTCTCCTCATCCCAAAGCCCTGCCTCCTCTTGTATATGACTTCAGCTTTATTTGCCCTATCAGCATGCCTCGTTCCTTGTTGGGTGGGGAGGAGGACAGAGACTCAGAGTACAGCGCCTAGTAGATGATCTGACTTAGCTCCTCTAAGATTATAAATCTATAATCAATTTCTCCATGTGGCGTTATTGCCATTTCCTTGCTAGCTTTGAGCCATATCACAAAAGGTAACAGAGGAGGCAGTAGGGAGGAAAACCAAGGCTTCTCCAAAAATAACTACGATCTGAGTGTTTAAAAATGTGTTCTGAATTAAAAATAAAGTACATTTCTTCCCACAAGAGGCAAATACTCAGCACTCTGCCCATCCAGAAATACAAGCTTTTAGTAGGCAGGCATTTCTAATATTTAATTTACTTATATTTTGAAGTTCCACATTTTTCAATGTATTTGTTAACTGAGCGTCATTAAACAATGTGCCTCTACATAAAAATGAAATAAGATATTGTCTTTAAAGACTAACTTCAAAAGAATGGACAGTATTGAACATAGAGCTATATTTTCTATACCCTATAGAAAAAAAAATGCAGTAAACATTGCTGAGATTTTTTTTTCAGAGGGGGTGAGAAAGATATGTGGCAAGAACACCTGCACATCTAATGTAAAGATCAATTATTCATTTAGAAATTAGAAAAACACCCTTTCTTTTGCAAACACATTTAAATCACATTGAAGAAAATTATTGTGGGCTGAGATGAAAACCTCCACCTCATTCTGGACAGAAATTATTATCATACCATAAACGCTTCATACTCCTATTCATCAGGCACAGCTCCAAATCCTGATATGTCCAATTTGGCAGGTTCTCTTATCTAGCTGATGTTCCTGTTAAAAGCCTGGCCACCGTTCGCAGGTCCTGCTACCTCCAACAAGCCATGGCCCATTTGTGTATGCTGCCAAGATGCATGGGACCAGATCCTCTCAACCATCATCTTCTGCCTTCCACACATCTACATTCCGTTATGTCTTCATTACTCAGTGTGATTATCTTCCCTAAAAAGTGGATTATTCTTACTGCTTCCCACGTTCTCTTCACTTAATCCTGCTTCTCAAACTTTGCTAATTCAGTTCCCCCAGTTTATTATACCCTCCCCTGGTTCCTTGCCTGCCGAAATCTGTCCCATACACCACAATAAATTCCAAATGGAAGAGGAACCAGATGTTCAAAATCAAGTGATTAAAAAAAAAAAAAAAAATGAATGGAATAGTCTCCAAAGTTCTAGAGTGGGAAGAACTTTTAAGCTTTGGAACAATAGAAGAAATCATAAAAGAAAGAATTGACATAATTAATTATATAATGTTTTAATATTTCAATGTCTTAAAAATATATAAAAATAACAAAAAGCTATATGAACATATCGATGGATTACATATCAATACAATCTGAAAAAGAAAAATTATAACTACTGAAGAGTGATAGAAATATATTTACAGGTTCAATCTCACAGGTGATTTAAAAGAAATGCAAGTTTAAATAATGAGAAACAATTTTTTTCTTATTAAATCCACAGATTTTTTAAAAGATATTACCTAATCTCTGATGAGGCATGATGATAATTGTACCTTTGTACTTTGCTGGTAGTATTATAAAAAACTACACAGATCTTTTGAAAAGCAATTCGGCTCATATGCCAAATGCTAAAAATAAATTTATGCCTTGGGTTCAATGATTCTATTTCAGGAAATTATTCTAAGAAAATATTATAAAATATAAAAAACTATATGCACAAAGATGGTTCAACATCTCATTATTTCTAAAATTAAAAAGAAATGAGCGATTTCTGATACTATAGGTATAGATAACAAAAATTGCAAAGACTTCACAGTAATACACAGAAAATATATACTACCTAAAGAACACCAGAAAGAAAGTATAACAGTAGTGTGCTAAGGTGGTGAGAACTATGGGTGATGTTTAATTCATTTTTTCTATTTTCTACATTTTGTATACTGTGTTTGTATTGCTTTTGTATTTTTCATTATAGAATTTAAAATCCTATCCATCAATGTGAATCTCATATTGTTTTAGAGATTTAAACCTGTTTTCTATACTAGACTTCTGACACCGAATGTATTCAGTGTCATTCGCGCATGTACACTTAAAACAGAGCAGCAACACTCGGACAATTATTCAAATCAAGAAGAAAACCAATCAATGGTCATGCTAAAATGAAGCAAACCCAGGATGTGTTCTTGGAGATGCTGGGCTTTTTCTCTCTTAAAGTGAAATCCTTTTGGTTGAAGAACAATTGAAATCTGAAGCTTCCCTTAGAAAGTTAAAAAAATACTCTTCACAAAATGTTTAAAAGCCCTGAATCAAACAGTTCTACTGCATTATCTTCTCCTGTGTCCTACGAGTGGACTCACTGCTGCCCAACACGTGCAGAGCCCAGGGCCTTCCTGGGAACTTTCCAGCCTCCATGCGATTCATCAGATTTCAGAAAGAACAAAATTATCTAAAATAGAGCAACAACAACAAAAAAAATTGGCAGGCAACTTGGCCAAGCCTCACAGTTAAGCTTGGCCTACAGGCTCCCCTGGCAGAAGGAAAAGCAGTGGAGTTAGACGACCACTGCATGCCCCCCAGTGCTCAGCCCCAGGGTCTCAGGAATGCCTAGGGTTCCTGGGACCCAAGTCAGGATCATGTAAGGTCTAACACCACCACTCACTCTCCCAAAAGAGGATCCACTCCCAAACCAGGCTGTTTGATGGGGCCCTGCTGGTGCAGTAGTTAAGCATTTGGCTGCTAACCAAAAGTTTGGCAGTTTGAATCCACCAGCTGCTCCTTGGAAACCCTATGGGGCAGTTCTTCTCTGCCCTATAGGGTCACTATGAGTCGGAATTGACTCGATGGCAATGGTTTTTTTTTTGGTTTTGGTACCAGGGGCACAGAGGTGACAGAGCTCATACAATTTGAAATGAAATAACTGGTAGCTTCTTATTATTAGTCATTGGCTCCAGACAAATCTTACAACCTAACTAAAAACAAATTTATTTACCTTTTTTTTTTTTTTTGCAAAGGGCAAGAAAAGCCAGATAATACTTTTTGCTATTGATTACTAACAGACAAATTATCTTGTAAAGCAATGTTATGGAGGATTTTGATATGTAAATTAATCCAAACAACACTATTTTTTATTGAAAATTATTTTTTCCAATCAGATATAAGCAGCTGAAAGCAGGACCCCATCTTATGTTTTTCTGTGTTCCTTATAGAATCTAGGAGACGCCTTGTATGTAGTAACCAGTTGCTGTCGAGTCAGTTTTGACTTATGCAACCCCATGTATACCAGAGTAGAACTCCACAGGGTTTTCAATGGCTGCTTATTTGAAAGTGATTGCCAGGCTTTTCTTCCAAGGCACCTCGGGGTGGACTTTCACCTCCAACCTTTTCAGTTAGCAGCCAAGCGAGTTAACTGTTTGCACCATCCAGGGACTCCTTGTATATACTCCTTGTAACAAGTATGCAATGAATGCTTGATTACTTAACTTGAATGAAGAGAACCAGGTAATACTGCCAAAATTAAGTTTTCCCAGGCAATGATTTGTTGATACATTTTTAAGTTAACTCTTAGGTGTGACAAGCCTACAGCAAAGACTTTGCTTACTTAAGTTCATATGTCTTTGTTGTTACCCTTTTCAGAGCACCAACTAATTAATCTAGCACAGAGCCTTCTTTAGAACAGAAGCCCTGTGTCCTAAGGGCATAGCTTTGGGTATCTGTAAACACAAATAAGGGAAAAGGAAGTCTCCTCAAGCTTCAGGTTGGAGAGAGGCATCTCCCACCTTCTCATCCTCTTGTCAGTGTTGGGGAGGGAAAAGAAGCCCATATGATTTGCCCAGAGCCTCCCTCCCTTAGGAATCACGCTGCCCCAAGGGTGCTCACAGGAGCAGAGAGAACAGGGTGCTCAACAGGCTGAGAGCTCAACATAGCGAAGTCCCTAGCTGCACAATGAGTGCTCGAGAATTTCATCTTGGAAAACAGTTTAATTGAGGACTATCTAATGCCAGGATCTGAATTCAGCCACTTCTAAATCAGATTCCCAGAGGCCTTCTTATCTGTATCCCAGGCCCTGTTATAATTCTGAAACCACCAGAGTGTATAGTGCATGCATGCGTGTGTGTGTGTGTGTGTGTGTGTGTGTGTGTTATAGTTGCATTCAACTGCCTCAAACACTTTGGGGATACATGTTTGAGTATAAATAACTGGGAGGAGGAAAGAGAATCATTCAACAAGAGAATGAGAGAGGCAGAGAGAGAGAATGAATATCATCCTGTAAAAGTGAAAATAAAAGAGGGTTTCCATTAAAAACACTAGTTTACCTCGTTTTTAAATTTATTATGAGTATCTTAATTCCATGATACTTAGGAAAAATACAATGATTAAAGGTATATAAAACCAAAATTATATCACTAATATATATATACATAGATCACATTTTAATATATATATGTATATATATATACTTGAAAACAGAAAGCTTGTATATATAGGATTGTTACCTTGTTAGGTGGACGCAGTTAAGTGACCAAAACTGTTCTAGGACCTGTGTTTATCTGGGCCAGAACTTTACAATTGTGAAAGCCTTGTTTTCATTTTTTTTTTGTCCCTCAAAATCTACTAAGGCCCTCATTTAGACCTTCAAGTATCGCTTAAGGAAGGACACTTAAATGATAATTTGCCAGATTTAATTTTTATTGCTATTTTGAGAACAAGGTTTTCTAAATCTGTAGCAGACAGTCTCTTAAACAATCAGTCAGGGTTGCTCTCTGGGCAAACTGGTGATTTCCTACCTCACCGTCAGTAGCGTACAGCTCACCAGAGGATGGTTGGACAAGCGAGTCTTAAAAGTACGTATTGGAGCAGTATTTTTTTCAAAGTGTACTTGGAGGTGTGTGATACCAATCTTTTTGTAGGTCATACTTCTTTTTTTTAATGAAAACATAAAATAAAATAAGCAGAGTATGTTGTATTTTTCATGAAACTTGTCTCAGACACACACACACACACACGTATATATTTACCTAGTTATATACTGGTCAGGTTGTAAAATCTTACTGTAGGGAGGAGTCCAAAAGAAAAAGTAAGCCACTGATTTAGAGGACTTGTTTCTAAACTAGTGGAAAGCACTTAGGATGAACAGAACTCCTACCTATTTCTACTCCAACATTTCTCCCTCTTCTATATGCTCGTATTACATATTCTTATAGCTTCTAGCGATGACATTTGTTGTAAAATTGCATTTAAGAATTGTACCTGAGTTAAAGTACAAAGAATGTTAGTTATCAAGGCACTCTTTCTTTGGAAGTCTTGTTTTTTATTATTATTGCTATATAACTGATCAGAAAGCTCTAATAAGAATACTGGGCTTAAGTCTTGTTCTTAGTTACCATATTTTCCTGGACCCCTAGGCTTGTAAAATGTGAGAGAATTATCTCACTATTCTCTATGAAATTTATCACTAAAGCTCTGATCATTTGGTCAAAATAAAATTCAATGATATCCTATTTTCCTAAGAAAGGAAAGGGGATAAACTGCATAAATACAGTGGGTTCAACTCGTCATAAATTCTGCACTTTCATTTTTGTAATATGCTTGTTGAAAAACTGTGTTCTATTGCTTTACCTACAATGACAAACGTTAGTCAAACTTGCCATTATTATTAAGCACTAAACTTAACCATAAGACCATGCTCAGAACACCTGCTGCCTTCTCTACATGTGCGCTCCATCCTAACCCACATACTAGACAGGGAGACTCTGCAGAGCCTTTTGTCAGAAGTGTGTAATACTGGAGTCCTTTCCCTTACACATTCTATAATTCCTGTGCTTTGCATGGAACATATGAAATAAATAAATAAACAAACATCATCTTTGGATAGAGCCTTCCTAGCTGCAAACTGACAGACTCAGAGTAGTTGGCAAAAGGAAGCTGGTTCTTATTAAGGGCAATAATTTTGATTTTAGGTAGATTTGTGGCTATGCACTGATTAAAACAAACAAACAAAAAAACACAAAAACATCCAAATAGCTACATCTGTGCTAATTTCTTTGGTAGAAATTTAAAAAAAACAAAAAATTTTAAAGTTGTGCAACTCATGTAGCTTGGCCACTGTTGCTGTTAGCTGCCGACAGGTTAGCCCTCGACTTCATGGTGAGCCACGCACACCAGAACAAAACAGCGCCCGGTTCTGCACCATCCCACCATCGTCTACAGACTGGACAATACTCCACTGTGAGCCACAGGGTTTTCGTTGGCTGGTTTTTGGAAGTGGATCACCAGACCTTCTTTCCTAGTATGTCTTTAGTTGTAGTCTGGAAGCTCCACTGAAACACAGTCCTCATCATAGCAACACGCAAGCCTCCACTGGTCAAAATCAAACCCAGGTCTCTTGCATGGAAGGAGAGAAATCTATCACTGAACAGTATGGGCATTAACTTATTCTGTATCTCTTTTATGAGTGAGGTCAATGGCCACTTTTCTTTCTATGTGTCTTTTTTTTTTTTTTTTTTTTTTTGTTCTGAGAGCAAACACCCTCCTCTCTTTACTATTGTTTTCCTAAGGTTGAAGTGTGTCTGTGGTGTAACATATTGAATACCAGTAGAGTAGAATGTGCAGCAGGATACTTTATAAAACCCAATGATCACCATATAATGGGAGACCTCATTGTGTTTCTCTGGTATGTAGTCTTCAAGAAGGAGTGACTTAAGACTGTATTTCTTTGGGATGAGAATGACTGGGGAGGTTGATTGGCCAAATGATAATGAGATTTCTAATACAGCTCTGTAATATTAGGGTGCTGGAAAATTTAAACTACCTAAATCTTCACTTTTTCCCCTCTAAGCTCTTTTATAGTAACAAAATAAATATTTTCTTTGAAAATTGTTAGGAAAATGCATTTCTCTTTCAGAATGCATTCCCTATCTTCCTGATGCTGTTCATTACCCATTTCCCCTCCCTGTCTTCCTGACCTGTTGCCACCTGCAATATGCATCTTTAAAAAAAAAAAAGTTGCAGGAAGAATGCTGTGTATTCCTCCTCCCAAAAAAAAAACAGTTTTTTGTTGTTGTTGTTACCAGTTCTTCATAACTTCTCTTCCTGATGCAAAATGTTGTCAATTGTTCTCATCATTAGCTCCATAGAGTTGGGCCGGGAGAGAGGAGAAAAATAAACAGCCTCTACATAGAGTTACTTATTAGAAGCTCCAATAAAGGTTTGGTTGGGTATGATGATTTACAGTTATAAGGAAAGGTATTATCTCTGAATTTCAATTATCTCTTTTTCTATATGATATTTATGTAAGTAATAAATTATTTTTGTTGCTGTTAGGTGCAAGTCAGCTCCAACATAGCAACTGTATGTGTTAATATGACAGAACAAGACATTGTCGGGTCCTGTGCCATCCTCACAGTCGTTGCTGCGTTTGAGCCTATTGTTGCAGCCATTGTGTCAGTCCATCTCATTGAGGGTCTTTCTCCTTTTCACTTACCATCTACTTTATAAACTAAAGCATGATGTCCTTCTCCAGGGAATTAATGAATACTGACTGTAAATCATCATCCAGACATTACTGAGCTCTTTTAAAAACTTCATCAAATATTTTCTTGACGACCAGGAGCATAAGTATAAATGTGTTAACTATTTCAAACTTCCATGGTGTCTTTATTCGGGTAAAGGACTACACGTGGTTTATTTTTTTGTAACTTTCTACATTTTCCAGTTTCCTTATTAAACAAATATTAGCTGAGTGTTTCTATGAGCCAAATGACACGCTGGTTGATGGGGATATGAAGAGAACAACACAGATAGGTGCTAGAAATTCTATTGCATAAAATAAAAAATTGAGATCAACAGCTTGAAAATGAAGTGAAATTGAGACAGGATTTTGGCTATTCATTTTACCATGAAAGAGACTCTTAGCCTGTTTAAATCCTGAAGGAAAGATACTAATGGACAGGGAGGGGTTTAAGATAAAGAAGAGCAGGAGAGGGTGGGGTCCTGGTGAACTCATGCTTGTTTTAGAGCAGTTATAGCTCTCTCATCTAAACAGGCTCGGAGGAGGAAAGAAGTGATGGGGTTAGATAAATTTTCAGGATTAGTGGCAGAAGGTTTTGTCCAATAACTTATTTTATCTGTGAAGGGAAACAGGTAAGATTATTCCTTGGGAGTGATCAGGAAATAGGCAAACAGAATGTTCAAAACAGCTTAGGGAGAACGTTAGGGGAGTTGACAAGAAAACGGAGTAGAATAGCCGCTTGGCATAGGCACACAGGTACAGCTCAGACCATGCATTTATACTGGGACCAGTATGTACAGGTGGGGGATTTTCTCAGATGCTTTCAACAGTTTTACTTATGGAATAGAAAAAATAAACTCAAAAATTTGTAAATAGCTCCACATAGTCTGAAGCCAAAAGTAGACTCAAATACACTTTAAGCCAAAATCACCAAGTACAGGCTTCAGAAATGGAACAGAGAGTAAGAAATACCACAATTACCCCTATGTTGTTGTTGTTAGGTGCTGTCGAGTCGATTCCAACCCTTAGCGATCCGATTTACGACAGAAAGAGACACTACTCGGTCCTGCGCCATCCTCACAATCATTGTAGGTTTGAGCCCATTGTTGCAGCTACTGTGTCAATCCATCTGGTTGAGGGTCTTCCTCTTTTTCACTGACCCTCTACTTTATCAAGAATGATGTCCTTCTCCAGGGACTGTTCCCTCCAGATAACATGTCCAAAGTATGTGAGAGGAAGTCTTGTCATCCTTGCTTCTAATGATCATTCTGGCTGTACTTCTTCCCAGACAGATTTGTTTGTTCTTTTGGCAGTCCATGGTACATTCAACATTCTTTGCCAACACCATAACTCAAAGGCATCAATTCCTCTTCTGTCTTCCCTATTCATTGTCCAGTTTTGCATGCATATGAGGTGATTAGAAACACCACGGCTTGGGTCAGAGGCACCTTAGATCTTAAAGTGACATATTTGCTTTTTAACACTTTAAAGAGCTCTCTTGCAGCAGATTTGCCCAATGCAATGCATCACCTGATTTCTTGATTACTGCTTCCATGGGCATTGATTATGGATCCAAGCAAAATGAAATCCTTGACAACTTCCCCAACTTCAGTCTTTTCTCCATTCATCATGATGTTGCTTATTGGTCCAGTTGTGAGGATTTTTGTTTTCTTTATGTTGAGGTGTAATCCATACTGAAGACTGTGGCTTTTAATCTTCATTAATAAGTGCTTCGAGTCCTCTTCATTTTCAACAAGCAAGGTTGTGTCATCTGCATATCACAGGTTGTTAATGAGTATTCCTCCAATTCTGATGCCCCATTCTTCGTCATATAGTTCAGCTTCTCGGCTTATTTGCTCAGCATACAGACTGAACAAGTATGGTGAAAGGATACAGCTCTGATGCACAGCCTTCCTGACTTTAAACCACGCAGCCTCCCCTTGTTCTGTTCAAACGACTGCCTCTTGATCTAAGTACAGGTTCCTCATGAGCACAATTAAGCGTTCTGGAATTCCCATTCTTCGCAATGCTATCCATAATTTGTTATGACCCACACAGTCAAATGCCTTTGCATAGTCGATAAAACACAGATAAACATCTTTCTAGTATTCTCTGCTTTCAGCCAGGATCCATCTGACATCAGCAATGATAACCCTGGTTCCACATCTTCTTCTGAATCTGTCTTGAATTTCTGGAAGTTCCCTGTCAATGTACTATTGTAACTGCTTTTGAATGATCTTCAGAAAAATTGTACTTGCCTGTGATATTGATGATATTGTTGGATAATTTCCACATTCTGTTGTATCTCCTCTCTTTGGAATGGGTGCAAATATGGATCTCTTCCAGTCGGTTAGCCAGGTAGCTGTCTTCCAAATTTCTTGGCTTAGACAAGTGAGCACTTCCAGTGCTGCATCTATTTGTTGAAACATCTCAATTGGTATTCCATTAATTCCTGGAGGCTTGTTTTTCACCAGTGCCTTCAGTGCAGCTTGGACTGCTTCCTTCAGTACCATTGGTTCTTGATCATATGCTACCTCCTGAAATGGTTGAATGTAGACCACTTCTTTTTAGTACAGTGACTCTTTATTCCTTCCACCTTCTTTTGATGCTTCCTGAGTCATTTAATATTTTCCTCGTAGAATCCTTCAATATTGCAACTCAAGCCTTCAATTTTTTCTTCAGTTCTTTCAGCTTGAGAAATGCCAAAAATGTTCTTTCCTTTTGGTTTTCTAACTCCAAGTCTTTGCACATTTCATTATAATACTGTACTTTGTCTTCTTAAGCTGCCCTTTGAAATCTTCTGTTCAGCTCTTTCACCCCTATAGTTGACATTTTCTCTTTAGGTACTGCAATTAGAAATGGGGTTTAAATGAATAAACACTCCAGTTGACCGCACGCTTTCTTCCTTACCAGCGGTTTTCAAACTTCAGCATCATCAGAATCACCTGGAGTGTTTGTTAAAGCTCAGTTGTTGGTCTCCACCCCCAGAGTTTCTTGATTCAGTAGGTCGGGGGTGGGTCCCTAGAATTTGCATCTCTAACAAGTTTCCAGGTGATACTGAGGCTATTGGTCTGGGCACTACATCTTGAGGATCACTGCTTTAAATAAAACGGCAGTGTTAGTATCTGCAATGGCTCATACCATCAGAATCTATTTCTCATTCGTTGCTGATTCTCCCAGTGCTGACCACAGTGCCTGGCATGTAATTGGTAGCCATAACTGATTGGAAAAAGAAAGGTAAACTAGTCTTTATTCTATGAATGCTGCCAGCACTATGAGAGGCACTTCCACATACAGGAAAATATTAGCTGGTTGCTACATCTCTGGGTCAACAGAACAAAATGCTGAGTTATTGGCAGACCCTAATCTCCTAAACTAAATAGCACTTACTTTAACATATGATCTTAGTGCTGTAGCAAAAGAAAAGTAGATCATAAATAACTAAAAACATAAATTGTTGAAAACTCTAAAATGCCAAGAAGTATATTATTTGCTCCCTTGCTTATATAAGCAAGGCATTATATTAAGTATTCCAATCCCCATTTTATACTATTCCATGTGCACAGCTAGCAGCAGACCCAGCACTAGGACCATGCTCTCTCTCTTTTTATTTTATTTTTTAACATTTGCCAATTCCACATTGTTTACATGAACAATTCAGTTACATTGATTACCATAGTCATGTTGTGCAACCATCACCCATATCCACTGTCAAATTTCCCATCATCATTAAAAGACACTCATTGCTTCCTAATCAATGACTCCCCTTTTCCCTCTCCCTCTCAACCCTGGTAACTACTAATAAACTTTGGTCTCTATACATTTGCTTATTGCAGAGATTCATATAAGTGGGATCATACAATATTTGTCCTTTTTGTGACCGGCTTATTTCACTCAGTGTTATATTTTCAAGGTTCATCCACGTTGTAGCATATATCAGGACTTCATTTCTCTATATGGCTGAGTTATAGTCCCTTGACTGTATATATCTTTTTTTTTTTTTTTGATCCATGTATCTGTTGATGGACATTTAGGTTGTTTATATCTTTTGGCTATTGTGAATAGTGTTGCAATGAACATTGGTGTACAGGTATTTGTTTGAGTGTCTGTTTTCAGTTCTTTGGTCTATATACCTAGGAGTGGAAATAATGGATCATATTATATGAGTCAGAATCGACTCAACTGCAATGGGTGTGGTTTTTTATTTTGTTTTTCTTTTTTCATAATGACCTATTATATGTCTAACTTTTTGAGCAACTGCGAAACCATTTTCCACAGTAGCTGCACCGCTTATATTCCCACCACAATGCATGAGGGTTCCAATTTCTACACCTCTCCTCAACATGCTATTTTCCATTTTTTTGATGATAACCATCCCAGTGGGTGTGAAGTGGTATCTTATTGTGGTTTTGATTTGAATTTCCCCAAAGACCAATGATGTTGAGCATCTTTTCATGTGCTTATTGGCCATTTGTGTATCTTCTCTGGAGAAATATCATTGAAATCTTTGGCCCATTAGTTAATTGAGTTAATTGTCTTTTGTTATTGAGTTGTAGGAGTTCTTTATATATTCCAGATATTAAACCTTTATTGGATATAGGATTTTCAAATATCTCTCCCATTCTGTAGGCTATATTTCCTACTCTCTTGATAGTGTCCCTTGATGCTCAAAAGTTTTTAATTTTGATGAAGTCCAGTTTATCTATTTTTTTCTTTTGTTGCTCATGCTTTTGGTGTCAAATTTAAGAAAACACTGCCAATTCCAAGGTCATTAAGATTTTCCCCTATGTTTTCTTCTAATAGTTTTAGCTCTTAAGTTTAAGTCTTTGATCCAGTTTTAGTTTGTTTTGGTGTGTGGTATGAGATAGGGGCCCAACTTTATTCTTTTGCCTGTGGATATCCAGTTTTCCCAAACCATCTGTTGAACAGATGTCCTTTCCCCATTGAAAAGACTTAGGACTCTTACTGATAATCAGTTGACCACAGATATATGGATTTATTTCTAAGATCTCTATTCTATCACATTGAAGTCCCTCAGTGACACAATGATTAAGTGCTCAACTACTAGCCGAAAGGTTGGTGGTTAGAACCACCCAGAGGTGCCTCAGAAGACAGGCCTGGTGATCTGCTTCCAAAAGATCACAGCTTTAAAAATCCTGTGGAGTAGTTCTACTCTGCTCACATGGGGTCACCATGAGTCAGAATCAAATCAAGCACACCTAACAACAACAATTCTACTACATTGGTCTATACGTCCATCCTTATGCCAGTACCACACAGCTGTGATTACTGTGGCTTTGTAGTAGTTTTTTTTTTGTGATAAATACTGTTGTTGTTAGGTGCTGTCAAGTCAGTTCTGACTCATAGTGACCCTGCGTACAACAGAACTAAACACTGCCCTGTCCTGCGCCATATTCACAATTGTTGTTATGCCGAAGCCCCTTATTGCAGCCACTGTGTCAATCCATCTTGTAGAGGGTCTTCCTCTTTCTCACTGATCCTCTACTTTACCAAGCATAATGTCCTTCTCCAGGGACTGATCCCTCCTGATAACATGTCCAAAGTATATGAGACATAGTCTCACCATCCTTGCTTCTAAGGAGCATTCTTGTTGTACTTCTTCCAAGACAGATTTGTTCATTTTTTTTGGCAGTCCATGGTATATTCAATATTCTTCACCAACACCACAATTCAAAGGCATCAATTCTTTGGTCTTCCTTATTCATCATCCAGCTTTTGCATGCATATATGATAAATATATATATAACAGAAATATATATATGTACATGATAAATATGTAGGTAACAAAACATTTGCCATTTCAACATTCTTCACATGTACAATGCACTAACATTGTGTTCATCATGTTGTTCAAACATTACCATTATCTGTTTCCAAATTTTTCTATCATCCTTAACAGAAGCTCAGTGTCCCCTCAGCAGTGAGTCTCCTTTTCCCACCCACCTCTAGTAACACGAATAAACTTAGGTCTAGGTCTGTATACACTTGCCTATTCTAGGTATTTCATATAAGTGGGATCATACAATATTTGTCCTTTTGTAACTGACTTATTTCACTCAGCGTGATGTTTTCAAGGTTTATCTACGTTGTAGCATGCATCAGGACTTCATTTCTCCTTATTAAAAACATTACTCAATGTTTTTTGAAACCGTATATCTGATAAGAATTTAATATTCAGAATATACAAAGAATTCCCATAACTTAACAAGAAAAGGACAAACAACCTGGTCAAAAAAAAGGACTTGAATAGATATTTTACTAGAGAAGAAATACAAATGGCCAGTAGGCACATGAAAAAATGCTCAACATCATTAGACAGTCCAAAAACTCCAAACCCATTGCCACTGAGTCGATTCCGAACTCATAACGACCCTATAGGACAGAATAGAACTGCCCCATAGGCTTTTCAAAGAGCAGGTGGTGGATTCGAACTGCCGACCTTTTGGTTAGCAGCCATAGCTCTTAACCACTGTGCCACCAGGGCTCCTCATTAGTCATTAGGGAAATGCAAATCAAAACCACAATGAGAAATCACTGGGAAATGCAAATCAAAACCATAATGAGATATTGCTTCATGCCCACTAAGATGGCTGTGACTTAAAAAATGGAAAACAACAGGTGTTGGCAAGAATGTGGAGAAATAGGAACCCTCATCCATTGATGGTGGTATTGTAAAATGGTGCAGCCACTGTGGAAAACATTCTGGCAGTTCCATAAAAAGTTAAACACAGAATTACTATATGGTCCAGCAATTCCACTTCCAGGTATATACCCAAAAGAACTGAAAGCAGAAACACAAACAGATACATATACACCAGTGTTCATTGCAGCTCTATTCACAATAGCCAATAGATGGAAAAAACCTAAATGTCCATCAACAGATGGATAAGCAAAATGTGGTACATTCGTGTAGTCCGTTTTAAAATCAGGAAGCATGAGCCCTCCAACTTTGCTGTTTTTCAAAATTGTTTTGGCTATGCAAAGTCCCTTGGAACTTCATACGTATTCCTTCTTTTTTAGTCCAGTCTCGTCTCTAGCACATCTCCTGTTTTCTCTTCTGCTTCACTGGTTAGTCCTTCTAGGAACCTTGCTGTCTCCTCCTCCTCTCCTGGACCTCGAAACACTGGAATGACCCAGGGAGCCCTTTCTCTGTCTGCCTTCTCCTCTGTGCCATCCTCTATCCTTCTATGAGCTCATCAAGCCTCCGGGCTTTAGATCACATCAACACGCTGGTGTCACCAAAATCTGCGTTTCAGGCCCAGACCGCCTCTTTAAGCTCCAGGCTCGTTTATCCAACTACCAAATCAGCATCTCTGCCTGAATAGCTAGTAAGCATCTCAAATGTAACATGGTCACAACAAAACCTTCATTTGCCTCAAACCTACTCTCTAGTCTTCCTGGCTCAGTCAATATCACCCCCATAGATCAGTTGCTCAGGCTGACACTTAGGCATCATCTTGGATTTCTTTCATGTGCCAACTTTCCACAAACCCCTTTTGTCACTTCTCCCTTCAAAACTTATTCTGACTCCAACTACCACTTTGTACCATCTTTTCAGCTACAACTGAGGTTGAAACCATCTTCTCTCTTCCCTAATCCATGGCAATAACTTCATAAACTCATCTCACACATTTCCCACTCTCATCCCTATGGTCTATTCTCCACAGGACAGCTGGAGTAATTTGGTTTAAAGGTAAACAAAATCATAATAATTCTCTGATTATAACCTGCCAAAGACTTCCCTCTACAAATAGAACAAAATCCAAACTTCTTATAATCGTCTACATATAGGGCATTACTTCTTTAACCTTGTCTCCTACCACTACCACCACCCAACCAACCCCATGAAATTTCCACCACCCTGGCCTTCTTTCTCTCTCTTGAATGTAACAAGCTGCTCCTTCCTCTGGGCTTGCACCCTCTATACTTGCCGTTCCCTCTGCCTGCAGCGCCCCTCCCCCAACCATAGGTTTTTGCTAACCAAGTTAACCAAAGTTGTTCCCCCATCACATCATTCTCTACCTATTTTTATTACCTTAATAGCTCTTATTATTGCAATCATTTATTTAGCTGTTTAAATATTTGTCTTTATCTGGTACCCATATGTAAACTCCAAGCAGGCAAAGATTGAATCTTCGTCATAGCTGTGTCTCAGTTACTTAGAAGAGTATTTGGAACATAGTACACACACAACCAGCATATTGTTGAATGAATGAAGCCTCATGCCATTGTCTTTATTTTATCCAGACCGTAGACTATTTATTTAGCTCAAAACAAAGCCTTTTTGATAGTGTTTTTCAAAATGTTAGGAATACGATCAGGTTATTCATCTTTATTCATTTCATTTTGATTCAAGTCCTCTAGAATATTCTATATAAACTTCAACTTGAAAAATAGTAAAAGTTTCCATACTGACCTGAACCCTGACTCAAATATATTTGACAGTGGTTATAAGCTTTGTGGTGATATTCAGCATTTTGTGTTCAAAATTTAGGCTACAGAGAAGAAATAAGGAGAATCTATGCCTCTAGCTGTATACAAAGGATTTTTTTTCTTGTTTAAATGCTATTATTAGCATTAAAAACAACAGGAATCCCTCCTTGTCCAACTGCTTGGGATTTGCAACTTCCTTGTGTTCTTTAGATTTGGAGTTAACATAAACTTGGTTACTTTTCTTACCATAGGTAGTTAAGTCTTTTAGTAGGATCTCTTAGATTCTAGAATCTTTTAGAACATGAAGGAATAAAAGCAAGATGCATTCATCCCAATCTAAACCAAGGTGAAAATCCCTTATTTCTATGGCAAACTCCCTATGTTCATAGGTTTGCACTTTCTCCCCATATTTATGTGCCACATCTTAAAAACCCCTGATGGATAAAAGCTTTCACAGTCGAAACATGTACCTCATATTCTAGTAACTCCTGAAACACTAATTGTATTGAAAGCTACGGTTAGCACTTTGGAAGCAAGTTAAGTTATGCAATGGACCTTCGAGGATAAAAGGCAAAACAAAACAAAAGCAAACACTTGAGAAGCTCAGAGGCAGACTAAGACTGTACTAAGCTCAAGGAAGGGCCTTGGGCAAGTATGTCAGTAATTGAGAGACGGTTTTAGGAAGAGCAAGTAGGACACCTCATCCTCATCCACAGGTGAGCACAGGCAGCTGTGATACTTTCCTTGTGACCAGCGGCCCAAGAACTAGCTCTCTGCAAAGTGAAAGCTCTTTTGCAGGCTTGTCTTTGAGAGAAGCAGAGTAGAACCTGAGGGAAAGCGAACTGGGGCCAGTGAAGCCAGTGTTGGCCCCAGGTTAAAGCATTAAGTACTCATTCTGAAGGGAGGACTCTCATAAGAGAGTCCCAGAGAGCTATGCTCCAGTTAAGGAAAAATCTCACCTCTCCTGCTTTCCTCTAAGGAGCCCTGGTATCATAATGGCTAAGCACTCGGCTGCTAACCAAAAGATTCTGTAGGAGAAAAGACTTCGCAATATGCTCCCGTAATGATTACAGCCTAGAAAACCCTATGGGCAAGTTCTTCTCTGTCCTACAGGGTCTCTAGGGGTCAGAATCGAATGGATGGCACACAATAACAGCTGCCCTCCCCACAAGGACAGAAGGCCAACTGCAGAGGTCAGTACCCAAAGTAATAACAAAAGTTAGCAGGGTTTCTTACTGAGGCTGCGGACATTCCGCCTCTAACCCAGTCCTTCAGCATAAACATAAACAGACAACCCAAAATCACCAAACTCTGAAAGGAAACCACGCCTTCAAAGAGAACCATCAAATTCAACAAACTGATGAACTAACCCCAAGGAAGTACTGTTTAAAAAAAAAAAAAAGACAACTTTAAAATAAGTATAATTACGATCTGCAAGTATTTCATAATAGTCAATAAAAGAAGAACAAGTCACATTTTTAAAATTCCTGGGAGTAAACTATTTGATCAAGAAAGAAACAAACAAAAAAACACTCTTAGTCTAAAGACTGAATTGTTGTTAGTTGTCATCAAGTCAGCTCCAAGTCACGGTGACCTTACGTATAATGGAACAAAACGTTTCCCAATCCTGCGCCATCTTCATGATCGTTGGTATGTTTGAGGGCTATGATGTCAATCCGTCTCATTAAGGGTTTCCCTCATTTTCGATGACCCTCTACTGAATAGCAGAATGAATATGGTTACAAGAATGAATGTTCTGGAAGGATTCTCTAAAAATACGGTGTGAACAAACAGAGGGATGGGAAGAATGAGAAGAGTTAAGATGTTTAGGAATGAAGGTTAGAGCCAAACATCCAACATCTGCCTAATGAAGGTTTCAGAAGAAAAGGACAAAAAATGGAGGAAAGAAATACTGAAGAATGAAAAGAAAATTTCCCTGAACTGAAGGGGAGACGGGTGGACATAGATTACTTACAAAGGAGTAAGGAGAAATAGGACCACACGTTTCACCAGTAATTCTATATTCTACCTGTCACTGGGACAGTTCTCCAAAGCGCTGAGGAAAAACGAATACTGCTTTATATCTATTTCAAACTCAACTTTAATGTGGAAAAATGGAAGAGTTTTTAGACAAAGTTTACCACATGAGGTTCTTGCTGAAAAAATAACTATGGAATTTATTTTAGCAAATGGATAAAAAAAGAAAAGTGAATTAGAAATGGTTGTAAACAAACAAACAAACAAAAAACCACTAAAGGTTAAAAACCAGATTGTACATAAGGTAATATAAAACAATATCAAATAAAAATGCCCGTCTTTTCAAAATGAAATATCGCTCACTAGGGTATTATCTTATTCCAAAAAAGGCTCAAAGTATTTATCGTACATGGCCTGTTAACACACAGTGATGATATCCTTTACTTATATGACTCAGTGTCCAAGGGTCTGATCAATCAGATTAGCATCCCCTATCGAGTTCTTCCTGAGACCTAGCAACTGGGCCATGGCCCTCTGCCTGTGTCCCTCACGGTAGCATGAGGAGTCTGTGGGCCACTTAAAGCCCATGCTTTCCCTCATCTCATAGTAGGCCACTCCTCAGGTACCTGGGATCCTGGAATTTCCAGGCAAATGGCCTTGAGCCCACCTCCAGGATCAGACCCCCAATGCCTGTGCTCATTCCTAGGCCTGGAAGATGGACGTGCAGTATGGCTTCGCCGGGAGCGGGGTGTTATGGACAGAGCTTGGACACACACTTGGGGGTCCACATGTATGCTCCCATCCATGGGAATGAAATGAATGAGGCCACAGGCTAGGGACCCTCATTTGTATCCCTCTTCTAAATCCCAAAAATGTCAGGACTGGTGCCTACCCATGTCTTTGACAGAAGCAGGAGGGGCAGGGAGAGAAAGGAGACTTGAGTAGAGGAAGAAGTGGGGTTGAGAGCTGATGTAAGAGACGTCATAATGAGATAGAAGAAGTGAAAGCTGTCAGAGGGAGTATTGGGAGGTTTTCTGCAGTAACAGAAAACCCAATTAAATGTGGCCTGAACGATGCGTGTGTTTATCATAGCACATAGGACAGAAGGGAGGCCTCTGGATTGTTTCTTTCAGTGGCTCAGTGAAATCATCAGTGATCTGGCTTCCTTCCTCTTTCTTCTCTCTGTCTGCTGTCATGCGGGGGCTTGGCCTCATGGCCTGTTCTCCGAAGGGGCCCAGGAAGATGGCTGCAGTTCCAAGGGACACACCTTGGCAACAACGTCCAGAGCAAGGAAACGACAGGCCTGTCTTGTGTCCCTTTCAGAGCAGTTGCTACTGAGTTGACTCCGACTCGTGGCAACCTCATGTGTGTCAGGGTAGAATTATGCCTCACGGGGATTTCAGTGACTGATTTTTCAGGAGCAGATAGCCAGAACTTTCTTCCTAGGTGATTCTAGATAGACTCAAACCTCCACCCAGGGACTCCGTGTCCTTTTTACAGAGTAAGAAAAGCACTCCTAGAAGTCCAACCTTCACCCCTCCCTCTGGTCTTATTTGCTGGAACCAATCGCTGGCCAGAGAAAGTGTTTTTACCATTTACCACAGCTGACTTAGGCTAATACAAGGTCAGCCCTGAGAGTGGTGAAGGCCCAGCTGACCCTGCAGCACAGGCCACCTGCTGGCTGAACCACACTGGGGCTCTGTCTGCCAAAAGAGGGACAATGACCGTTGTGCAGACCCTACGGGAGAACAAGACTAGAGTGCCACAGACAGAACTGAGACAGTGGTTCTCGAAGTGTGGTCCCCAGACCAGCAGCATAAGCATCACCTGAGAACTTACTAGAAATGCAAATTTTCTGGCCTCACCCCAGTTCTATAGACTCAGAAACTCTGGAGGTGGAGCCCTAGCAATGTGTTTTAACAAGACCTCCAGGTAGCTCTGAGGCACTCTGAAGCTTTGCAACCACTGCCTTAAAGAACCTGCCTCTCTTAGGGGTAAGAGTAAGATGAGTCAGCAAAGGAGAAGTAAGGAGAGAATAAGCAGGTAGCATGCACTGTAAAATCAACCAAGGGCAGCAATGTGAAATGCAAGAAAGAGGTCCTAAGTTTCATTTAAAGAGCTTATCAGGGATGTGAAATTGAGAAATGGAACGTAAAGAGGTTACAATTCAAGTGAAGGATTTTCAGGGGAAGCCTATGCAAGTAAAAGGCAGAAAGAATCTAATGTGAAAGGTTAAAGATTGCAAATTAAGTAATACTCAGGGGAGGATTTTCCTGAGGACTATGAAGGGGGAAGTTGAGCTGCACTCTCCAACCAAAAAAAAGACCCATTGCCAAGTCCATTCCGACTCAGAGTGACCCTGTAGGACAGAGTAAAACTGCCCCATAGGGTTTCCAAGGAGTGGCTGGTGGATTCAAACTGCTGACTTTTTGGTTAGTAGCCAAGCTCGTAACCACTGTGCCACCAGCGCTCCAACATGTGCCTATAAATGTAAAATGCATACTGCATTCCAAGCCCTAGTATAAGAAAAAAAAAATCTGTGCCATCAAGTTGATTCTGACTCATGGTAACCCCATGTTTTTCAGAATAGAACTAAATTCCACAGAGTTTTCAATGGCTGTAATCTTACAGGAGTAGATTGCCAGGGCTTTCTTCCACAGTGCCATTGGGTGTATTCAAACCACCAACCTTTTGGTTAGTAGCCAAGAACAAACCATTTGCACCATCCGTGGACCTTAGTATAAGAAAAGAGGATCTAAAATAACCCCTTAGTAATTTTTATACTGATTACATGTTGAAATAATAATGCTTTTTATATGTTGGATTAAATAAAATGTATTCTTAAAATTAATTTCACCTCTTATTTTTTTTTCTCTTAATGTGCCTGCTAGAAAATTCTAAATTACGCTTGTGGCTTGCATTGTTTCTGATGGCTAGCCCTGGTCTAAAGCATGTTGTTGTTAGTTGCTGTCGAGTTCATTTCAATTCATGGCGACCCCATATATGGAGAGTAGAACTGCTCCATAGTATTTTCAAGGCCTGTGACCTTTCAGAAGCAGAATGCCAGGCCTGTCTTCCAAGGCACCTCTAGGTGAGTTCAAACTGCCAACCATTCAGGTAGTTGTCGGGCACTTAACCACTTGTGACACCCAGGGAAGCCCTGGTCTAAAGCATAAGGCAGTCTAATAATTTTGGAGAAAAACTGATTGAAAGAGAATTTAGACATTTGAGGTTAACATAAGGACCTAAGGAAAACGCAAGTACAATTGTTTAAAGATTCTTCTCATGTTAAAATTGTCTCTTAAAATATCGAGGACAAAAATGTATGTGCCCCTTCAAAAAAAAACCTTAGGAGATTATAAAGACGCAGAAGCTAACCTACAAAGGACAGGCTACTAATTTAAACTGATAGGAAGAGTTGAGTTCACTGAATGGGAATTTGGTGCTAAAGAAATTTCTTCTGTGTTTGAAATTACTATTCACTAACTCGAACATAAACTTCTGATGAGCGGGGAGAAAGCAGACCAACATCATCCCTTGCCTTTTTGGTTTCTCACTTGAAAGGGGAAAGTTCATGCTGTAGAAATAGAATGGCTAAAGGTCTTCCTCGGGACATAATTGACAAGTCCATTTCAGAGAAGCATCAAATGTGTACACAAAGCCCTTCCTTGGTGCCAATGACTAAAGACAACAGGAGGAGGACGTTCAATTGGGGCTTTCACACAAAGGCTTCAGGTTACCTCCTGAGAGGCTGTACCTCAAAAAAAAAAAAAACCCTCTCTGTCAGTGCTTGGTGATAATAAATGGAAAGAAATAATGCTGTGGAAACATCTCATTTGTAACTCCATATTTGTAAATGCCACAAAACCTGCCACAAAGGCATTTTTCCTAAAGAGGATTAAATTGTCTTAAGCCTTTTGTTACTGAAATTGTGAATTCTCTTAATTGCCTTTTCTCAGTCTTCTTGTGTTTTCTTGGCCAGTCCTAAGTACTTGACTTGGCTAGAAGAAGATATCTCGTTCATTCTGTAGTGTTTTTTTGCCTTCCCTGGTATGCATTCTCTCTTAACAGCATTAAAAAGTCAGCTCTAATACCAGACTGTCCTACTCTCCTATTTCTTTTACCTACTTATCACCCATAACCACTTGTAATGTTTCATTTAAAAAAATATGAAATGGAGGAAAATGTAAAAATGGCCCCACTTGGGGATGTATTCCCATTAAATACAGACTTTAATATTCCAATACTGGTTTTTGAATGATTTAATAGGAAATAAAGATGAATGATTAAGAGAGGAAGAAAGAAATTATTTTTTTTAATTAAATAAGAGAGAGCAGAGACAGAGCTATCAATTTAAGTGTTTTGCTTACAGTGGCAAAATATTTTAGCAATCAGATTTTACAATTTTAAGTAAGCAATGTTTAAAATAATTTTCAAGCAGATAATGCTGAATAATTTTTCAAGGTCAATTTATGCAAAATAGAAAGAAATTATCAGTGTGGTGATTGACAAATAGGTAAATATTTTAAAATATCTGAGATACATGTAAAATCCACCTGGTTTGTCAATTAGAACATAAATGCCATCTCCTCAGTGTATGTGTATTTGTCTCCTATTGCTGCTATAACAAATTACCACAAATTTCGTGGCTTAAAACAACACAAATTTATTATTTTACAGTTCTGAAGGTTAGAAGTCTAAAATAGTCTTACTGGGCTAAAATCAACATGTCGGCAGGGCTGTGTTCCTTCCAGAGGCTGTAGGGTAGAATTCATTTCCTCGCCTTTTCTAACTTGTAGAGGCAGCCTGTATTCCTTGGCTTATAGCCCCTTCCTCTGTCTTCAAAGCCAGCAACATGGCATCTTCAAATCTCTCTCTGACT
>NW_004444158.1:1553372-1555948 GCF_000243295.1 Trichechus manatus latirostris
GAATTAATTTCAGCCATTATTTCTTCGATATCTCCAACTACACATATATATAAAATAATAAAACTCTAATTAAATATTGTTTAACTGCTTAAAGTTGTCCCATAGCTCACTAGTGCTTTTTATTTGTTTTGCGAAGATTCTTCTCCCCTGTGTGTTTCATTCTGGATAGTTTCTATGACTATATCTTCAAGTTTACAAATCTTTTCTTCTGCCATGTCTAATCTGCCATTAATCCCATTCCATGTATTCTTCATCTCACACATGTTAGTTTTCTTCCTAGAAGTTCAATTTGGGTCTCTTTTATATCTTCCCATGTCTCAACTTTTTCAACATAAGCAAAACAGTTTTAATAACCAACATAATGCCCTTGTCTCCTAATGCTGACATCTGAGTCAGTTCTAGGTCAGTTCTGATTGATTATAGTCTTAATTATAGATGATGCTTTCCTGCTTTTTGTATGTCCGGAAGTCTTTGAATGGATGTCAGACATTGTAAATTTTACCTTTTTGGGTGCTATATATTTTTGTATTCTTATAAATATTCTTGAGCTTTGTTCTGAGATGCAATTAAGTCACTTGGAAACAGTTGATCCTTTGGGTCTTACTTTTATGATTTGTGAGATGGGTCCAGAGCAGTGCTCATTGTAGGGCTAATTATTCCCCACTACTGAAGCAAGACTTTCCCAGTGCCCCATGAATTTTGAATTTTTTCAGTCTGCATGCTAGGAATAGGCACTATTCCCAGCCCTGTGTGAGTACCAGGCACTGTTCTCGCATCCTTTCTGTGTTGTTGTGGTTTTCCCAAGCCTCACGTGCATCTGCTGATAAGGCCCTCTGCAGGTCTCTGAGTCTCTCTTTCTGGGCTGTGCTCTTCTCTTTGGTACTCTGTCCTGAGCACTCTAGCCACTACGATCTCCCTGGACTCTCCTGTCTCCTAAGCTCATGGAGTCCATGGGCTCTGCCTGGATTCCACCTTCCTGCACACAGCCTGGACACTGTCTCTAGGAGCAAGCTAGGGCAATCATAGGGCTCGTTTCATTTGTTTTCCATGTCTTGGGGAGTACTGACCTTCACCGCCTGGTGTCCAGTGCTCTGAAAACTGTTGTTTTGTATATCTTGTCCAGTGTTTTTGGTGTCTCAGGCAGGAGGTAAATCTCATCCCTTGTTACTCTAATTTGGGCAGATGCACCTAATCTCTTTAGCAATTTATGGACCTTTTAAGAAGTTCCTAATTTTATATTTATCAGTATCTCAAAAAGACTTCTTTACAAGTTTCTTACAGATAACTCTGAGACTTTCCCTTTATTTTAACCCAACACTATGGCACAAGAGAGATGTGTTACATAACTTTTTGTTTAAAAACCATTAAGCGTGGTTGGAATGTTCTAGTGTGAAATAGTTTTATTATTTTACTTATTAATAAAATATTGCTTAACTGTCATTGGAGTACATTCACTGTTTGAGCTTTCTCTCATCCTATTAGTCATCTTCAAATGTGTCGATTTAAAAAAAAAAATCTGTTCATACCACTTAACATCAAAAACCCTGTTTTGGCAGTTCAGTATCAGAAGTTTCTAAACAGAGAAAATGCACTACAGTGCTTTTTATTTCCATCCCTTGGGTGACATCATATGAGCATGGTTGTAATTTATCACGAAAGGGGAAGTATATATATGTACATGATTTTATTGTGCTTTAAGAGAGAGTTTACAGTTCAAGTCAGTTTCTCATATGAAAGTTTATACACACATTGCTATGTGACCCTACCTGCTCTCTCTATAATGTGACAGCACACTCCTTTCCACTCCAGATTTCCCGTGTCCATTCAACCAGCTCCTGTCCCTTTTTGCCTTCTCATTTTGACTCTGGACAGGAGCTTCCCACTTAGTCTCATACATCTACTTGAGCTAAGAAGCACTCTCTTCACGAGTATCATTTTATGTCTCATAGTTCAGTCTGATCTTTGTCTGAAGAGTTGGCATAGGGAATGGTTTCAGTTCTGAGCTAATGGAGAGTCTGGGGGCTGGGTCTTCAGGGTACCTCTAGTCTCAGTCAGACCATTATGTCTGGTCTTTTTACTAGAATTTGAATTCTGCACCCCACTTTTTGACTGCTCTGTCAGGGAAATTCTGTTGTATTCCCTGTTGGGGTGGTCTGGTGGTAGCCGGGCACCATCTAGTTCTTCTGGTCTCAGGCTGATAGAGTCTCTGGTTTATATGGCCCTTTCTGTCTGTTGGGCTAATATTTTCCTTGTGTCTTTGGTGTTCTCCATTTTCCTTTGCTCCAGGTGGGTTGGGTCCAATTGATGTATCTTAGATGGCCACTTGTTAGCTGTTAAGACCCCAAACGCCACTCACCAAAGTGGGATGCAGAATATTTTTCTTAATAAACTCTGTTATGCCAGTTGACCCAAATGTCCCCTGAAACCATGGTCCCCAGACCCCCACCGCTGCTACTATGTATTCAGGAAACTTCTTAGTTTTGGTTTGGTCCAGTTGTGCTGACTTCCCCTGTAGTGTGTGCTATCCTTCCCTTCACCTAATATAATCTTATCTACTATCTAGTTAGTGAATAACC
>NW_004444158.1:1580729-1583481 GCF_000243295.1 Trichechus manatus latirostris
ACAGAGTAGAACAGAGGAAGGACAAGGAATGAATCTGAGAGAAAACTGGCAGATGACTGGCACAGAGCCAGAAAATTATTGCTAAATGACACTTTGTGTAAGGGTGCACAGCTACTGTTGAGTGAGTTGCACCTCGTGGCGACCCCGTGTGTGTCAGAGTAGAACTGTGCTCCATAAGGTTTTCATTGGCTGATTTTTCAGAATTAGATCACCAAGCCTTTCTTCAGAGGCACCTTTGTATGGACTTGAACCTCCAACCTTTCGACTAGCAGCCAAGCACATTAGCCATTTGCACTACCCAAGGACTTCTGTATGTCAGTACAGGGCTCTATTAGTTATTCTCTTTCTTAACTTTTTCTTTGCAATAGTATCTTTCTTCAGAGCTGTTTTTACCTGGCACAAATGCTTTGTGCTCTGCTACTAACTGAAAGGTTGGCGTTCTGAACATACATAGTAGCGCTGCGGAAGACAGTCCTGGTGATCTTCTTCCATAAAGATTACAGCCAAGAAAACCCTATGGAGCTCAGTTCTACACTGTAACACATGGGGTCGCCATGACTCAAAATTGACTCAACAACAACAGGTTGTATTTTGTTTGTTTGTTTTGTTTTGTTTTGTTTTAACTGAATATGTTATATTTTTCCTTCCATGCTTTCACCAATATAGGTCCACCAATCTGAAGTGCTTGAGAGAGCCAAGCTATAGAAAACATAGACAGCCACATGCATGGTGCAGAAGAAAAATTCTGCAAAACCCTAACAGCAGTGGAAAAACCTGCCACTTTGCCTAAATTTTTAATAGTGGAAGAAGGAAAAAGAGAACTAGGATTTAATAAACTGGGTAACTGGCACTATGTTAGACTCATTACGGCTCCCAGCTTATCTGGCACCATTCACAGCACTAGCCCTTGGGAAGATGCCCACACAAGGTTGCTGTCAGCTGAGAACCTTTGGCCCAGAGAAGGTCTCCCAAAACACTAGATAGGTCTTGCCTGAACTTTGCCCGTCACCTTTTAGTCTTTCTCCTTTTGCATTCTTACCAAACCTCACCAATTTGATGTACTAGACTATTTCTTGCTTCCTGAGGCTCCCTTTTTTAGAATGAGAATTCCATTTACCCTTTGTTTTGTGCCATAGTCACAATCCACCCCCTGTTCTACTCTTACCCATGCCCTGCTCTAGCTCCTGAGGGGCATTCATCATTGCCACCACTATGTGGAGCAGAGACAAGACACACTAAAGATCTTAACTCACTTACAAATTAGACCATAACTCATTTGCATTTGAGTCCTTGCATCTCCTGGATTCTTCTACTAACATGAAAATATCTCTGAGATGATGGCATATTAAGTCAACATCTTCGATTTGAACAGTATACTTTTCAGCTGGTAAGACTGATTAGTAATAAAATGGAATACAAGCATGTACTTTTTTGATAGGGGGCCTACAGAAAAATGAGCTTATAAACACAAAAAACCCACTGCCATCGAGTTGACAACTCATAGTGACCCTATAGGACAGGATAGAACTGCCCCATAGGGTTTCCAGGGCTGCAAATCTTTATGGAAGCAGACTGTCACATCATTCTCCAGTGGAGCAGCTGGTGGGTTTGAACCACCGACCTTTCAGTTAGCAGCCGAACGTTTAATGACTGTGCCACCAGGGGTCCTTTGAGTTCATAAGAAAGTGGTGAATTTAGGAAAAACCAACCCCACCAAACCTCAAAGTGCAGTGCAGCCCTTCAAGTATTATTAATGTATATGGACATTTCTTTTAACATATATCTGTATATTTTAACTTTAAGATAGAGATGGGCCTGAGTCAGAAGAACTGAAACTATGTGGATGGTTGATTCCCAGAGTGCAAAATAGTGAAGAGAAGTGTCTATTTGAAAAAAAGGGAAAAGATGGAGCATATAGAAGCATTATGAGGAGCCAGGAACTAGGTAGACAGGGAGACCTAGATACCTCCCACCTAGGAGGAACTCAGCAAGAATAGGGGCTGGAACACAGCCAAGGGAAAGAGCCAGGAACATGCAAGCCTAGTTTGTGACTGGGATGGCCAAAGGGAATTAGACACCAAAAGAACTTAGAAAAGTGTTAGCTCATTGCTTTGATCACCTCTCGTCTGGTGGCTTTCATGTTGTTGTGATGCTGGAAGGTATGCCACAGGTATTTCAAATACCAGGAGGGTTACCCATGGTAGACACGGTTCAGCGGAACTTCCAGACTAAGACCAACTAGGAAGAAGGACCTGGCTATTTGCGTCTAAGAAAAATTGGCTAGTGAAAACCTTATGAATAATAGCCGAACATTGTCTGATACAGTGCAGGAAGATGAGCCTCTCAGGTTGGAAGGCACTCAAAATACCATGGGGAAGAGCTGCCTCCTTATACTAGAGTCAACCTTGATGACATGGATGGAGTAAAGCTTTCAGGACCCTCATTTCCTGAAGTGAGAAGAAATAGCTGCAAACATCCATTAATAATCAGAACATGAAATGTACGAAGTATGGAGCCAGGAAAATTGGAAGTCGTCAAACATGAGAAGGAACGCATAAAGATTGATATCCTAGGCATTAGTGAACTGAAATGGACTGCTATTGGCCATTTTTTTCCCAAACAAAAATTTATACACACATTGTTATGTGACTCTAATTGCTCTCCCCATACTGTGACAGCACACTCCTCCTTTACACCCTTGATTCCTCATGTCCATTCAACCAGCTCCTAACCGTCTCTGCCTTGCCATCTC
>NW_004444158.1:1584592-1586791 GCF_000243295.1 Trichechus manatus latirostris
ATAGCTGGATCATATGGTACTTCTATTTCTAGCTTTTTAAGGAAGTGTGGTATTGGCCATTTTGAATCAGACAATCATACGGCCTACTATGCCAAGAATGACAAATTGAGGAGGAACAGATTGCATTCATCAGCAAAAAGAACATTTCAAGATCTACCCTGAAGTACAAAGCTGTCAGTGATGGGAAATATTCATATGCCTGCAAGGAATACCAGTTAATATAACCATTATTCAAATTTGCACACAAACCACTAATGCCAAAGATGGAGAAATTGAAGATTTTTACCAGCTTGTTCAGTCTGAAATTGTTCAAATATGCATTCAAGATGCATTGATAATTACTGTTGATTGGAAGGTGGAGCCCTGGTGGCACAGTGGTTAAGAGCTCGGCTGCTAACTAGAAGGTTGGCAGTTTGAATCCACCAGCTGCTCCTTAGAAATCCTATGGGGCAGTTCTACTCTGTCCTATAGGGTCACTATAAGTCAGAATTTACTAGATGGCAACGGGTTTAGTGATTGAAATGCAAAAGTTGGAAACAAAGAAGAAGGATCAGTAGTTGGAAAACATGGCCTTGGTGATAGAAATGATGTGGGATTTTGCATGATGGAATTGTGCAAGAGCAACAACTTATTCATTGTAAATACCTTTCTTCAACAACATTAACTGCGACTGTACACGTGGACCATACCGACGGAATATGCAGGAATCAAATTGGCTACATCTGTGGAAAGAGACGATGGAGAAGACAATATCATTTGTCAAAGCAAGGCCAGGGGCCAACTATAGAACAAATCGTCAGTTGCTCATATGCAAGTTCAAATTAAAGCTGAAGAAAATTAAAACAAGTCCACGAGAACCAAAGTACGACCTTGAGTATATCCTACTTGAATTTAGAGACCATCTCAAAAATAGATTTACCATATTGAACACTGATTGGACATCATATATGAAGAAAGCAAAAGATCATTAAAAAGACAGGAAAGAAAGAAAAGACAAAAATGGATATCAGAAGAGACTTTGAAACTTGCTCTTGAACATAGAGTGGCTAAAACGAACTGAAAAAATGATGAAGTAAAAGAGCTGAACAGAAGACTTCAAAGAATGGCTCCAGAAGACAAAGTAAAGTATTGTAATGAAATATGCAAAGACTTGGGGTTAGAAAACCCAAAGGAAAGGACATGCTTGGCATTTCTCAAGCTGAAAGAACTGAAGAAAAAATTCAAGCCTTGATTTGCAATATTGAAGGATTCAATGGGCAAAAAAAATGAACAACACAGGAAGCATCAAAAGAAGATGGAAAGAATACACAGAGTCACTGTACCAAAAATAATTGGTCAATGTTCACCCATTTCGGGAGATAGCATGTGATCAAGAACTGATGGTACTGAAGAAAGAAGTCCAAGTTGCACTGAAGGCACTGGCAAAAAACAAGCCTCCAGGAATTGACAGAATACCAAATGAGATGTTTCAACAAAGAGATGCAATTCTGGAAGTGCTCACTCACCTACGCCAAGAAATTTGGAAGACAGCTAGCTGGCCAACCGACTGGAAGAGATCTATATTTCTGCCTATTCCTAAGAAAGATGATCCAACAGCATGTGAAAATTATCATACAATATCATTAGTATCATACCCAGGGAACTGCCAGAAATTCAAGCTGGATTCAGAAGACGACGTGGAAAGAGGAATATCATTGCTAATGTCAGATGGATCTTGGCTAAAAGCACAGAATACAAGAAAGATGTTTACCTGTGTTTTGTTGAGTATACAAAGGCATTCAACTGTGTGGATCATAACAGATTATGGATAACATTGTGAAGAATGGGAATTTCACAACACTTAATTGTGCTCATGAGGAACCTTATATAGACTAAGAGGCAGTCATTTGATTAGAACAAGGGGAGACTGCATTATTTAAAATCAGGAAAGGCGTGCATCAGGATAGTATCCTTTCACCATATTTATTCAGTCTGTTTGCTGATCAAATGATCTGAGAAGCTGAACTATATGAAGAAGAACGGGGCATCAGGATTGGAGAAAGACTCCTTAACAACCTGTGCTATGCAGATGACACAACCATGCTGCTGAAAGTTAAGAGGACTTGAAGCACTTATTGATGAAGATCAAAGACCACAGCCTTCAGTATGGATTACACCTCAACATAAAGAAAACAAAAATCTTCACAACTGGACCAATAA
>NW_004444158.1:1587828-1589817 GCF_000243295.1 Trichechus manatus latirostris
GATTTATTAGTGTATTCTTTCAAACAAAATTTGGTGTTATTTTTAGTGGTGATTCAGATCATTTCTGGCATCCTTTATTAGCAACAAGTCAGAACCTTTAATTATGAATCACTTACATGCCACAGGGAAACGACAGGACTTATCAAACAAGATTTCACCAGTTAGAGACTAAATTATTTTAATACTTGACAGTTTTCTTTAACAGTGGAAATACTTTGCTTTAAGATTGTTTTTTGTTACTTTGTTCATATGTTTTAGATTTGACAAATTCCCAAGAAAACCTCTCTATTAATACACTGATGTAAATAATTAAATCAGGTGAAAATATGTATAGAATTGACCAAATTTGTTTTGATTTGGCTTTGGAGATGACTTAATGTCTTAGTATTTGACTTTAAATGTAAAGTGTTGATTTTCTTTGAACTGATTCCTGTTTCTTATAGAAGTCTTACCATTGATACTTTAGGCTAGGCCCCGGACTGATCTGGTCCAATAGTTATGAAACATGGTGAGGAAATAAACCATGCTAGGGCTTTCTTGCTTCATATCTCTGTACTATATTGGCAGATAAGGCCACTCATAGATCAGAGCAAAGCCACAGTTTCTCTGCCATACTACTGATAACCCTAGAGACAGCAAGGGACAATAATTGCTTTGACAGTAGAAGCTCATTTCTTTTCATTCTTTTGAAGTTATTTCTGCAACCAATAGATTCAAGAAAAACAATAAGAAGAAAACACCCTAAGGTATAAAATCCCCAATTAGGCCAATGTTGATATTAAGTATACCTGCTGTAGCTTTCTACCGAAATCAAAACCGTTATTAGTCATTATTCAGATTCCAGTTTTGAGAACCAGTTTCCTAGAAGATGAGGTAACATCCCCAGTCTTGTATTATCTAATAATTTTCATCAACAGAGATTCTGAATATGTAGGCTGAAGTCATCATAGCCATCTATTCCGACAGCTGTATATTAATATTTTAGTTTTATTTCAGGAGAAAACCCATTATTTGAAACCATTCTTAAACACAGCATATTAACTCTTGAAATCCCATAAAAAGATACTACTATCTTTGTGTTATATTAAAGATACTGAGCAAATATGTTTAAGAATTGTTTTTTCTCCTTAAAATTTTACCCTGACATTCACTTTAACCTGATTTCATCTCTACATGGATGTTAGGACCAACCATATACTCAGTGATACTTCTAAGCCCTACCTCCTGCTCCAAACAAAACTATTTTTAGAGTATTATTATTGTATATCCCCAAAGAATACAACACGAAGAGAACAAAGGGTAGTATTTGCTTGTTGCCTCAAGTTTGCTTCTGCCTTGTAAGGTGAGTCACACTTGGCTGGTGAGTCTTACATTCTTCCTAAAGCAAACTATCAGGTGCAGTTGAATATATTCTAATAGGTAATGGTAATGAACTCATGCACCAGGAACTGTTCTAAGGACTTTACATGTATTAATGCATTTAATCTTCACAACAGTCTGATGAAATAAATATTATTGTTATTATTCCATTTAGAGACAGGGAAACTGACAGCACAGAGAGATCCATTAAGACCTCATGGTCAGAAACGGAAGCCAGGAGATTCAAGCCCAGGCAGTCTAGCTCCAGACCCTGGCTTCCAATCCCTGTGCTGCCTCTCAGACTCTTTCCCTACATGCAAGGAGCTTACATCTAAGGAGGACAAAGTTAGTATGATAAAAGGCCGCCTGATTGCTTATTAGAAACAACCAAACTCAGTTGTAGACAAAGAGCCATGCTCCCTGTTTTTCTAGAGATACTGTGGGCAGGTTCGGATCCCATGGAGCTGGGGCAGAAGGCCTGGGTGTCCCTCTATCCACAGATCAGGGGCCCTGAGCCTCCCCAGAAGGCCCAGAGTAGAAGGACAGCAAGGACCCTCTCAACACAAGGGTGATTCTCAACATCTCGCTGCCCTTACACCATCCTTAGGGAGAAAACACTCTCCAGCCGCA
>NW_004444158.1:1590802-1591739 GCF_000243295.1 Trichechus manatus latirostris
CATTGATTACGTTCTTCAACTTGTGTGACCATTCTCATCCTCCTCTGAGTTGTTCCTCCCTCATTAACATAAGCTCACTGCCCCCTAAGGTTCCTATCTAATCTTTTGAGTTGCTGTTGTCAATTTGATCCCACATAGATAGTTCTTAAAAGAGCATAATGTTCTAGACAGACCTCTTGTATTAAGCTAATCTATTGTTTGGATTTAAGGTGACTTCAGGGGATATTTTTGGTTTAAGGTTTAAAGATTATCTTATTTTTAATGCCAGTTTTTCTTAGGTTTGTTTTGCAGCTTCTGTGTTATCTCCCCTTTCCAACACCTGACCAGTCTTATTTATTTGCAAGTTAACAGAAGGAATAACCCTGTTAGGGCCAGACCACTTTCCTGGCAATGGTGTCCTTTCCCTCATGCCAAAAAGAAAAACAAAACAAAACTCTTTCACTGTAGATAATCCTCCATCTTTGTAGTTTATCACCTTTAAAACCTTGACATGAATAGGCTCTTTAATGATGCCAGAATCAAAATAATGCTTTGTAATGAAGTCAGTGAGCTCTGGCAATCTGTTAGGCCAAGCTTCCAAACCTCCAAGTCATGAAAAGTTGTTTTCCTTCCTTCCAAAACAAATCTTTGTCAATTTAACCTCTTTGAACATTGGAAATTGACAGAGATGAGCAGACTCAGAAGGAGGAGACTGTAAGACTCAGTGAAATTAAGACCTAAGATTGCCCCTCAGAGAACTAAATAACCAGGAAAGAGATGTGAAATACAAAACCGAATGATGAGCAAGAAGGAAAATAGTAACCAATTTTCTCTGAAAGTGAATGGTAAAGAAAGCTGAAAATGAAACCACCTGTTATTTATTGTTAATAGCTGCATCAAGGGATGGCTGAGAAAGAAAAAGCCTAAAAGTGTTGCTGGTCCTGATTCCTGATTCCTG
>NW_004444158.1:1592155-1593279 GCF_000243295.1 Trichechus manatus latirostris
AACCTGTCCACCATGGATGACCCTGCTGGTATTTGAAATACTGGTGGTGTGGCATAGCTTCCAGCAACACAGCAACACACAAGCCACCACCATACAACAAACTATCAGCCTGGTGGTGGCAAGAAACTGTAATTATCTACTATGTATTAGGTACTGTTCAAAATGAATTCCTACCCTCAAGAAAAGAAAAAGCACACAACGGATGAAGGTTTCTGGACTTAACTCTAGCTACAGATGGACTTGGCTCATGGTGAAGGTTCACATGCACCCCTTGGTGTTGTGTTCTCTTCATCCTGTTCGACCTGAATGCGAAACCAAGATACTGCAGCCCTTTCCTGCAGCAAATCTGGTTGTCACACATTCCAGATCTAATAGAATTGTTAATCCTTGCTGAAACTCCCTTCCAAGTCTGAATGTGATTTTCCCAGATAATCTCTCTGTCTCTGGGACACACAATACTTATATTCTGCAGCTCTCCCCTCCTAGGGAACAGGTCCTGTAATGGCGAGATTGAGAACTTAGGCCCTGGACTCAGTTGCCTGCCCTCTGACACCAGCGCCTTTAGTTCTGAGGCCTGGGGCAAAGGATCTAACCCCTCCTTCAGCCTCAGTTTCCTCATTCATATTGGAAGGATGACAACCTTCAGAGGGTTGTTGGGAGAATCCAATAGGAGCTTGTATGGAAATCACTGGGCACAGTGTCGGCATACAGTGAAGGCTCTCAATCAATACTAACTCTTGTTACTGTTAATTTGATGGATGACCCCTGATGACTGCTCCCTTAGATAAAGAAGGCATTTTTCTCTCTCAATCCCAAGAATCTTCAGGCTTCTGAGCATCCTTCACTGATCTTACGATTTTGCCCTTTTCCCCTTTTGGAATTTTCTGTCTCCAGATTCTAAGAATCAGCCTTCTGCCTCAACTTATTTTCCTCTGGCCTATCCTGCTTCTCAGCCAGTTGTGACTCCTTCCACTTCTGCTCAGCTTTAGCTCCTGTCCCTGAGGTTCCAGGCAAGACTCTCAGTTTAGACCATGGAACCTCAATGTGAGGGTCACCATCCCTACAGCTTGACCACAAGTCCTATGCTCCCTCCAGAAGCCAGCGCACATTCCTCTTTTTTGTCT
>NW_004444158.1:1595142-1596089 GCF_000243295.1 Trichechus manatus latirostris
TTATGTTGTGATGAACATAGTGTATTCCCAGAATTTGGACACTTACCATCAGCTTCACCTTCACCATCCTAGTTCAAGCCACCATCACCTCAGGCCTGGATTATCCTGCTACCTGGTTACCCTATTTCCACTCTTGCCTGCCCCCTACAGGGTATTCTCAACCAGCAGCAAGCAGGATGCTTCTAAAATGTAATTCAGATCATGTCATGCACTGGCAAAGCTTCCAGCAGCCTCCCATCATTCTTAGGTTATCTTCCCCATGGTCCACAGGCTTTATGCAATCTGGATCTTGCTGTCCTGCTGGCCTGACCTCTTCCACACTTCTACTTGTTCCAGTGCTCCAGCTATCTGGACCTATTTGTACTCATTCATTGATTCAAGAATATTAATTGAGCAAATACTATCTGCCAGACATTCTGGATACTTGGGATATAGCAGTGAACTAAACAGACAGACAAGTCTACCTCTTAGAACCTGCATTCTAATGACCCAACAACCCAACACACATACCCAAGGCTAATGGCCTTTGTACCTTCTGTTCCCTCACCTAGATGCTCTTCCCCCAGATTCTCACATGAGCTGCTCACTCACATCCTCTAGCTGTCAGCTTTAACGTCCCCTCCTCAGAAAGGCTTTCAGACCTTCCACACCCTGCTCTAAAAAACCAAAAAATCAAACCCGTTACCATGGAGTCGATTCCACCTTATAGCAACCCTATAGGACAGGGTGGAACGGCCGCATAGGGTTTTCAAGGCGTGGCTGGTGGATTTGAACTGCCGACCTTTTGGTTAGCAGCTAAGCTCTTTAACCATGGCACCACCCTGCCCTAATTCCCCTCAAATCACCTATCACATCTGATATTATATCATATGTTAATTTGTTTAATGTCCAGCTTTCTGTTCAGATTGAAAGCTCCATGAGGGAAAGGAATTTTTCATTTTTTTTCT
>NW_004444158.1:1597634-1603483 GCF_000243295.1 Trichechus manatus latirostris
CTCAGTTGGCAACCAATGTCACAAAACAATGTATGTATTAATTGTTTAAGGAGAAACTAATAAACCTTCATCTAAAGCACAATAAAAAAATCATATTTAAGCTCTACCAGGGCAGATAACAAGAACTTTCCATAATCACAATCTAATAGAGAGATAACAATATACCCAGTTTATTTTAATACAGTGTAGTTAGGGAAATCCTGGCAAAATGCATACGGAGTTATGAAGCCACGTGGGTCAGAGAGCTCCCATCCTGGGACAAGGGGGAAAATCTTCCTTTTCAAATGCTAGACCTGTTACAAGGAGTCCAGCAAGTAAAGAAGGCAAAGGTATAGAGAAGGGAAAGGGTCAGCACCGGCTGGAAATGGCATGCTCTGAGAGAAAAATTAGAATTTATTCATCACTGGAGGGGCAAGTTGTAGAGCCAGGAGTGGAGCTGAGAGAGGGAAAACCCAGGACATAAAGGCTTTGATTGCCAAGCTAAAAAACTTGATCTTGATCCTGAAGGTATGGAAGAGAACTGAAAGCTTTCACCGATTCATGTCAGGGTCAGATCCGCGTCTGAGAAATGCTCTGATGTTTGTGTGTGCAGACTAGATGTGCAAAGGGAGAGGAGTTGGGATGCTGTTGTACTAGATGAGCCACTGAGGGGTTCAGATTGTACCCCTGCAACAGGGCAGAACTTTGTAACATGGTAATTTGACCTGTAGCAGAGGCCCAGGACTGACCCTAAGGAGGAGTATTTGGTATTGCGGGCTGGTTATGTCCCTGGGTGGTGCAAACAGATAACATGCTCAATTGCTAACTGAAAAGTTGAAGGTTCATGTCGACCCAGAGGCTCCTTGGAAGAAAGCCCTGGTGATTTACTTCAGAAAAATCAGCCATTGAAAATCCTCTAGAGCAGAATTCTACCCTGACACACATGGGGTCGCCATGTATCAGAGTCAACTCAACAGCAACTGGTTAAGGCTTTTATTATACTAATGAAGTCGTTAATGAAACCAATGTTGGGCATTTGACCTTGTACAGGATTTGTATGAATAATATTTTTCCTTTTCCTTGGTAAAATACAACCTCCAAACCCTGAGGGTAAATGGCAGAGTGTAAAAGCTTGGACTTTGGAATGAGATCTGGGTTTAATCTGCATTCTAGCACTTATTGAGTGAATCTGAACAGGCTATCTAGCCTCTCTGGTCATGACAGTCCTTATCTGCAATGTTCTGAGGACTCAGTTCTACGACATAGACACAGTTCTGACATATCGTTGGTGCTCAGACCTTGTAGCTTTTATATATGTGTATTATTGTTATTATCATTATCATCACTTTGCTAGGGAGAAAGAGGCAGGCAAAAGCAGCAGGTGGAGCACGGCACAGGTCTTGCTGGTGATGGGGTTGTGGTGTCAGATGGCCCCAGCAGCCCATGACTGGGCTACCAACCTGACACTCCTGTAAGCAGCAGCAGCCGAACACTTGCTTCAGAGGCAGATTTGCATAAGTCCTTTTCAGTGCAGTTTGCCGACCACTGCCTGATTATGATTAGCCTTTCTAAAAGACTGCTATTATTCTTTAATTTTTCTGTTTTAAACTGTTCAGTGGTACCCTATTGCCTATTGAAGTAAAATCGCAACACCTTAACTAATAACACTCAAGGCTTATTTTGACCTATCCATAGAGAATGTTCCATTTCTCTCTATTTCCCTAAGGAGTGGTGACACAGTAGAATGTCATAGGATCTGTAACATGAGGATATTTATACCTGCTTTCTCCACCTCACAAAGATGTGGTAAGGATCACATGGGACAGTATCTGTGAAAATGCTTTGTACATCATAAAACACTATATACCGGAGGAAAGGGAATTAGTGTTTACTGGCAAGTACACCAGGAAAGTACATTTTCTTCCTTATAATCATTACAGCAGCTCTGTTAGATATTTTCATTTCCAGTTTCAAAGATTAAAAAATTTGAGGCTCAGAGAAGTTAAGTCACTTGCTCAAAGTTACACAGCTCTCAGGAATGTAACAGAGATTTCATTCAGAACTGTCCGATTATAAAATCTGAGCTTTTTATCCAGCATTACACTTCCTTGTCTTTTTTTGAAAAGAATCATCACTCCAGCCAGACCATCTAGTCTTTGCTCCACGGATACTTTCTGTCTTTGCGATCTTTCCAAATGTTACCCCTGGAGGCCCTGCTGAGGACCTGTCCCTGCTGTGGCTCCAGCCCTGAGTCTTGCTGCTCCTGCCTCTGGCCTCTTTGACACTAAACACAATACCAGAGAGCATGGGGATCTTTGTAATACTCTCTGGTATTACTGTTAATTCTGGAAATATTAGTAGGCTCTGTGTGTATGTGTAATCTCATGTCACCAATAGGTATGAAGGTTTTTTGAAGGCGGGGACTACCCCTTCCTCTTTCCCTTAATATCTAGCATTTTCTCTCAAGCCTGCACTCACTCTCTCTTGCTCTCTCTCTCTCCCCTTAGATATTTAAAAATTTATTTAATTACTGGAGGAATGAATCACAGTAGAAGGTCCTGGGTAAAATAGGTAAGAGATGTAGAACAAAATTCAAATAAAAAGAAGACCAGACTTACCTGTCTGAAAGAGACTGGAGGAACGCCCCCTCCTAGACTATTGCCCTACGACAACCTTCTAACTTGAAACTATAGACACCCCTGGAGGACATTTTTCAGACACTAATAGACAGCACTATAATCAACAATAACATCCTTGAAGAATGTGCTCCTTAATACAATTGACTATGCAAGACCAAAAAGGTAGCATTTGCCCAAAACCAAAGACAAGAAGACAGGAAGGGACAGGGAAACCGAAACTGCAACCCAGGGAGAAAACAGGGAGAGTGCTGACACATTGTGGGGATTGCAACCAAGATCATGAAACAATTTGTGTAAGAATCATTGATTGGAAAATTAATTTGCTATGTAAGCTTTCACCTAAAGCACAAAAATAAAGTTAAATTAAATAATTTAATTAAAATTTTTTTTATTGGATTACTGGAGGAATGAATGAGTCAATGATGATGAGTTTGAGTCCTCTCTGCTTTGTAAGTCTCCTCTGGAGAGCCTCCTCTGTCCAGGGAGCCTCCTAGCTAGTCTCCTGTATATGGGCCTTGAAAGAATTCTTTCCAAGCTAGAACCTTCTGGGAAGTTCACACTTGCAATCTACTTTTACAGTGTCAGGGCTATGGTCATTAATTAAAATGAATGAAGAAAACTTTCATGAAAACGCCTGTACTTTATCACCATTTCTTTTTAGTAAATACAGTTCTATTTTTAGTGACTAGGCAAAGTCACTGAATAAAAGTAACGCTTAGCTAGCAGATCTGCCCAGAGAGACTGTCCTGCACAGCTGCTCTCTGCTTAGTAGGACTCATGGGTTGGATCCACCACATAGTGTTTAAGGGCCCCTTGACCATCTTTCTAATCACCCAAATGGCCCAAGACTCAGCATGTTGATATCTTCAGACCAGCAAGTCTACATGAGACTATTTGGGGATACTGTGTAAAAAGAGAGCATCTATGTTTAAAAGACTATCAATGTGATGAGTCTATCAGCTTTCTGTTCAGTTGGAAGGCTCTGTATGATCTGTATGGGCCCTCTCCTTTTAACCTCCATCACTCCACTTTTCCCTCACTTCTGTCTGAAGGACAGATCAGGCCTCAAACCAGTCATGAGAAAGGGGATGCTCACACCATGTCTAGCTCCTCTCCTGAGGTGATTGCACACAAGGGTAACTGGGCTGTGGTTAAGGCCAGTGGCCAGTGATGAGGAGGGCCAGGCTTTTGAAAGGAGAACATCAGTGAGCAGCTAGAAAGAGCAGGCCCCTCCCCAGTGCGGTGATGGGTCATCTTCCCAGCTTCCCTGATGCAAACCTAGAGGGGAGGAATGTAGGGCGTAACTCTTGAGAACAGAAGACCATCCTTTCATGGAGCAAACCTAGAGGGGAGGAATGTAGGGCATAACTCTTGAGAACAGAGGACCATCCTTTCATGGAGTTTAAACTTTGAATCGACCAAACTTGATTTCAAAATTGACTGTAATTACCAAAAAGGTTATGAAAGAGACCCCTTAAACACCTTAACAGAAATGGAGTCTTGAGAGCAAATGGAGTTCAGATATGGAAAAAATAGAGAACATTACATTTCTGCAGTCTGAACTGTGACTGTAAATTCTGATCCTGCTACATGTATTTATTTATCCATGTCCATTACCCTCACCAAACTATAAGCTACAGGAAGGCAAAGGACATCTGTATTCCCCCCAATTTATTCTCAGCTCCTAGTTTCTTGAGTGCCTTAAGGAGTGTCTTAGTTATCTAGTATTTCTGAAACAGAAATACCACAAGTGGATGGCTTTGAAAAACAGAAGTTTATTCTCTCCCAGTCCAGTAGGCTAGAAGTCCAAATTCAGGGCGTTAGCTCCAGAGGAAGGCTTTCTGTCTCTGTCAGCTCTGGAGGAGGGTCCTTGGCTTCAATCTTCCCCTGGACTAGGAGCTTGTCAGTGCAGGAACTTCAGGTCCAAAGAACGTGCCCTTGCCCTGGCACTACTTTCTTGATGGTATGAGGTCCCCAAGTCTCTCTGCTCACTTATCTCTTCTATATCTCAGAATAGATTGGCTCAAGACACAATCCAATCTTATGGATGGAGTCCTGCCTCATTAACATAACTTCCACTAATCCCACCTCATTAACATCATACAGTTGAGTTTATAACACATAGGAAGATCATATTAGATGACAAAATGGTGGACAATCACACAATGCTAGGAATCATGGCCTAGCCAAACTGATGCACATTTTGCGGGGGACATAATTCAATCCATGACAAGGAGTAACAAGAGGTAGGGTGGTGACATAGAAAGAGTATATCCTCTGAAGTTAGAAAACCTGAGGCCATAGAATATTAGTTGCATAAATGAATGAATTCCCCAGTGATCCACTATCTTGGACATACCCCAGCTCCCAAGGTCAACTGTTTTCCCAATTCAACATCTGGAAGATGTAGAGCCCAGTTGGCCAGAAAACAGAACCCCTAACTTCTGTCACCTCCTGCACCCTATCACCAGTCAACCTTTCTGAAAGCACCTCCAATGGGGTCAGGCTGGGCCCCTGCTTGCTCTGCCTGCCTTCTATACTGCACCCTGGATGCACATTCTCAAAGCAGAATCATTTTCTCTCTTTTGTGCATTCATTCTTTTTTATGACCTGCTCAGCTCGTGATTTAAGTGGCTTATACACCCACCCCTCAGTGGCTAGCATCAAGTGGATAATTTGCTTTTTGGGCAAAAGGATATAGAAAGAGTGTTCAGGAATAGGGAATCCAATCCAAAGGTGATTTTATACACTAGTCCTATTCATGTTTCTGTTGTGCCCTTGCTTCCCTGTTGTCCCTGGGATGTCCTGAACAGAGACCAGAGAGCCATCTCTTCCAAATGTGACTCTGTGCCTGCTGCCCATCCTCACATTCATGCTTTGACCTTATCGCAAGTCACACTCCTCCAGTCATGCAGGAAGCCAGGGCGTGAAGGATTTGGCTTCCCCTGGTCAGCAGGGATGGAGCTCTTCCCAGGGGCATCTCTGCAGCATTCCATCTCAGAGGCTGATACCACAGTTTCATTCTGGCACAGATCTTGTGGGGGTTGTTTCCCATCTGCCACTGAGCTTCAGAAGATGCCTAGGAGGCACTTTTTGTTGTTGTTATTGGCTAGATTTCCAAAGGGAAAAAATGCACAAGGGAACTTTTTGACTCCCTCAGTCTGTGGGAGGTGGGCGGTCAGGCATTCTTTGGTTTGGGTTGTATGCATTCACTCACCTACCAACCTTGCA
>NW_004444158.1:1620503-1621813 GCF_000243295.1 Trichechus manatus latirostris
ATGTTTTGATGTTGTCTGCTGTCTTCGAGGCATTCAGTAGTTATTTTCATCATTTATTGTTTATTTCGTCCTGCTTTTTTGTTTTATGTAGTTATGTCTGAAAAGGTGGGCTGTGTGTTCTTTGTTGTTTGCTCATCTGTGGGCACAATACTTTTCACCTCCTTCTCCAATGGGCAGAGTCAGTCACTCAGGTATGGTACACCAAGGCAGGTCCAGTTGAAGAGTAATTCTAGGATGAGTTGTTTGTGGCACCTACTAGGGCTGACAGTGTGGTCTGGAAATCAGTGCAGGGCAGGTTTCAGTAGGTCGTGCCTGTGCTGCTTGGGAGTGTGATGTTCAGTGCAGGTAGGCAGGAAGGAGGGGGGAAACTGTGATGTGTGGAGCTAAGATGGGTATGGGAGAGATGAGAGAGACAAGAGAGGAACAGAAGCGAAAAACATACACACAAACAAAAAAGAGTGCTAAGGGAGCTTGCTATTGGAGTGGAGAGATGACAGACTGAGAAATGAGGAAAAACAAAAATGAAAAAAATGGAAACAGGGTAAAAGAATAAAAAATGAATAAATCAAGAAACTGGAAATGAAGGAAGACAAAAAGGGAATAAGAGAGAGAAGAAAACAAAACAAAGAAACAAACAAAAAAAGAAAAAAAAAACAAGAAATGCCCCCCAGGGATGTCCCTGTGCGTCTGCACAGAGTAAGGGAGTAGCTTCCAAGCTGTGTGGTACTGCCCAGCTAGAAGGGGTTCCCAAGACGAGAAAAGAAAAAGAAAACAAACAAACAAACAAATTGAAACAGAACAAATCAGAGCAAACAAACAAACAAAAAAGCCCTGGGGGTCCCACTAGCATGGAGTCATGGGCTGGGAAGCTGTTTCACAGTCAAGCGATGTTTCACAGCCTTTCAGGAAGAAGCAAAGATGGCACACGGAGCCAGGTATTTGAGAGAAAGGAGGCGAAGGTGGTGAGAGGTAAGGAAGAAATCTAAAGAAGTGGAAAACAGCAACACCAGCAGCCAACAAATGGCACTCAGGGAGCTGGCCAGTGCAGGCGGGTGGAATCCAAGCAACACTGGGGTGAAAGCTGGTACTTCCTGGCCAAGAGACTGTGGCTGCAGAAAGCAGAGGAGGCCGAGTGATAGTGAAGAAGGGTGGGGGCTGGGAAAGCATATATAACTGGTTACCGGTTGTTCCATCTCCTGCTGGAAGCTCCATGAAGCTTCTTTCTCATACCCTTGTTCACTGATCTCCCATAGGAGTCTGAGATGGCGGATCCGTGCTGTGGTAGCTGATAGGGGGCCTCTGCATGTTTC
>NW_004444158.1:1623061-1624085 GCF_000243295.1 Trichechus manatus latirostris
CCTTGGGTCTTTGGTTTTCTTCATTCTCTTTTGCTCTGAATGTGATGGAACCAACAGATGTATCTTAGATGGCTGCTCATAAACTTTTAAGACCTTTGATGCTATTCACCAAAGTAGGATATAAAACTTTTACTTTTATGAACTATGTTACACCAATTGGACTGGATTCCCCCTGAGAGCATGGTCCCCAGCCCTCAGCCCCAGTAGTTTGGTCTCTCAAGGTGTTTGGATATGTCTAGGAAGCTTCTATGATTTTGCCTTAGTCAAGTTGTTCTGACTTCCCCTATATTGTGTGTTGTCTTTCCCTTCACCAAAGTTAACACTTGTCTACTATCTAGTTAGTGACTTCCCCTCCCCCTTCCTCCATTGTAACCATCAAAGATTGGTTTTTTCTCTGTGTAAACTTTTTCTTGGATTTTTGTAATAGTGGTCTCATACAATATATTTGTCTTTTTGTGATTGACTTATTTCACTCAGCATAAAATGCCCCCCAGATCCATCCATGATGTGAGATGTTTTGCAGATTCATCATTGGTCATTGGTGGTAGCTGGGCACCATCTAGTTCTTCTGGTCTCAGGCTGGTGCAGTCTCTGCTTTATGTGGACATTTCTGTCTCTTGGGCTAATACTTTCCTTGTAACTTTGGTGTTCTTCATTCTCCTTCACTCCAGGTGAGTTGCCTTTGCCCCTTTTATAATTGGATTATTTGTCTTTTTGTTATTGTGGTCTTAAAGTATTCCACAGATTTTAGAGATTAGACCCTTGTTGGACATGTCACAGCCAAAAATTTTTTCCCAGCCTGTAAAAAGTGGGTTCTCTTTTTACTCTTTTGGTGAAGTATTTTGATGAACGTAAGTGTTTAATATTTAGGAGCTTCCAGTTATCAAGTTTATCTTCTGGTGTTTTGTGTATTGTTACTTATGGTTTGTATTCTCTTCAGGCCATGTATTAGGGATCCTACTGTTGTCCCCTATTTTTCTTCCATGATGTTTATCATTTTAGGTTTTATATTTAGGCCTTTGAT
>NW_004444158.1:1624185-1625225 GCF_000243295.1 Trichechus manatus latirostris
TTGGTCTATGTGTCTGTCATTGTATCAGTACCAGACTGTTTTGACTACAGTGGCTATATAGTAGGTTCTGAGATCAGGTAGTGTGAGGCCTCCTACTTTGTTCTTTTCCTTCAAAAATGCTTTGCGTATCTGGGTCCTCTTTCCTTTCCATGTAAAGTTGCCAATTAGTTTTTCCATGTCGTTAAAGAATGCTGTTAGTATTTGGATCGAGATTGCATTATATCTCTAGATCACTTTGGGTCGATTAACATTTTCACAATGTTGAGTCTTCCTATCCATTAGCACGGCATGTTTTTCCATTTATGTAGGCCTCTTTTGGTTTCTTACAGTTTTGTTTTGTAGTTTTCTTTGTATGGTCTTTTACATCCCTGGTTAGATTTATTCCTAAGTATTTTATCTTTTCAGGGGCTATTATAATTGATATTGTTTTCCTGATTTCGTTTTCAAAAGTCTCTTTGTTGGTGTATAGCAATCCAATTGATTTTTTATGTTGATCTTGTATCCTACTACTCTGCTGAATTTTTCTATTAGTTCCAGTAGTTTTCCTGTGGAATCTTTGAGGTTCTCTATGTATAGAATCATATTATCTGTGAATAGGGATAGTTTTACTTCCTCCTTCCAATTTGGATGTTGTTTATTTCTTTTTCTTGCCTGATTGCTCTAGCTAGGACTTCCAGCATGATGTTAAATAGGAGAGGTGATAAAGGTCATCCTTGCCTTGTTCCCATTCTCAAGCAGAGTGCTTTCAGCCTCTCTCCATTGAGAATGATGTTGGCTGTTGGTTTTGTATAGATACACTTTATTACATTGAGGAATTTCCCTTCTATTCCTATTTTACTTAGTGTTTTTATCAGGAATGGGTATTGGAGTTTATCCAATGCCTTTTTCTGTATCAACTGAGATGGTCATGTGATTCTATTCTTTTGTTCTATTTATGTGGTACATTACACTGATTGATTTTCTAATGTTGAACCATCCCTGCATACCTGGTATGAATCCCACTTAGCCTTGTTGTTTTGTTTTGTTTTTAATATGATTCT
>NW_004444158.1:1626200-1628104 GCF_000243295.1 Trichechus manatus latirostris
CCCTTGCTCTTCCTATTATTGATTTCTGCTTTTATGACGTTATCCTCACACTTTTTGAGGATGTATTGAATGAGGTGATCTCTGAGAGTTTTGTATGTGTTGTTTTATTTTTCCAGATTTCAAATTTGTTCATTTTAATGGTATCGAGATTTGTTCATTCTAATGACATTGATTTAATAGTAACCTGCTTTGTGGGGAATAAGCATCACCAGAGAGAGGGAAATCAGAGAATCCAGGGAGCCTCATCAGAGAACCAGGGCACAGGGCTGAGTAGGGCTAGACAAGGCAGGGGGAGGAAGCAGAGCATATGCACCAAGGACATCACACCTGGAAAGATATGGAGAGGGAGGCTGGATTTGTTTTCTGAACAAGTCAACCAGTTTTTTTTTTACATTTTCCCAGGCTGACTGATTCCAGAGTGTATACTGAAGATGACAAATTTGCTTCTTACCTCCTTGCACTTCTTCAGCAGTTATCCTATGTCCATGCATCTAATTATGATGTGCAGTAGCTGCTTTCTACCCCTGCCAAGCCCACTGTTTTTGTAATAGTGACACTCCATGGAACACTTGGTTCTATAATAGCATCACTGCTGCTTTTAAAGAACAGTTGAGAGAAGAAGTGTATAAGGACTCCATTTCTGTATACGCAGCTTAGTTATCAGATGTAGTGTGAGAATCGTGTTTTCTCCAGAAGGTGTGATCTGAGCAGTAAATATGATTGCTCTGTGAGCCACCATTTCGTTGCAACTAAACACTATTGCCATCACCTTTAAGATACTGGATTTGTGCATAGCTTAAATGTCATGATTTTGATGTACTTTTATAATTCTCTTCTCCTCACTAAGAATGAATCTGCATTATGATAAAAATGCATTCAAAATGTTAATAGTAAAACAGCAGGATTACAGAAGAAGGGGCTGACTTAGGTTAATAAAAACTCTTTCTGATAGCAAGAGAGATGTATAATAGAAATTAGTTTCACCAAAGGTTAAGCATTCTTCTTCTTTGGAATCTAAATTGTTTTTATATGGGTGATTTTTTAAAAATCAAGATTGGGAAGGCTTTTATAAAGATGATGTAGAACAGAAATTTTGAACTAAAATCTTTAGAAATGTGGCTACATCAAAAATGGCAAACAAGGTAGGAAAAATGCAATAAACAGAAAAAAATCTGTATAATGTATGACTGACAAAGTAATAATTGCCTAAAAGGCCAATGAATTCTTAAAAATCAAAAATTTTTAAATCCAATATAAAAATAGTCAAAAGTTAAGAATAAGAAGTTTATAGAAGAAATATATAAATGGCCAATAAACTTAATGAAAATCTGCTCAATTTAACTCAAAATAAAATTAAAACAAGATACCATTTTTTAAAAATCAAATAAGAAATGATTTCATCAAATTAGCAAAAAATTTAAAAGTCAATTATTCCCAGGATTGGTAAATTGGGGAAGAATTCATTCTCACAAACTGTTAGTGGATGCCCAGTAGTACAAGCTTTTTGAAAAGAAATTTGACAATATTTATTAAATGCTAAGCTGCAAATATCTTTTCACTCAAAAATAATTCCACTTCTAGTTATTTATCCAATCAATATGTTTACACAAATATGACAATATATGCATAATGTGGTAATTGAGTCATGACTTCAAATAGCACAAAGCTAAAAGCAATAAAATACAACCAGAATGTTCCTTAGAAGCAAGGATAGTAATACTTGGACTCACTTACTTTGGACTCACTTACTTTGGACATGTCATCATGAAAGACTAATGACTAGAAAAGGACATCATGTCTGGTAAAGTAGAAGTTCAGTGAAAAAGAGGGAAACCCTCGATGAGATAGATTGACACAATGGCCACAACAATGGGCTCAAACATATCAAAGCTCACGAAGATGGC
>NW_004444158.1:1628544-1630726 GCF_000243295.1 Trichechus manatus latirostris
CAGGGGCAGGGACTCTATATACCTTAGATACCAAGTGTCTACCTCTTTTTCATCATTGCCAAATCCTGGAATGAACAGTCAAAACTGGCTTTCTTCTGTTTTTTTTTTTTTTTTCCTAATTTGTTCTTGGTCCACTTCATTTTTTATTTTAATTTCTTCTTCACTTTTTTGTTTGTTTTTAATTTTATTGTGCTTTGGGTGAAAGGTTACAGCTCAAGTTTATTTCTCATTCAAAAATTTATACACACATTGCTTTGTTACATTGGTTGCAACCCCCACAATGTGACACAACATTACACCCCAGGTTCCCGGTGTCCATTCATCCAGTTCCTTTTCTTTCCTGCCTTCTCGTCCGTCTCCTGGACAGGAGTTGCCCTTTTACTCTCGTATATCTGATTGAAACAAGAAGTTCATTCCTCATGTGTGCTATGTTTTGTTTTATGGACCTGTTTAATCTTTGTCTGAAAAGTGGGCTTCGAGAATGGTTTCAGTTCTGGGTTAGCAGAGTGTCCGGAGACCATAGTCTTGGGGGTTCTTCTTCAGTTTTTTCCTTCTGATTTATTCTTCATTAAAATGAAGTTTTCCCTGACACTTATTCCACTGAAACTGCTCAGACAAAGAAATCCAGTGACCTCCCAATCGCCATATTAAATATACACTTTCAATCTTGACCTCACCTTTCTCCTCAGTGACATTTGTTACTATTGACCACTTGCTTCTTTTCTAAATCCTCTCAGTTCTGTCTCCTGGTGTCCGTCTGCCTTCCTCTTTAAATACTGGCCCTCCCTGGGGTCTGATGCTGTAAACGTGTTCCTCTAATGCTCTAACTTTACAAATTTGGATCTCTTCATAGACTACTTCTGCACTCCAGAATCACATATCTAGCTGCACACAGGTCACCCCCTCCAAGGGTTCCACAGGCACCCTGCACTCACCAAGGCCAAAGTTAATTTTATTACAGTTTATTCCAATTGCTGGTTGCGGTTGCAGATGAACTATTTTGATGCTGAGCAGAGAACTGAAACATGCTTGTCTCCCTAGCAGGGCTCAGAAGGTAGGTAAGGCGGTAGTTGACTCTGTGACCTATTTCATTTGCTTACAACATGTGCTCGTGTTCTCTTACGACCCTTAAGAAAGGCCTACATGCAGTTGTCTAATGTAGTCTCACATTTACATATTGCTTTACAGCTCACAGTGTAGTTTGAAAAACATTCTTTATTTGACGCTCTCAGCAATCCTCCCATCTAACCCCTCGCCTATATTTTTACATGAAATTCATAAAGTTTAATAACATTCCCAAATTCTCACATATAGAAACTGAGAGAGCCCGACTTCAAACCTGTACCTCCTGACTCTGAAGTCCACGCTCTTTCCACCACAACATGCCTTCTTATCCGTGTGGGAACTGCAAACAAAAACCAATTGCCATAGAGTCAGTTCCGACTCGTGGCGACCACGTGTGTTGCAGAGTAGAACTGCATTCTGTAAGGTTTTCAATGCTGTGAACTTTCAGAAGCAGATTGCCAGGCTTTTCTTTCAAGTTGCCTCTGGGTGGGTTCAAACCATCAACCTTTCAGTCAGTAGTCAAGTGCTTAACAGTTCACACTACCCAACGACTCCTTAACCAGTTGCCATCACTCGATTCTGACTCATGGCGACCCCATGTGTGCAGAGTAGAACTGCTCCACAGGGCTTTTGTTTTCATGGCTGTGACCTTTCTGAAGCAGATTTCCAGGACTTTCTTCCAAGGTGCCTTGGGTGGGTTCGAACTGCCAACCTTTTGGTCAGTAGCCTAGTGGGAACTGCAGGCACTATTGAAGTTTCTCTGGTGGTGACTGTACCACTTTGCACATGGAAGCAACCTCTGCACGCACGCACACCCACACACACACACACACACACACACATCCATTTATGTATATGTTTCTCAAATAAATTGTTACAAAACTTTGAAGTAGTCTCCCCATTCTATAATCGGGAAAATTGTAGCACAGAATATTGAAGTATCTTGCCCAAGATTGCCCTGGTGGGAAATGGCAAAGCTAGAGAAAGAAGCCAGGTGTTAGGGTTCCTGGTTTAATTTTTTTTTCTGATATTTGTGGTTCATCAAAGAATGCCTCCCTGGCACATGCTATCTACTTCTACTGAGTTACAGAGCATCCTAAATTGCATTAGTATATTG
>NW_004444158.1:1631502-1632847 GCF_000243295.1 Trichechus manatus latirostris
TGTAAAAAGGCAAAATTTATCAAATCATGTTTTCTAACAGTTACCAGCATTGAAAGTTTCACTTCTGCTAGAGAAACATGGAAAATTGACATAAAATTACTTAGATGAATCAAAGAGTCTCTAACACTATTGAAAAGGGAAAGCAATTGACAGGAAGTGATCCTTTCCTAAAAACAGGATGTGACTATTGGTTGCTGTCTGGTCACCAAGACCTTTTACATCAATAGACACACCTTCACAGGTACCTTGACATGTATTTTTGGGGGCAACGTAGTTGGAGAGGAAGTTGTGCCCTGAGAGCAAAATACAAGAAAATACAGTACAGTACAATACAACACAAATATGTTTACTTCATGGCTATCAGGGAAAAATTAAGGGTGAGAAATGTGGCAATGGGTAGCACTTACATACACTCTGAAAAAGAAATGGTACATAAACTGGATATATCGGATGGCATCCAAGGGAAGGTAGAAAGGCTGAAGATGTTGCACTACATTTTTAATAAGTTTCATGGTACCACCACCACCACCAGTTGCCATCAAGTCAGTTCCAACTCATAGCAACTCCATGTGTATCAGAGTAGAACTGTGCTCCATAGAGCTGTGCTCTGATGGCTGATAGTACTGTAAAATTTCTGTATGTATTATTAAGTGAGATAATATAAGTAAAGCACTATATTTAGCACAGTGCCTGGCATAACATAACACTAAATCACTTGTAGTTACTACAGTCTTATCACTTGATATCTGGCACATTTAAGCAGGTTCCTATGTGATAGAATGACTCAGAATCCTACCTTAACCAACCCAGCATTCCACTGCTGCCACATTAGCTTGCTGAAGTGATGCTATGACCACTGTACTGCTCCGTGCAAAAGCCATCAGTACTTCCCCCATCAACCTAGTAAATTCAAAACTTAGTTATTTACAATCTAGCTTCAACCTTACTTTCCAGCCAAACTCCCAGTTAAACTCACCAGGGATCTATATGCTCTGTGTCCGATGCATAGTGCTTTTGTAGTGAACTGAAGGAATGCTAATCTTGTCCATGAAAACTATAATATCAGTGGATGGTCTCAAGTTCCCTTAACTCCTAAACAACGAATACAAATTTGCCCTTAGATACATTCAGACATAGCTAAGGATTTGAGATGTGTGAATTCCAGGTCTTTCCCAAGCGCCTGCAAGGGAGATTAAAAATACCCAACATTCCTATGAAGCCGAGTACTGGAGAAAGATGAACGCCGTTTCACCCATCTCTTTTGTTGATCGTATTTCTCTACCTTTCAGGAATCTTCTGGATATGGCATTAATGCTATTTTGGCAAAACTCTCATTGGGCTGTGC
>NW_004444158.1:1633364-1637085 GCF_000243295.1 Trichechus manatus latirostris
GTCTTTTACAATAGACAACTTCCTGGTCTCCCTGTCTCCAGGCATTGGCCCCACCACCCTTCTCAGGCCTCTTTTGTCTACTGCCCTCCTCCCCCCAGAAATGGTGGTCTCTGCTGAGAATGCCAGTCCCTGGAGCAACCTCTAACACAGAGATCACTCTTTCAGCAGAGAAAATGGAGAAAGGCTCTGGAAACATATTTAATGGCCTTACCAGAGTGCACCTCCATTTCCTGAGTCAAAGTTCTGCAATACAGTTCACTGAATGAAATTTTATCACCTATCCCCCTTTACTGCCTGTGTTTGTGGATTGTTGGTTGGTTTCCTTCTCTTCCCACTGTGAGAGGCTAAATAGAAGCTGGAAAGTATCCAGCAGAATGTCTTTATTTCACAAAGAAACTGAGGCTCAGAGAGGTTAAATTACATACTTGGCTTCTATTCATTCAAAACTAGAATTATTCTGTGTTGATTTCTACTGTATTCAGTTTATGTATTGGAAGTCTTAGTCTGGAGGGCTTCGTTTTCATAGCAACAGACACGATATTAAAACAACACAACAAAGCACAAAGCTAGCCCACGAGCCTGGTAATAACAGGTATGGTATGTTCACTCCTTGGCTTGAACACAGAGACCACGTGGAGAACAAAAAGAACACAGACGTGCAAGCTGCTGTCTTCTCCTTCCACAGCAGGCTTTTCACAACGTTAGTGTCCCAGCCCTTTGTCCCTATCAGGTCTTCTACTCTTACTGTCAGACACGAGGAAAGCTGTATGCTGTTTGCTTGCTTTTTACTACCGGTGATGATCTGGAAGGGTGGTGGGAGCAGGCTCCTTGAGCCAGGTTCTCTTTTCTTTATCTCCTCCCTACAATCCTCACCACCAGCACCCTTCTATATCTTCAGCCTCTGAGGGAAACGTATGCTTTGCTCCTTGTGATGTTTTTACCTGAGCCTTTTCTCTTCCCTCAGGCTCTGACTTTCCCATCTATACAATTTTCACAATCTTAGCAAGTTTACTATGATTAGCATTGCTCTAGCAGATTATTTACTATATATCCTTACATATGTAATGCCACATTAAGGACCGTCCAAAGTATACTCAACATTTGCCAAAGCCAACGTCTTCTCTTGCTTATGTTGCAATTTCTTTAGTAGCAAATAATAGTTGAAATAGAATAAACGATCATTGAAATAGAGGGTTTTTTTTTATTTCCAGTTGCTTTGAGTCAACTTTGACTCATGGTGAATCTCATGTGTGTCAGAGTATAACTATGCTCCATAGGGTTTTTAATGGAGTTTCTTTGGAAGTAGATTGCCAGGCCTTTCTTCTGAGGTGCCTGTGGGTGGACTCAAACCTCCAACCTTTCAGTTATCAGCCAAGCATGTTAACCACTTGCACTACCCAAGCACTCCTGGAACAGAGCAGAACCTTAATATATACCAGGTATATGTCTAATGACTTTCAAACCCCTACAATTACAAACAGTAAAGTATATTGTTGTTCTATAAAATGACTTAAAATATAACTGAAAGTTTTAGGTGCCTCCTTCAGAATTGAGGACAAATGGATAGCAACAGAGCTGACAGAGATATGGATATAGCACTCCTTGTACTGTAGCCATCACTCTGAGACTAACTCCAGGCCTTGCCCTTCTTGTCCATTGGTGCAAGAGCAGAATGCTGCTGACCTTGGCCTCCAGGTCACTCACCCCTGAATGCAAATCCCTGCCTTCTGTAAGGGGTGCCCTATTCAATCACAGGGAATTTTGCACAGTGCATGTGAAAGAGGGAACCCCTGAGTGCATCCTTCATGCGCTTTCCTTCTATCCTTGCACCCTCTCCCTCATGCATATCCCCTACTACAGTGAGAGATGGCCCCCATTCCCCTGCACAAGCCTTAGCTTCTGGGGTATCTGGGAAGCAATGAAGCCTACTGGCAACAATCACAGTCTCTGGGGCCAGACACTCTTTAATGGAATAATGGCCCCACCACTTACCATCTGTATTGCTTGGGGTAAGTTGCTATGTTTTCTTGTGCCACACTTTCCTCCTGTGTGAAAGGGGAAAATTAATAGTACATGTTGTTGTTAGGTGCCGTTAAGTTGGTTCTAGCTCATAGCGACCCTATGTACAACAGAATGAAACACTGCCCAGTCCCGCACCATCCTCACAATTGTTGACGTTTGATCCTATTGTTGCAACCACTGTGTCAATCCATCTCATTGAGGGTCTTCCTCTTTTTTCACTGACCCTCTACTTTACCAAGCAGGATGTCCTTCTCCAGGGACTGGTCCCTCTTGATAGATAACATGTCGAAAGTACATGAGACAAAGTCTCACCATCGCTGCTTCTAAGGAGCATTCTGTCTGTGCTTCTTTCAAGACAGATTAGTTCATTCTTCTGGTGGTCCATGTTATGTTCAGTATTCTTAACCAACACAATAATTCAAAGGCATCAATTCTTCAATTTTCCTTATTCCTTGTCCAGCATTCACACGCATATGAGGCAATTGAAAATACCATGGCTTGGGTCAGGCGCAGTGACATCTTTGCTTCTGAACACTTTAAAGAGCTCTTTAGCAGCAGATTTGCCTAATGCAATGTGTTGTTTGATTTCTTGACTACTGCTTCCATAAGCATTGATTTTGCATACAAGTAAAATTAAACCCTTGACAACTTCAATCTTTTCTCCTTTTATCATGATATTGCTTATTTATCCAGTTGTGAGGATTTTTGTTTTCTTTATGTTAATGTGTAATCCATAGTGAAGGCTGTGATCGTTGATCTTCATCAGTAAGTGCTTCAAGTCCTCTTCACTTTCAGCAAGCAAGGTTGCATCATCTGCATAACTCTGGTTGTTAATGAGTCTTCCTACAATCCTGATTCTTCTTCATATAGTCCAGCTTCTTGGAGTATTTGCTCAGCATACAGATTGAATAAGTATGGTGAAAGTATACAAGCCTGATGCACATCTTACCTGATTTTAAACCATGCAGTATCCCCTTGTTCTGCTTGAATGACGGCCTCTTGGTCTATGTACAGGTACTACAAGAGCACAATTAAGTGTTCTGGAATTCCAGTTCTTCGCAATGTTATCCATAATTTGTTATGATCCACACAATCAAATGCCTTTGCATAGTAAATAAAACACAGCCAAGATCCATCTGACATCAGCAATGATATCCCTTGCTCCATGTCCTCTTCTGAATCTGACTTGAATTTCTGGCAGTTTCCTATCAATGTACTGCTGCAACCTTTTTTGAATTATCTTCAGCATCTTTTTCCTTGTATGTGATATTTATGATATTGTTCAATAATTTCCACATTCTGTTGGATCACCTTTCTTTGGAATAGGCATGTATATGGATCTCTTCCAGTCAGTTGGCCAGGTAGCTGAGTTCCAAATTTCTTGGCATAGACGAGTGAGCACTTCAGTGCTGCGTCTTGTTTGTTGAAATGTCTCAGTTGGTATTCCGTCAATTCCTAGAGCCTTGTTTTTTGCCAATGCCTTCAGTGCAGCTAGGACTTTTTCCTTCAGTTTTGATGATATGCTAACTCCTGAAATTGTTGAAGGTCAACCAATTTTTTTTGGTAGAGTGACTCTGCGTTATTCAATATTTCCCTGTAGAATCCTTCAATATTGCAACTCGAGGCTTGAATTTTTCCTTCAGTTCTTTTAGCTTGAGAAATGCCAAGCATGTTGTTTCCTTTTGGTTTTCTAACTCCA
>NW_004444158.1:1638384-1640599 GCF_000243295.1 Trichechus manatus latirostris
CCAGGTCCTTCTTCCCAGTCTTAGTCTGGGAGCTCCACTGAACCCTGTCCACCATGGATGACCTTGCTGGTATTTGAAATACCAGTGGCATAGCTTGCAGCATCACAGCAACACACAAACCACCAGAGCACAAGAATGACAGATGAGTGGTGGTAATAGTACATACACTGTAGAATTCTTAAAAGAATTTAATGAGTTAAAATATATAAAGAACTTAAACAGGCCTCCTGAAACAGAAGTTTAATCTTTCAGGTCATCCTGCTCAAAAAATAAGTAAACTGTTGGCAGGTGCTTTAGAGAGAGAGAATTTAAAAATTTAAAAGTATATGGTAATTAGTTTTGACAAGTTTTTAACAGAAAACCATCACACTAATATTGTACAGCCAGTTACTGCCACCTCCTTACATAGGGTGGTTATATTAATTGTATGTTTTGTATTGCCTCATTTAGTCACTCACAGATGTTGGACTGAGTTAGAGGACAGGGTAAGATTTTCAGAGTTCAGCTTTTCCTAATAAAAATAAGCCCCACTGTCATTTTCCTGCCTTACTGGTGAACAGCCCAAGTAGAAATGGATAAGAGTAATACATAGGTCTCAATTTCACTGATGAAGATATTGCATTGTGCAAGTTAATAGAAGTTAAAGGAAAGAGGTACTGAGCAGCAGTTCAGCACATGGTATCGTGGTTTACAATACTAATGATGAGGATATTATATAGCATGCGAATCAATGTTCAAGCTTAGTATAAACTGAGCAATTGGTAAGGATTTTCTCCCCTCAAAGTTGTATAGGTTAATCCATGAGGTTTTTTGGGTAGGTCTGAGATGAGTGGGACAGGTTGTTTCTGTGGTATAGCTTTGCATAGTCCCCATTTGAAAGTCGTTCTTACTTGAGGCCAGCAGACCCTCATATGGAATCTTTGTCTCCCAGCCTTGGTGCAGATTGGGACTGCATGCACGGTGCTGCCCACTCTTGACAGATGGCATGGAGCCCAAGCCTTCCATATGCTCCTCTGTTCTTAGGGAAGGCACGGGCAGGCAGGCAGATTTGGCTGGTGCAACTGTGATGTGGGTGTCTCTCAAGCAGCATCTCTGTCCTTGGGCTATTCGGCACCAGACCATGTTCCAGCAAGTTGGGCACACTCTGCGGTGGACAATGCAGATAGCAGGTCCTGTCCTTATTTGTTTGGATATAAGTCTATGTGTATCTCTGGAACTTTTAATTAGCTCGCTTGAGCAAGGGTGATCATGGATGAGTATAGCATTCATTTCTACAGGCTATCAGGTATCTTGCTATAGTAGAGAGGAGGGAATTTCCACTGTTGTTGACTTATTCTCACCAAAGATCCAAGACTGACACACTATTCTTTCATAAACACAGCAAAATGTTTTCAGAAGTGACATTCTCCCAAATGAGAGAACCTGCAAATTTTGCATCCAAATGTAACTGATCTTTCTGAAATAATTTGATCTGTGTTGGTATGATTTTCCTTGTTTTATCTTTTCTTCCCCCTTGCAATCATTATTTTCAAGAATTGAAGACTTAATCGATATTGAAACTCTCCAAATTTACCCAAGAATTCCCAGGAACAGACCAATCACATCCTGTTTGAGGATTTAGTTCTATAATGCCCCCTTTCAGTTACAATTATCAGTTTCAATCTTTGTTCCTTTTTAGTCTTCTTTATTGCTAAGTGGGCTACTCCTTCCTTGAGATGTGCTGTGGAAAACTTCCATTTTCTTTACCAGGTCCTCCGCTACTTTAAACTTCCATGAAGTCCACTTCAAACGCACTTTGAAGCTCAGTTATTGTGTTTTCTTTAAGCACTCTCAGTTATTCTTGCACATAATTGTCATAGTTGTGCTTATTCAACTCAGCTTATAATAAAACTTTTAAAATCCTTTTTTAAGAAAGAAGCTATAGTGACCCTTGGAAGGGCTTTTAATTAAGGCTGTTAGTGAGTTGTTAAGGAGGTAAGACATAAAGCAGTTTTCCAGTCCAAACTAATTGTAGGATTTCCATTTGTCATTTATTTGAGTACTATTCTTTTGGTGTCTGTTTGGAGGAAAAAAGAAAAACAAACCTGATCCTTATTGTGGTATGTTTTTAAGCTAGCAAGACATATGGTGGTCGATTAGGGAGAGAACATAATTTTAGACATAATATATTCACAAATAGAAGGCTAACTGAAGAGAAATTTAGTTTAAGGAGCAA
>NW_004444158.1:1641247-1645396 GCF_000243295.1 Trichechus manatus latirostris
GTCAGGGCCCTCGAGACACACCAGAATCCTGCAGCCTGGTGTTCTGTTTGGGTCCCAACCTCTCCTCTCCCTAGCTTTGTATTTCTCCAGAGAGCATATAGCAGACTCCATATTTACCCGGTGTATTTAAATAGGAGCAGCGGTGGTTCAGTGGTAGAAATCTCACCTTCCATGGAGAAGACCAGGGTTTGATTCCTGGCCAATGCACCTCTTGCGCAGCCACCACCACCACCCATCTATCATTGGAGGCTTGCGTGTTGCTATGATGCTGAACAGGTTTCAGCAGAGCTTTCAGACTAAGGTGGACTAGGGAGAAATGCCTGGCGAGATACTTCTAAAACATCAGCCAATGAAAACCCTATGGATCACACAGTGCAATCTGCAACCTATCATGGGAATGGCATAGGACCAGGCAGCGTTTCATTCCATTGCGCATGGGGTCACCGTGAGTTAGGGCCAACTGGAAAACAGCTAACAACAACAACAACATGTACTTAAATATATGTCTGTATTTAAATATGCATTATATCCCATCTGTTTATTGTGCATCTCTCCCACTAGATGTAGGCTCCATGAAGACAGGCCTTGTACCTGGTCTGTTCCCTGCTCTATCTCTAGTGCCTTGAATACTTTCTGTCTCTTCCTTGTGTTTGTTCTGCCTCCCCCACTAAATCGTGAGACCCTGAAAGGAAAGAACTGTCTCATCCATTTCCATTTCCCCCACAGCACCTAATGCTGTGCTTTGTACAGTGTAGGTACTCAGGAAAAAGTTACTGATTTGAATTGAAGTTGTCCCACCTGAAGTGATAGGACACATTAGGTAATAGTACTTTCAGATGGTTGGGAACACAGGCCATCTAATTTCAGTTTTGTAAAGGTTAGATAGGTGGTTGGGTGGCACAAATGATTAAGTGCTGGACTATTAACCAAAAGGTTGGTGGTTCAAACCCACCCAGAGGTGCCTTGAAAGAAAAGCCTGGAGATCCATTTCCAAAAGGTTTTCATAGCCTTGAAAACCCTGTGGAGTACAGTTCTACTCTGCACACATGGGGTTGCCATGAGTTGAAACTGACTCGACGGCAACTAACAATAAAGCTTAGATATCCATAACGGAACAGATAAGTATATACTGAAATCTTTCCTTTTTAGAATAAAAATGGACCAAAGAAGAATAAGCCCTTAGCTGTTAATCAGACCATTAAATAGCATACATCAATGGGTTCAGAACTTTAGCACGCATCAGAATCCCCCAAAGCACTTGTTAAGGCACAGCTTCTGATTCAGTAGGTCTGGAGACTGAGAATTTGCATTTCTCACCAGTTCCCAGGTGATGCTGTTGCTGCAGGTCCATTAACCCACTTGAGAACCACCCACCACTCACCTTTCATTGTTCTACACTGATTTGAATTATGCAAATTTTTAAGTTCTGGCATGCTCGAAACCTGCGGCAGCTACAGATGTTGTCGATTTACCTCATTGGCATCCAGCTGAAGTAGGACAGGAAGGGGAAGTGCTGTAATTCAGTAAAAGACATCAGGTCTTATTTCGGTTCCTGCTGAATGTTTCATGAAGTAGCCTTCAATCAGCTCATTAGGAAATGGACTTAAATTGCCATTCTGTAGGATTGTTTTTCCAGACTGCTATTGAAAATTTGTGTAATTTCCTTGCTGGGTGATTCAGTTAGCTACAACCCATCATGTCACCATATACCCCACAATGAGCAATATCTAGTCATGAATAAAATGAAAGTGAGCAAACAACTTCCTAATTATTCTAAATGTTCTAATCCATCCATTGACAGAGTCTAGGGAATACATTTCTCCTGATAACCAAATAAAACAAAGGTTCTATTTCTGAGGACAGAAGACGAAACTTGCTTTCACTCAGGATCCAAACCTGACCTTCTTTGCATGATTAATAGCTCTCAGCCCCTTCACCACCCTCAGAAAAGAGTGGGTTTTTTTTCCAATTGTATGAGATAATTTATGCAAATTCAATTCAGTTCAACAAGCATTTATTGAATATTGATGATAAACCAAGCACTGTGCTAAGTAAGAATAATTCAATATGTATAAGACCAGCCGTCATCCTAAAGGACTGCACAGTCTATGTGAAGCCACAAATGTGTCCTAAATATGGCTTAAAATGTGTCTCAAATGTGGCTTAAACTATATGCCCGGGAAACGGTGGTTTCCTTGCCTTTTACTTCTGAGGGAAACCAGGTTTACCGGGTAAACATTTACCATCCAGAGCTTTCTAAGTGAAGAGTTACATATTTGCACAGTATGCACTCATCTCATTAAACTAGCTCTTTCTCAGCTCACAGCTGGAGAAATTAAACTCCTAAGCATTTAAATGTCTTCTCCTCAAGCAATTTGTGGGCCAAAACCAGGATTGCAACTATGACTCCTTCTAATTCCCAGAGAGCAATCGTCCTTGCAGGTGGTGTAGAAGCCTCTCACCTCCACCCAGCCCTCTCCATTGCCTTTCATGTTTTTTTTTAGACACTACTGATGACGTCAATAGATTCCTATTCTGATTTTCTTCAACATTGTCATATATTTAGCGAATGAGATAGCCCTTCCCAATTCTTTATTTCTATCCAGGAGAGAAGGTGAGTCATCCATTGAAGCTTGTTACAAATGCAGCTCCATAATCAACATCCCCTGTATGCTGCAAAGGCAGGCACTAGCAGATGGCAATGGTTTCTAATCACCAATTTTGCCTCTATTTCAAGTCATCTTTAGAGTTTTAATTGTTCTGGAGCCCACTCAGAATATGGTAAAGCTCTAGTCTACTTGAGGTCACTTACCCAAATGTTTGTGTTTTGTTCTAACTGGTCATCCAATTTGAATTTGGCCTATCAGAAGCAGCAGGATTTAATGGATGAAAGTTTTGGTCTGGGAACTACTTTTTATTTTATTTTTATTCAAACACCACTCAGCATGCACTCTTAAATTACTAAATTTCTCTGTCTCTTTATTTCCCCTCATTCTACAGGTGGATAACAGTAATACAGAAAATGCCAACAAATGTATTACATTTTCACTTCTTTGGAAAGGGGGGCATGGGGTAGGAAGCTATCCTCAGTATAACATCTATGAGCACAGCTTGTATGACTCTAGCATTTGAGTAATGATGTGATAATGCTCATTGGATATAGATGTCTTAGTTATTCTTAGATGTTAGCTAGGAGCACTAGCTAGCTGACAGAAGACATTCATTTCTATAGTACATTGACTAGACTTGTGAAAGTTTTTAATGGAAAAAAAAAGGCAAATGTTTACTTCCTGTCTGATACCGTGAAAAAATGCACTTGCAAGTACTTCTTATTGAATTCATCAGAAATGTTACTAGACCAAGAATGCTGTGAAGTTTTGCCTAGTTTGAGCCTTGAACTTGAGTTGGCTTAAAAACAGGGAAAAAAAAGTTTCTTTTGGAAAACTCAAAACTGATTGAACATACCATAATTAGATATCTACATAAGAGAAAAATCCATGTATAGAATACTGATTTCCAATATGGAGTTTTTCAGCATTCAAGGTAAATAGAAAGGTGAAATTATATAGAAAGAGTCTTTTAAGGCAGGCAATCAACAGTAATTTAATACCTTATGTGTGTAATACACTGGAGAGACACCCAAAATGAGCATACACATATGCTCCCTGATGTTCAAGGAATTTGCCATCTGTTGACCAAGACATTATTCACTGGAAAAACCTAGGGAAAGATAAATCTGTAAGGTTCTACAGTTCAAAGTGTTTCCTTCCTTCCTTCCCTTCTTTCTTTCTCTCACTCTCTTTTTTTATTCAACCACTAGCTCAATGAAGTAGAAGGAGCAGGAATTATCATCATTAATTAATAAAAGACAGGATCCCTGTTGGTGCAGTGGTTAAGCACTCAGCTGCTAACTGAAAGGTCAGTGGTTCAAATCCACCAGCCACTCCGCAGGAGAAAGATGTGGCAGTCTACCTCCGTAAAGACTAAAGCCTTGCAAAAGTGGTAACTTTGGTGAAGGGTGAGACAGTACACAGTACTGGAGAAGCCAGCACAACTTGTCCAAGGAAAGGTCTTGGAAGCTCCATAGACACATCCAAACTCCCTGAAGGATGGAATTACTGGACTGAGGGCTGTGGGGACCATGGTCTT
>NW_004444158.1:1645933-1647346 GCF_000243295.1 Trichechus manatus latirostris
CTAAATGGGCACACCAGTCCAGGGGCAAGGATGAGAAGACAGGAGGGGACAGGAAAGCTGGTTTGGGGGAACCTAAAGTCGAGAAGGGAGAGTGTTGACATGTCGTGGGGTTGGTAAGCAGCATCACAAAACAATGTGTACTAATTGTTTAATGAGAAGCTAGTTTATTCTGTAAACCATCTAAAGTACAATTTAAAAAAAAAAAAGACTACAGCCTTGGAAACCCTACAGGACAGTTCTACTCTGTCCTATAGGGTCGCTATGAGATGGAATTGACTCGATGGGAACAGGTATTTATTGGTTTTAATTAACAGAAACCAAAAGCAAGAAAAGATCTATAGTCAGTAACAGCAACAAACTAGAATCCAGTGTTCTTTGATGTTACTACTAGAGAGTTGGCTCCATTTAAAACACAGTCTGAGACTATTACAAGTTGAAGTTAATGCTTCATCAAGGTAATATAACTAATGACATTAATTTGATACAAAAGTGAGGATGAACTCTATTACTAGTCAAGGACTGAAACCTTAACTTCCATCCAATTGCTTGATGTCTTAGTTATCTAGTGCTGCTATAACAGTAATACCATAAGTGGAGGGCTTTAAGAAACAGAAATTTATTCTCTCCCAGTCTAGGAGACTAGAAGTTCAAATTCAGGGTGCCAGCTCCAGGGGAAGGCATTCTCTCTCTGTCAGCTCTGGGGGAAGGTCCTTGTCATCAATCTTCCCCTGGTCTACGAGCTTCTCAGCACAGAGACTCTGGGTCTAAAGGATGCACTTCAGCTCCTGGCTTTTGTATCTTGGTGGTATGAGGTCCCCATGCCTCTCTGCTCGATTCTATCTTTTATATCTCAAAAGAGATGGACTCAAGATACAACCTAGTTCTATAGATTGAGTCCTGCCTCATTAACATCATAGAGGTAGGATTTACAGCGTATAGGAAAATCACCTCAGATCACAAAATGGTGAACAATCACATAATACCGGGAATCAGGGCCTAGCCAAGTTGATACACATTTTTGGGAAACACAATTCAGTCTATATCACTTGGTTTTTGTGATCTTCGGTCTTGAACAAGAGCCTGAATCACAGTCCACCGGAATTAAAAGCAAAAGTCTATAGTTATACTCTGTTTTTGAGATGCTTAAGAGAACTTAAGTGTTAAAAACCTATCAGCCATGACTGATGCAAGTCAGTCTTTGTTGCCTATAATGGAAACTCTCACTTCGGAAAGGAAGATCTTCAGTAATGGAGTTTCAGCTGTCTAAGACGGACTACTGTTACCACCCTTTGCCTTCTGGAGCAAAAGGCTGTCATGGCAATTAGCACTCAAGTTGTTTTAAGTACAGAATTATCACTATTAGATTTTCTAAGGTAAAGAAATGTTCACTTCTAACTTGTGCTCCCAAATACC
>NW_004444158.1:1648232-1650154 GCF_000243295.1 Trichechus manatus latirostris
TACCTCTAAAGAAATGCGTCATTTGATTATTTATTTATACTTCCTAAATAGGTCACATTCATGCTCATGCATATATCTCTTTCCCATTACATTATTTCCTTTCTTTGTATATTGTGTTCCTCTCATTTTGCCGCTGAGCCAAGTGAACAGGGAATTATGTCTGATTCAGTGTTCAGTACAGTGTCTAGAACATTGGCACTGAATAAATGTTAAAAATAACAGTAGCAACCGCATGTTGCTTTCACAGACCAAAAATTACTTCAATGCAGGTAGAGTGAGTTAAAAATTTACAGTCACAAATCATATGTGTGGACACATAACTTTTTAAATTATTTTTCTGTAGCTTTGTTTTCTATAACTAAGTTACACTTAGCCCAGTTCCAGTCAATACAGAGAACTCAGGATATTGCTGCCATAAAGGTAGCTGTCATTTCAGTGTGGGGTTCTCTCTTCAGATAAACATTTGGTCAGACTGGATATTCTGATGGAAGACCCACCTAGTGTCTGAGATCAGGAGTGTCTCCTTTCTTTGGCCACACCCTGGCCTTGCTGGCCTCTACACTGAGCCTCATCCCTCCTGGTCATTGGAATCTGCTCAGAGGTAGCTGGGCCTGCTTGCTGTTTGGGTTCTGTATGCTGTCAGTTGTTGCCAACACCTGTGACCTTGCCCAGAGGTAACCTTGGGTCATGAAGGGGGTGCATCTGTCCTCTACCCCTACCACAAGCCTCTTCCTCCTGCTCTGGGACCCTTCAGCCCTGCTGTAACTGCTCAGGAGCCATCACCTCTGCCTTCCTCCCCCCAAGAAGTGAGGGGCTGTCTGAGGCCACTCATCCACCAAGTCAGCCCAAACCTCCACCAGTTACAGCCTCAATGAAGCCTAACCTTGAGGCCTCAGACCCTTTGGAGCACAGCCCTACTCTGACACACATGGGGTTATCATGAGTCAGGATCGACTCAATAGCAACTGGTTTTAGTATAGGCTTGCCATCTTTCCAAGCCTGAAATTAAGGCAAGAAACCTGAGACACCTCAGACCTATTTTATCTGAGTGTCTTTACTGCCACATTAGGTTTTGACTTTACGCAACAATCATTATTTATACACTGTCTTCTAAACTGTGGTTTAAGAAATAATTTAGGATGGCTATAGTTTATTTTTTTGTTTGTTTGTTGTTTTCTACTGGATCAAGAAGTAAACTATATTACTTAGTATGCTTTTAGTCTAAATAGGATCAGAAACACTGGTCTCTAGTTTTGTCCCCATTAAACTCCTTTGGTCTCCACGTAAGGGTTTTATCTCTGACTTCCCTGGTAAGAAAACACTTCTGTAGAATTATCCTTCAAGTTCTCTCTTCCTTGGTCAACTTCATACACTGTGCTCTGAGTCTCAGAGACTCTGGCTTTCTCTGTGCCTGGTCCTCCCAGTTGAAATTTCAGGTGTTCATAACTACTGCAGCTAAGCTGAGGGTTGCTTTTCCCTGCTCTCTCTGCATCCCTTTGTGGCCTCCCTACCCTGGGGCAATTAGCTTCACCTTCAGGTCTAGTTTTAATGGAGAAAGGAGACAGGGTACTAAAGAATCAAGAGAAGTAAAATACGGCAATAGTGGTTCATAATATTATCCTGCCACACAGGAATGTGGCACTTTTCTAATAATTTAGATAAGTATTTTTAAATGTTTAGACAAATAGTAAAAATCCTCTTAAAATCTTTGATCAATTTATACAGGTAGTTAGTCGACTATTTATAAAGGCTAGATAAAGCAGACTCATCTAGCAATGCATTCCTCAAACATTTAATTTTAAATGAAAACATATAAATGTATATTCATTCACTAACCTTTTCATGGAAGACCAAGGCTTGCTTTAAGTATGTATGTATCTACCTACCTATCTTTATATTTATTGGCAAATCAACTCAAGTCC
>NW_004444158.1:1650524-1655145 GCF_000243295.1 Trichechus manatus latirostris
TCAGAGGGCATGAAGAGCATCCACCAAGCTAGGTTAGGTGGAGTTTTGTAAAAAGGGTTTCTACTGTACTGAGAAAAAAAAAAATACTGGACATAAGATAAAGCAAAATGCAAGCTATTATAATTTCTCAGAAGTGCCCTCACACAGTGGAAAGGGCACATTTTGATGGGAAAGGGAGAAAGCAGAAGTGAGGAAATTCTGGATTCTAGTTCTCCCCTGACACTGGTTCATTAGTAACCTTGGGTAAATCAATTAAACTCCCAAGCAATGTCTTTTTTTCTTTTAAATAGTCACCTCTAAGTTCCCTTCCATTTCCGATTATAAGATGATTTCTACATTCCCTTCAGCTTCAAAACCTATTATTCGTACTTACCCAACGTCTTTGTGAGTAAATTGCGGTTTATGTGAAAGGAGAACGAATTTCCTCATCTGTAAAGTGAGGAGCTTGGAATAGAGCAGCGATTCCTCCGGTAGGGTCTACAGAACAGTAATTTTGAGAAATGGTGATAGAAATTATCAAAAAGATCAGTGACCAAACAGTTTTAAAGAATGCTCTGGTAAAAATGTTAAAAAGGCTTCTTTCCTGCAAAATGTCACAGCCTTTTATAGGCATTGTGAATCTCTAAAGGGAAAGTGTAATAGCCAACTCTCCCCAAACATAACTACACCAAATCTCTTTTTTTCAGAACCACCCTCAGGACCAGAGACCCACAGAATACACTTTGGGGAAATTCTGGCCCAGCTATTTCCATAATCCTTTCTAGCTCCGAATTCTCTGCTTCGCTGGTGCCCAAAGTGCTGCCTCATTGAGACTTTCAATAAACAAGGTATTGGAAATCTCCTGAGACGCAACTTTTAAAAGACAAAACCCTGAGCAAAGTCAGGAAGACAGATGGAAAGCTACCAGAACCTTCTTTAGACATTCTCTTTTGCACCAAGTAATGAACACGCCTGAACTTGGTCATTATAAAGAAATTTGTGTATAGTATTGAAAATGATAGAGGGGACTTCCAAATTATCTTTATAAATTCTTTGGTTCCTGCCTTTATGCACATGTTTCAACGTCCTGATTTATGTTTTTAATATCAGTGAGAAGACTAGAGAAAAGACAACAGAGACTAAAGATAATAATAATAGTGACTAATATGGCTGGGATTTTCTATCAGGAAACCTTGCAAATCTATGCACGTTCAGTAGAGAATATATCTATCTATGCCAAATGAGTGAGATGTGCGTTTTTATTCCTTTTATACTTAATGTACAAATTGTAAGTGAGCAAGAACCAAAGTATTTCATGAAAGACTGGATGACCTCAAGATTTCTTAAGGAGTGTATAAAATAAGGTTTAATAAAAATAACATTTTAATACATTATCAGCTAACAAAACATTTGATTTTGACATCTTTGCTTTAATTATGAGGTCTATCTGTTCCTCAAACACTGATTCATTAAGTGGTTAAAATCTTAAAAATCAAGTGCTTTTTCTCCTGATTTGAATAAATTCTTTAATCATCACATAAAACCCACTGAATGGCAACTCCAAGAACACTCATGATCCTGCTCTATAGGCTGAGGCTGGGGGAGGGCAGGGGGAACACAAGGCAAACTCCGAGGCTCCATGCTACCAGCAGCATCTTTAGAGGCCCCAGACTAGCCTTGGCTCAACCTAAGGCTAAGGATCCCAAAGGAATAAATAAAATTCCTAAAATCCTATTTCCCGAAAGTTTGAGGCCATTCTCAAGCCAAGCCAGCTTTGCTGCAGGGATTCTGGACTTAACCAGGTGCGTGCCACTTACTGCCTCATGACCTTGTGTCTGTCACTGTGACCACAGAGCACCCCAAGCCTGTTCTAGACCAGACCTTGCACAGTTGGCTCACAGTAGGCTATGGCATAACGCCACATATCCTCATTGACATCTGTCTGGCCGTCCTCTGAAAAAAGAGACTAGTCTACCAGGTGGTCCTTTCCAGCCATTGGTTATTTAGGGGATTCGTTCCACTGATATAAATGCTGCACCCGAGAATATATCAACTCAATTCTGTTAGTGGTGTAAAGGGAGCAAAAGGAAATTCTCACTAAACTAGGGTCAGAAAGGAAAATTTTCCCTCAAGCCCAGAGTTGTAGGTTTAATTATTGGTGTTTCCTTATGAAAGTGACCCATTTCTCTGAGAGATCACTAAGCAACAACAATGGACTCAAACCAACAATGATAAAAATGGCACAGAATCGAGTAACATTTCATTCTGTTATACGTATGTTATATGAATAGGAGCCAACTTGACAGCAACTAACAATAATGAGGCCAATATTCAGCCACAGGATAGTCTCTATGTTTGTTTTTGTTTTTCTGAATAGTTCTAGAAATACTGAGGCATCTGGTATGTAACAAAAGCAAAAATGAAAGGTGAGAGGCAGCTATTGTAGAGGGATATACTTTGAAATGTATTTTGTAATAATATTACTTGGCCATGAAAAGAATTGTCAGTCTAATTAGTCCACAGAAATCTTAGCCTTCTTTATGTTCCCATAAACATCCAACAATATTAGACCCAGTGGAGTTGCCCATGACCACACACTATCTATATGGCTGTTCTTATTTATGGTTGTGTCTATTGTTAAGAGAAATTTATAGGGTGTGATTTATCTGAGGTTTAAAATATATATTGCAAAGAACCAAAGGATTATTTTTAGGGTAAACACTGCCTTAAACCCGTTGCTGTCGAGTCGATTCCGACTCATAGAGACCCTACAGAACACAGTAGAACTGCTCCATAGGGTTTCCAAGGAGCAGCTGGTGGATTCGAACTGTCGACCTTTTGGTTAGCAGCCATAACGCAACCTAGCTCTTAACCACTGTGCCACCAAGGCTTCAAACACTGCCCTAGTCACATATAAATGTATTATGTCTATATATTATATTTATAATGTTGTTTCAATACTCTTGCCTCTGAAATGAAGGAAGGTATTTGGACTAGATTATAAAGAATATTCTTTTGAAAAACATTTTTTAAATATTATTTCATTTCTGTTTTTAAAAGGAGGTGTTCTTCTGTGGTCAAACTGGGTCATTTGTCATGTTCAGACTCCCAGTGAGCTTTGCCTTCTGCTATGTTTGCTGTTCGGTCCTTCATCAGAGGTAGCATTTATAAGCAGTGCACTGATTTCCCACATATCCTTCCCACCGTATAGCCTCAAATATCTCCATTCATTTGTTAATTCAGTCAGTGAGTTACTTAATCAACAAAAAAAGAGTAGGGATGGAAAGGTGTATAAGAATTGGTTCTTGCCCTCCTAGAGCCTGCAATCTGAAAGAGAAAATAGGGCACTTCGAGAAACACTGAAGGAATATCTTAAATATAATGTGGGCATGATGAATATTTCCCCATAGCCAAAGGAATGACCAAGTTTGAAGGAGAGACAAATCACTTCCAAATGGAACAAACAGAGAAGGCTTTATGGAAGGAGTAGGATCTGAATGGGCTTTAAGGGATAAGTAGGATTCTGAAGGCTTCCCACTAGGGGAAAAGGCTGGTGGGCAGGAAGACACTAGGTATTATCTACCAGTTGCTATTGAGCCAACTCTGACTCATGGCAACTCCATGTGTGTCAGAGTAGAACTGTGCTCCAAAGAGTTTTCAATGACTGATTTTTTGGAAGCAGATTGCCACGCCTTTCTTCCAAGGTGCCTTTAGGTGTATCAAACCTCCAACCTTTTGGTTAGCAGTCAAGTTGTGTTAACTGTTTGCACAACCCATATCTAGTCTAGGAATCACAAATACCTCCATGATTTCTGCAGAGGAACTTGCACTGATACATGTGGAAAGATAGACTGAGCCAGCCTTTGGAGGACCTTGAATGGCTGAAGTTGGAGTTTCTTGTTAGATGAGATGAAACCACAGCACATTTTTGAGTAGGTGATGCTGATGCACAGATGTGGAGCTGGCAGAAGATCGAGGCAGGAAGGTAGCTTAGAATGTGAGATAATTGCAGGAATTCAAACTTGAGACAGAGCCAGCTCTCTTGTGGAAGTTGTAAGAACTGAAAGAAGAGAGGAGGTCCAGGAAATATTCACTTATCCATTAAATTAATATTTATTGAGCCCCTGATGTGTGCCAGTGTTTTCCAAACATCCATCAGGATTTGTACCATATCCACTTCTATCGTTTTTTTTTCCCTTAATATTTCTCTACAAATAGACTTGTTTTTAATAAAATGCATTTGTATTAAAAAAGAAAATATGACTTCCATTTGCCTTGCCTCAAACAGAAGTTAACAATAAAGATAAGAATAAGGAATATAAAACAAGTTACTCACTTCAGGTAGATGGATGCATGCTTGCTGAAGCCTGCTTAAAAGGGAAGAAAGGAAATGTTAAAGAAGTGTTAAAAACACACATCAGGACTTCTGGACAACATGGCGCTATAGTCAGAAGCGCCACGCCGTCCCTCCGCAGCAAAGATCAAACAGTCACATGTCAATCCTGAAACCCTAACCATCAAATGAAGAGATAAAGAACTCAGCCAAGCACCAAATGGAATAAACTGACCAAGAACAGAGCATGAGGAGAGATATATGCAGAGGTCCCCTATCAGCTACTGCAGCATGGATCCGCCATCTTGG
>NW_004444158.1:1662068-1662869 GCF_000243295.1 Trichechus manatus latirostris
TGTCAGTCCATCTCATTGAGGGTTTCCCTATTTTTTGCTAACCATCTACTTTACCAAACATAGTATCTTTTTCTAGCAATTGATCTTTCCCAATGACGTGTCCAAAGTGAGTCGAAGTCTTGCCATCTTCACTTCTAAGGAACATGCTGGTTATATTTCTTCTAAGACTGATTTGTTTGTTCTTTTGGAAGTTCACAGTATAGTCAATACTTTTTGCAAACACCAGAGTTTGAAGATATCAAATCTTCTGTATTCATTTTTCACTATCCAACTTTCCCATGCATATGAGACAATTGAAAAGACCATGGCTTGGGTCAGGTCTGCCTTAGTCATCAAAGTGACATCTTTGCTTTTTAAAACTTTAAAAAGTTCTTTTGCAACGGATTTGCCCAATGCGATCCATCATTTAATTTCTTGATTGCTGCTTATCGTTGTACTTAAATGGAATTTTGTCTTGATACAGATTTAGCTACAGGAAACAGTACCCTTCAGTGGTCAGAGGTAAAAACAGCTTTGGACAGTGGTTACTATATAGTGGCAAACAATGTATTACATTGGGTGAATCTGCTGCAAAAGACCCCTTTAAAGTGTTCAAAATCAAAGATGTCACTTTAAGAACTAACCTGCGCCTGACCCAAGCCATGGTGTTTTCAATTGCCTCATATGTGAAAGCTGGGCAATGAATATGGAAGACCAAAGAATTGATGCCTTTGAATTATGGTGTTGGCAATGAATATTGAATATACCATGGACTGCCAGAAGAATGAACAAATCTGTCTTTGAAGAAGTACAGCCAGAATG
>NW_004444158.1:1664634-1665838 GCF_000243295.1 Trichechus manatus latirostris
AAGCTGTGTTCATCGCTACATCCCGGAGCCCTGCAACTATACTTGCCACTTAGTAGATATTCAACAAGTATTTGTTGAAAAAAATGAATTAATGAATGCTAACTCTTTTATTAGCTTTTGTAGATAACTGAGAAGTGACTATACATTAACTCACTGCTATATAGAGACTAAAAACATTATCCACATTTTATACAAAGGCCTTGGTGGTGGGAGGAAGGGTATGAGTAGCATCAGCCTTGGGCGCAGCAGCATTCACAGGCTGACCTCTTTTCTTACACAAAATTGCTCTCTGATATTCTGAGTTGTGATCATGACCTCAGGGTCACCTGTCCATTCCCAGGAAGCAGTTTGCTGATTAGACTATTAAAATGTTTAAGCTGGATTGATCTTTTTGTATCAAAAAGAGATAACATGATGAAGTACGGTAGCTTTATTTTTTTTATTTTCCTTCTTTCTTTTCTTCGTTTTTCTTTTAGCAGCTAAACCTTTCTTCAAAGGGAAGTCCCAAGAACCTTGGAGCAGTTCTGATTGGAGAGCGGGCCTGCTGCAGGTGTCCTAAAGTTTTGTGGAACTTAGCTAGAAGCTATTGATAGGGCAGGAAGAACATGAACTTTCAAGTCTCACAGACCTAGCTTCAAGTCCTAGCTGAGCTGCTTAGTAGTTGTGTGCCGTTGCCAAGTTATTTAACTTCTCTGAAACTCAGTTTCTTCATTCGAAGAAAGGAGATAAATAATGTCCAGTTTGTAAGAGTTACGAATAATGTGTATAATATATAATATAATACTCCTGGCACATAATAAGCCTGTAATAAACTGGTTTGTCTTTCACAGGATTCAAAAAATTCCAGTGAGGTAATTCCATAGCTTACTGAGTGACCTTGTAGCCTGCTACAGGAAGAGAAATCTTCCCTATTGACATCAATTTACTCACAGCCAGATTCTAACCAGAAAGTCCCTCTGCATTCACAGATGTACAGAGAATTTGGCATGGAATTCTCTAGAACAGTTTATTTAATTATTGCAAGTGTAGCTCAAGGGTCTACAAGTGCTTAGGAGGCTGATGAATGATGAATGAGCCGCAGAAGAGGTGCAACTTGTGTGGTGTGGATGAGGCAGAAAAGGAGGCTTTGGTCAGTAATCTGCATTAGTCACCTCTCAGATATTTTCCGATTAGCAATGTGCTTCATCTTTGTACAGTACCTCCA
>NW_004444158.1:1667316-1668769 GCF_000243295.1 Trichechus manatus latirostris
AAAATAAAGTTTTACTGAGTTGATTCCAACTCATAGCGACCCCATGAGTGTCAGAGTAGAACTGTTTTCCATAGGGTTTTCAATGGCTGATTTTTCGGAAAGAGATCACAGGCCTTTCTTTTGAGTTGGACTCAAACTGCCAACATTTTAGTTAGAAGCTGAGCCCAATTGAGAGGTCTTAACACTCCCTAACTTCTGCATCTTCTAGACTTCTTTTTTTTTCCAAAAGCTTTTTACTTAGTGCATAACATATGCAGCATGTACCACACAATCTAGTGCTTGATTGAATTCTGACTTGTATTATTTCTTCTCTGATTGTTTCAGGTTTTTGTGGTTTATTTTCTTAACTAGATTATAAATTAGATAAGGTCTCCCCCATTTTTATGTTGCCTTTAGCACAAGCAGTATTTTAAGATGATGCTATGTTGTAACTTACTCTTGAGAGGAAGAATAACAATTTGCTCCATAAACCAAAGTGAGTATTTTAGAGACCAAGAAGCACAAAGCCATTGGAGAGTGTGTCATATGGAAAGGATACAGGAGCCCAGTGTCACTGTGTAAGGAACAGGGAGACGAGAGAGAAGGCTGTCTGGTACAGGGAATGATCATAAAGTTCTCCACTTTAAGTCATATTCAAATCTTTAGATCATATCACAAAGTGTGGAGGTAGGGAGAGAATTTAGAGCTAAAGAATGGCACAATCACAAAGACCATATTAAAAATCACACTGTTAGCATTATGGAGAATAGTGTGTGTGTGTGTGTGTGTGTGTGTGTGTGTGTGTGTGTTTGACAGAGGTGGTGAGAACAAAGTCATGGTCACATAATGACTAAGAATATGCTGGGTTCAAAACATACTAACTGTATGATCTCAAACAAGTTATTTAATCTTTAAAAGTGTATTTTCTTATCCATAAAATAGTACCTATCATATAGGATTGTTTGAGAATTAAATGAAGTAATGCATTTAAAGTGGTCAGCATGTGCCCAGTACATAGGTACTCAAAAATGTTTGTTATTATGATTATTGGAGGCAGAGAGATCATTCCTTTTTTATTCACTTTATATTTATTGATTACTCTCTTTTCCTTTCCAACCAAATCCAGAGGAAAAATAATGAGTAGAGGACTAATGAGCTTTGGGAGTAGAGCTGAGGTAGGACACTGGGAATTTGTCACAGCACCAGTCTTACCTCCTATGACTTTCAGCAGTCCCTGTGTGGCAGGAAAGAAGGATGGTGACATCGCTCCTTGGCTTATATTGTCCAAAATGGATGAGGCAGAAGGATCATAGAGTAAGGACACTGAGGATACTAACAAAAAAATGTTTGACATAGTGTGTCACTAATGTGTTTTTTAGGCTGACAAGAGAAGGAAGTGAGACTGCAAGGGGCTGACAGAACCAGAGAACTGAGGAAATTATCAGGAGATCCAGAAAGCAGTGATACTGGGAAT
>NW_004444158.1:1670082-1671454 GCF_000243295.1 Trichechus manatus latirostris
CCTTGTAAATATATTGATACATGTAAGCTGGGGTTACAAAAAAATTTTTCCTTGTTATAACTAACTACAGGGATATTTTTATAAAGAATAGTATATTTCTGCTGAAACACTACAAAAAAAATTATCTGAAGATAGAGGCAGAAGGAAGAAGCAATGTTTAAGAAATTGCAAATCTAATTCCCATTAGCAGCAACCATTGCACTATGGGCCTTTTGAATGAGGAAAACAAAGTCTACTCACCTTTTTTTTTTTCCTTTTTTTTTTTTAAGATTTCTAAAACGCTTCATGCAGGCACTCATGTACATGTCTTGATTGTAAAGCCCTTTTATGGACAGTTGTCAAGAAAACTGTAAAATAAGGGCTCAAGTAATCCAGAGAAAGTGTATAATTTCAGACTTGTCTATGTTTGAGGGCTACCGGAGAAGGCAGAGCTGAGGGAAGCAGTGACCCTCAAACCTGCACAGTCAGCACATCACCAGCATCTCTTGAAGAAATAAATGTTCTCAAGTAGCTTGATTCTCTTATGAGGGTGGGGTGCAGGGGCTAGGGGGATGTCTGTGTGTCTTATGAGTGGAACAAGCAGTCACTTTAAAATAAAGAAGTAGTTGTGTGGACTCCTGAAGTTCTCCAGTCTTGGCTATTCATGACCCTTGTCTGGGATCCCTGGTGTAGCCACAGGAATTCTATAATGATGGATCCAGATGAAGCTATGGCCAAGGAAAGCAGCCCTCACCCAAGGAAAAAGACTCCGTTGTTGTTATTAGCTGCCTGCTGAGTTGTCCCCCAACTCATGGCAACCATATGCACAACAGAACAAAACAGTGCCCAGCCCTGCACCACCCCCATGATCTGGTGTGGTCAGATCGTTGTGGTCTATAGGGTTTTCATTGGCTAATTTTGGAAGTAGATGGCCAGGCTTTTCTTCCAAAGACTCCGTAAAACGGTGAAAATGACTAGCTGCAGAAACTGCCAGTCTCCTCACCTTATACATAGCCTCTGACTACCTCCCATACAGGCAGGCATGGATGATAGTTTTGAAAGAGCACATAGATTGTAGAACCAATAATACATAAACTTGTATAAAGCCAAGTAAAGATGTCTCAGCCAATTCTGATGGGGCTGTTTCCAAGGCTGCCTCCTAGGTGGACCCTCTGGGACATAGACCACTTTGGTGGTGGTCCTATTATGCTTGAAGTTACCCTGGCTGAGCAAGAGGGCCACCTTTACTTGGATAGGTAAGCTTTTCTGGGCCTACCATGATTCTGCCTAGGACAACATTCTGCCTTGTCACCCTGGGTGTGTAGCCGGCCTGACTAGACATGGAATGTTTTGTCAGACAGCTCATCTGTTTCTTCCCCTGGGGTTGCATGGT
>NW_004444158.1:1676686-1677697 GCF_000243295.1 Trichechus manatus latirostris
AAAATCACACTATGCTTAATTTACAGAAATTATCATCTGTTACATCATTTAATTTAATTCATTTTTAATGGCCTTAAAAATGCCCTTCATTTGCTCTGCTTGTCCACAGGTAACATCATCTTATATGAAATGCAGTTCACATATTAAAGATAATTAAATACCGAATACCTGATTAAAACGATCTTGTACATTTTAGAGTAAATATGTATGATTCATGTTTTCAGCTCTTGCCAGTTTCACAGTTTGTTTAGCAGAAAAAAATCCACACAAGACCCAGCTGCTTCAGAAGGAAAGTTTGAAGCATTATTTCATATTATTTTATATATTGAGATTCTGTTATATATAATCACAAGACAGTATGTGACCATAATCCTACTGGATTGCCGTTTTTGTTTTTATTTTTAAATTCATATTGAAAAGACCTGTTTTATGGAGAGACACTTTCTCATACAATGGATTTTTCCATCTAAATTAGTTTTTTGCCACAGTTTTGCTTAAAAACATAAATTTAACCCTTTTAAGGAGTCCCTGGGTGTCCCTGGATGGCACAAATGGTTAAGTACTCAATTATTAGCCCAAAGTTTGGTGGTTCGTCACAGCCTTCAAAACCCTACGGAGCACAGTTCTACTGTGACAGACATGGGGCCACCAGGGGTCGGAATCAACTCAATGACAACTAACAACAACAACAAGGAGTCCCTGGGTGGTGCAAACACACACAGCTGCTAACCAAAAAGTTGGAGGTTCGAGTCCACCCAGCGGTGCCTTGAAAGAAAGACCTGGTAGTCTGCTTCCATAACATAAGCCACTGAAAGCCCTATGGAGTTTTTCAGTTTTCAGTTCTACTCGGAGCACATGAGAGTGATTTTTTGGAAGTAGATCTCCAGGCCTTTCTTCTGAGGTGCCTCCTGGTGGACTCAAACTGCCAACCTTTCGGTTAGTAGCCGAGCACATTAGCCTAAGAAGTAGCCCAGCCATCAAGGAACTTAAGCTAGAAGAGAGAGCCAGAAG
>NW_004444158.1:1679311-1680496 GCF_000243295.1 Trichechus manatus latirostris
TTTTCTCCTGGGTTCTAGTCTTGGCTCTAGTGTGAACTGTCTGTGTGACGCTGAGCAAACGATTTAGCATTTCTATGACTAGGTGCTCCTGTCAAAAAAATGCAAGAAAGCAAGCTGGTTTCCAACTCCATCCAGTCATCTGGAGATACTAGATATAAAAGTGCTTTGAAAAGCTTTAAGGCCTACATAAAGGCAAGGATTTCTTCATGTTTTGTGTTCCTCTTTTTTTCTGAGGGATCATGGATAGGGAGGAGAGGAAAGGGCAGTCTACCCAGAATTTTAAGATAAATCCACCTTTTTATAAAAGTAAACAATTTGGAAAGAGCACAAGAATGAAGATAATGCCCTTAGCCCTGAGGAGGCAGAGATCAAGCTAGTTTGGGGACTTGACAAGCACAGCTGCAGAGACCCAGGACAACAGAAAGGAGAAGAAAAAGAAGGGGGAAGCATCAATGCAATAAAATACAATTAGTGTCAACATGTAAGTCCCACACACAGACCCAAGGCAGACCACTCCTCCCCTGCCACAGCCTCCTGGTGTGTTCTCCGCCTGCCCTCTAATTCCCTTAAACCAGATTTCACCTATATAAAAGCATAATGTAGGGGGTTTATCTTCCCTACCTCCTCCCTCTAATATTCTAATTTTCCCCAACTCAACTCTCTGTAAAAATGACCCTTATATTTTTCCTTTTCAGAGTGTCTTTTTCCTCTGTTCTCCCCTGCTAGCCACATGTTTAAAAAAAAAAAAAAGAAGTTTTTACTGGACTGCAAAGGTATGATGCAGTCTTTTCCCATGCATCTTAGGAAGAAATGCAAGAAGTCACTCTTTCACTGAAAAGTTCATCTTCTCTCTCTCTTTGAAACTCCTTTTGACAAAGCTGGCTCACAAGTGCCACCACAAATCCTCCAGAATACGCCAGGCAGGAGGTCACGGGGCAAGTGCCAGGTCCCCCTCCCTAGAGTTTTCAGAAGAAGCCACCAACATGTGTATAGTGTCCACAAACAACACACAATCAAGGGGCATTTCCCACTAAGGTGGCATTGTCTGCTTTACTATAAGGCCGTCACATGTGTTGGTTAAGTCATCAAGAACAATTGACAGAATGTTAGAGCTAGTGGGACCATCTGATCCAACCGCCCCATTTAGACTCCAAGAAAGGTGAAAGACTTAATGGGTCACACTGG
>NW_004444158.1:1681743-1690572 GCF_000243295.1 Trichechus manatus latirostris
CACCCACACAACCTGGGGTCAGGCTCTTTCCCACGCACCCCACACAACCTGGGGTCAGGCTCTTTCCCCTGCACCCCACACAACCTGCAGTGAAAGGCATGAAGAAATGGCGAACAAGGAGAAGATATCTTTAAAATAAACATATTATTATTAAAGTTCTTCAGTATAATGAGAATGAAATCTTTGAAGATTTAAAGTTGAATTTAATATCACAGTAGTATTAGATCTCATATTATACAGATTGGGAAATTTTGTTTTTAAAGTATTTGCCTTTTTTTAAGCCAGTTTTTTTAATGAAACATTTGAGGCTCACAGAAGGGGATACAGGCAAATAAGTAAAACCAACACCCACTTATACATCTCGCAGCTGGGGAGATGGAAACTTGATTACAATGAGACACACAGGGGCCTTCCTCAATCCGGTTTCCTCCCCTCCAACCCAGAGTCGTAGCTAATTTGACTTTGTTACCCAAAGCACCTTTTTTTTAAATCCTGAAATCACTGAGAGATTGAAAGAAATTTAGTATTTTCTGTACTAGCTCAGGAAACCCTGGTGGCATAGTGGTTAAGAGCTATGACTGCTAACCAAAGGACTGGCAGTTTGAATCCACCAGGCACTCCTTGGAAACTTTATGGGGCAGCTCTACTCTGTCTTATAGGGTCACTAGGAGTCGGAATCGATTTAACAGCAATGAATTTTTTTTTTTTTTTAATACTCACTTAGGCAATAATCAACCCTGAACCAAGCTGGTTGAAACCTTTAAATATGAACTAAGCTCGGAGTCTACACACACTCAACACCCATCGCCATTGAGTCAATCCGACTCATAGCGACCCTATAGGACAGAGTAGAACTGCCCCGTATGGTTTCCAAGGAGCACCTAGTAGATTTGAACCATAGCTCTTAACCACTACACCACAAGAGCTCGGAGTCCTCACTTTATTTAACAGATAACATTGATTGAGCTCTTATTCTGTGCAAGGCTTTGAAACTGAGAAAAATAAAAAAGTATATTATTTTCTATATTTGAGTGTTGTGGCCTTGTATATTAGCATAGAAACTGAAGGTAGAACAGTGTGCTCTTTCCAGCCAGGGTGCTAGAGTTGAGGAGCTTCTACGAAGAGAGAGCTGGGAGAGCGGTGCATTCACAACGGAGGAAGGAGAATGGGCCTCCTCCTCCTGAGAACAGCAGGGTCTGCTCTTCAGCTCTCCCCTTGCTTTATAGGAAAGCGCAAGAGACCCCGCCATCCCATGGAAGCTCTTCTCAGGAAGAGAGAGGGAGCCAGCCTCTGCCAGCCCCTGTGCAAAATTGCATTTATAGACTCATTATTGGGAACAAATTTGGGAAAGCAGAGAGAGTCTTGTTTGTTTTATCGTATATGCCTTGATTACTGACGAATATTGAAACTGGACTGGCAATATGTTTAACTTCCATATCATGAGTTTTAGAGGATAAAGCACTGAACCTCAATAAGCGGATCTGCTCTAATTGCTGCTTTGCCACTAACTAGTGATACAGCTGCAAACTATCATGTCAGCTCTCTGGGCCTCCTTCCTCTGCAGTAAAATGAACTGCCTCTTCTAGAAGGCCTAAGATCTCAGTCCAAATTTTTAAATTCATAAGTTTCTGGAGAGTACTAATTAGAGTAATATTCAAGAGTTGTAAGGCCTGGAACTCACTTAATAAATGCCTACTAAAAGTAGGTGATTTTCAAATGTTATCTAATTTGCTCTTTAAAATTCTATGAGGTATTTTATAGTTGAAGAAAGTGAAATTTAGTAAATTAGGTTAAGTCACTGGCCCAAAGACACATAGCTAGTATGTGGCAACATGGGGATCAAAACAGATTCGCTGCCAATCAAAGCCTGTATTTTTTCCATCTGCCTTTCCCAATCCTGACCCCTCAAAACACAGAGCAGATAGGGAAAGCAGTGTACATCAAATACCTATTATGCGCCAGAAGCTATATCTCAATGAGTACCCAAAACAACTTTCTAAGGTAAGTAGTTGTGGTACAATGGATCACTTTTATATGGCCTTTTTTGCCATGGTCTTATAACTCCTGCTAAATGACTTGGTGGGATTATGCTAATGAGGTTCTTATCGCCCACCTATGGGATTGGATAGCTTACTAATAGTGTAAATAAGGCACATGGCACCCTTGTGGGGGTGAGACCATGCAAATAAGGTATATGGAACCCTAACGAGGGGATTAGTAAGTTTTACCATCCTGCTAGGCTTAAAAGAGGAGCTGTAACACAGAAGACAGCAAGAGATGGTGGCCCAGCCCTAGCAAGAACGAGAAGCAACAGCAGCAGAGACAGAAGAACCAGGAGACTGGCAGGAAACAGTGTGATGGGCTTCCTGGCCCACAGAGTGAGAGAGCTGAGTGCCTTCAGGCCGAGGCTTCCTGGCGGTGTGGGGTGCCCTGGGCACTTATTGGCCAAGCTAAAGAGCTTTGTAACACTTACCTGAGCAGGGCAGAGGCCAGGCTGAGGAGCCAAGAGCCAGAGAGAGGTCAGCCTTCCAGCACAGCAGAGAAGAGGCTGTCCTAACACAAGAACTGTATCCTGGGTATTTTCTGATCCTTAACTGTAACCTGTTACTTCCCTAATAAACCTCATAATCTTGAGTATGGTCTGTGAGTTCCGTGTGGCCGTTGCAACACATTATTGAACCCAGCAAAGAAGAAAAGATTGCTGTGGGAGGAAAGGGTGGTATCAGAATTGGTAAAAAGGTTGGAGAGAGGAGGTCTGTCTGACCTCTGCCTCAGAGGAATCAGCCTTGGGTGGTTGATCTTGATTCTTCTCCCCTCCTGTGAAGTTAGAGGAGGTCAGACGCCTCCGCCATGCCATTTTTACAGTAGTACTATTTACTCCTATTTTAAAGATGAAGAAACTGAGGCACAAGGGATGAAATCATTTGCCCAGGATCACATAGATAGTACATGGGAGAGCTAAGACCTGACCCTGGACCTGTCTGACTCCACTATAATATACTACAGAAATAGAGATACATGTACTTTTTTAATTAATTGTTTCATTCTATAGTGAATTGTATGTGCACATGCAGTTAAGAGTCTTGGGTATGAAATGTGACTCTCCTTAGACGAGCAATGGAATGACTAATTATGACCCTGATTTGGTTCAAGACTGAACAAAGTTTAAATGAATACTAGCCAATAATAGGATCTAAATACTAGCAAATTAGAATTTCTGGATTATCTCTCTTTGTAGAATTATCACTTCAAATTAATTGAATTGAGGTCTTTGGTGTGATTATACAGAAAATGAGAGATATTATAGGTATTTGGCTTCTGCCAGATATTGATTTAGGAATCTAATACTGTAACTTAAAACCACAGCAAGTTCCAGTCAATACAATCAGTGACATGTGCTCACTCCCAAGCTATTTGTAGTTAATAAAAAATTAAGGGCTCCTTTTTTCCAATATTGTTACTTTTAAATGTCAAGAATCAGATGTCTGTTGTTTAGAACTATTGTACCGCTGCCAGTGACTGTCTGTATCAGGGTTTGGAGCAGGGACATGGATTTGAAGACACTAAAACTGTTTAATTCTCAGTTGAGATGTGGTTGGCTTTTATACATTTGGAATAAAGCATTTATGGCACATCTCAGGGTAAGTGCTAATAGTTAAGTACATAAAAATAAGAAGGGGTTCAAGACAGTAAAAGTGGTTTTGTTGTTGTTTTGATTTTGCTTTGAAAAACCTAGATTCTTGGTTCTGTATTATGCCTCTTTATGTAAACCTTATTGTGTTCAATGCCTGTCTTATAAAGCCATTCAGAGGAGCAAGATTTTAGATTTCCAACTGTTAGCCTAAAAAAGATCCCTTCCAACCGTGGATTTTGCATTCACCCAGCAGCAGAAACAGGAAAAAGGGAAACAAAACGCTCTCCGGTAGAAGTAGAGAGAGAGAAGCAGAGAGGGAGAGAGAGAGAGAGCAAAACCGAGACAGAGAAAGAAAGCTCTCTCAGATATGAAATTTTAGGAGATCAAAATGATCGACCTTTTTAAGGCTGAGTGGGTTTCTTCAGTTTGTGTGCAAGTTTCAAGAAATGGAAGGACTGACCAGGTTTGGGTACAATTCTTTTTTTACTTTGTATTTGGTGATGGTGTGTTGTTGGTTTGGGGTGTTTTTTTTCAGATGGGGGGGATAATTTTTGTTATTTTATTTCTTGTCCTAAATAATGGCTAGTAAGACTGAAGTAGCTAAGAAACTAATGTATGCAGATAGTAAGAAAACAGGTCGAAACATCAGATACCTACAAATCTGTCTCAACAGGGGCTGTATAAAATCTTTAATTGATACAGGTGATCTCGTGAGGTGCTGCTAGAGGACATTATGTGTGCTAGTCATTGAAATGTGCTTGGACGTTTTCTGGTACAAGACTCTTTTATGCTTACTGTTCTTTTGCAAAATTAAAATTTCTAAGTTGTTGTTTTCTTTTGTTGGTTGGTTAAATAAGACTATGAAAGATCACTGAAGAATCATTCACAGCAATCTTGAACCCAGAATTTCTTTTTCACTGTAGGTACAACTATTTTTCAAAATTCTGTTACAGATCATTTCAATCTTCTGGCCAGTTGGGTTTTTCTTTCCCTGGCTGAGTTTTTCCTTCCTCTTGTTTTAGAACAATTTAAATTATACTAATTCAGTTAAAACTACTTTATGTGAAATTTATGACAATGTTGAACAATTTTATTAATGACTTAGCTGCGCTGTTTCCTTGCTGCCTTTTTTAAAAAACCTCATCAACCACATTAATTGATGAATTTCTTTATTCTTAATTTAAATTGCCTTAATAGCCTAGCAAGTGAATGTCAGGAGGCTTGAATATATTTCCTACGTGGCTTTGCATCATCTTTTCCTTAAATGTCCCTGATCTTGGTAGAGATGCCCTTCTTCACTGATAGAAAGATAAGTTTTACTCCTGCCCGACTTTCACTTTGAACGTGGAGAGAGTGATCAGTGGCAGGATCCTGGTCATTCTTTCTCTCTGATTCTCTATAATTTTCAGTATTGCCCATATCCAGTTAATGGGAGGAAAAACGGACAATTGTCAAAACACTGAGAAAACAAGGGTCCAGAAAAAGTCACAGTAAAGGGAAGATCAAAAGTCAATAGAAAAGCCTTCTTGGAAGTTGTTAAAGAAACGTTATTCTTCTTGGTCTGCACTTTTATTATTCTAAAGATATTTTTAGCAATACCAAAAGTGCTTGGTTAGCCAGAGTCGGAGGTTTCTGCATGTCACACACACTTCCTGATCCCACCGAGTTCTCATCTACTAATTGAAGGTAAAACACTGATTAGCAAAGAGTCAAAGAGAAAGACTGGCCTTGGATCATGCAGTGGCCAGTGGACTTATTTTCACTTTTCCATTCTCCTTAAAGGACAGTTTGCTTGATTATAAACTAAAAACAGTAACCCAAGGTAATCATTCACCGTTCTGTAAGAGAGAGATGCGTCCATAATCTCTGGTCCATTTGAGATCATGGCTTTCCACAACTTCACACAGTGACTTGTGAATGGTAGGACACAGTGGTCTTCTGTTTGACGTCTTAGAGGGCCTGCTAAAAAATATATGTAATATTGCCAAGCTTACTTTGATTTGGTGATTAGGTTATGGTTTTCACCATTTCTGTTTTAGGTTGAAAGGCAACAACGTCTTAATGGATTATTGTGAACTGAAGTTCAATGGCAGAAATCTTTTGCTTAGGCTTAGCGTCGTTTTTCCCATTTGGAAGAGCATGTATTGCTAGGATCCATGGCCATAGATTTTTTTACTTATCTGAAATTTTGTATCTATAACTTTTCCCCTTGGATAAAAATTGTGTGCACGTATAAGTTCACATCCAAGGCTCCTTTATCTGCTTCCCAAGACCATCTTACCTCCTCTTCTGCCAGCACCCTCTGGCCCTAGTAACTGCCATTTGAAACACATTCTGGCACAGGGAGTTTTTTTTTTTTTTTTTTTACCTTGTTTTGGGAAATGTATGGTTAAGTATTTTCCTAAATTCTTAAACTGAAACCACAATATTGCAATACAGAAGTGGTTTGATTTTCTTCAATGAATGATTTATTCTCCCCCAACCCAGTCCTCTCTGTTTGTAGCCAAAAAGTAATGATTAAAAAAATAATTAATCAATTACACTTACACAATTGACAGAGGTAAAGGAGGGAATGTCGTGTAAAAAAAGGCGTATCATCCACTCCTTCTGTTACTTGTGACTGATTCCTTATTTGTACTATTTGTTAATGCTTTTATTTTTTGGAGAACGCTCACATGACCAAGGAAAGAACTTTCTGAGTCTCTGGTCTTTTAAATGTAAGAATATATTGACTGTCTTTAAAAATTGTTGTTGTTATTTTTTACTGGCTGAAGTTTAGCAATTTGCCTGTCTCATTTCCATCTCTAAGATAAAGAGACTTCTAATTACATTTGCAAAATGAGTTTTCTAGATAGGTCGGTTTTTTTCTTTCATGTACATTAGGTCACTGTTCTCTCCCAACTGGAATTTGTACTCATTGTTTACTCAGACTTAGGATAACTTCCCACAAAGTTTCAGGCTTATGATATGGCAAGCGTGTCCATGAAGCCAATTATGTGCAGTCTAGATTTGCTGTATGCGTGTGTACAGGGCCATATATATGCACTACAGCTGCATGGACATTCCTGCACCCATACCTCTAAGATGTGCGTTTGTACATACGCTCTATTAGATCTCTGATTAATGGAATAAGATCCATTTTAAATGTACTACTTCACGAAGTCCATCTAAGACGAATGACTGATGTGGGGAAACAGGTTTTTTATAGATCACACTTAGAAAACTAATCACCTTGCTTTTAAAGTGATTATATCATCTCAGACCACCAGTGTAGACTAGTTAAGGATGTCTTGCGTCCCTCGTGTGAGGATAAAGCAGGTCTTAGTCCCCTTGATACAAAGAGATATCCAAAAAACAGTGAAAGGAAATAACTTCTGTACCCCGTATTTTTTTTAACCCCTGTTGAATATGTCCCTGCAGGATTGCTAATGTCTCCCTAGTTTTACTCCCCAGGACTCTAAAACCTTAAGACATGTGATTAACGAACTAGGCATTTTGAGTTTTTTTCTCCCCAAAAATGGCAGCTTTAGAATTACAGATCCTCAGCATTGAAAGTTCATCTCCATAGCTTCCCATTCGTGAACACTGCGAAATAAACATAGCTTCTTTCTACCTACATATTTCTCACCTTAGGATCACTTCATCAAAGAAAGCTTTGGTACAATTTAGTCCAGCCCACTCTTTTTAAAAATGAGGAAAACAAATCCTAAGGAGACACCTTGACTTATACAAGATCAGTCATGTTGTCAACAGCAAGGACTAGAACTCTCACCGCCCACCTACCCGTCCTGTTCTTTCCCCATGAGGTCTTACACAGCTGTGAGAACACTCAAGGATATTCTGAAGACTCTAACTAGCTTATCCATTCTTGCCACATCCTTTTAAGGCAGTGGGGCCAAGTCACAAGAAGGCAAAGGGAGAAAAGAACCAATCTGAAAGTTAGATTTAAAGCATGTTTGTGGCTTACAAGGCTCAGAGATGAAGACAATTGTTAACTAAATAATTACCTGCAATTTGTAATTCTATGGTTACAAACAGCAGGATAGTATTTTTAGCTTCTAAAAGGAGGAAATGGGTGTGTTTCTACCGTTACCCCTGGTTATGTTTCTACTGTTACCCCCGTCAGTCCCTCCTGCATCCCGGAGGTTTCATTATGAGTAAACCATGCACCAAAGGAGAACAAATGGAACCCTACTGTCCACATTTGGATACCTGGTCTCTAGGCACCGATGTTCAGAGCCTCAGGACTGGATTCCGAAGAAAGCAACTTCACTCTTTTGGCAACCAGTTCTCCTCACCTGACTTTCCTAGGATAAAAATTGTTAACATAGCTGTGACTATCCAAAGCCTAAATCAATATACATGGTGTGGCATGTATAAGAGTATGTATTGGGACAATCAGAGCAAATATATTAAGTTGGGGCAACTCTAGAGATCTCAGAGGAAGAGTGCACAGGAGATGCCTAGGGCTGTAGGCAGATTCCTTCTAGGTCACTACATCTGAAATTGAAAAGTAAATGGGAAGATCTAGCTCTAAATTAGAAATGCTATGTGATGTATTATAAAATGCCATCAGTATGGGGTAAAAATGAGCATAATAATATCACATGCATCTGCATCTATCCAAAAAAAACAAACCCATTGCCATCCAGTCGATTCCGACTCACAGTATATATGGTCACCTGTTCTTCATAGAATATTTAAGACAATGGGTCCTTAAGTTTATGTGCACAGGACTCATCTTGACAGTTTCTATAAAATGAGGATTTCTGCCATCAACCCAAGAGATTCTGATTCCATAGATATCGGGTGATTCTGATACGCAGAATCAATTTAACAGCCACACTTTTAAGTAACCCAAGTCCAGGGACTATCAGGCTCAATTTATCATTTTATTTACTGAAGGGGGCAGTAGAGTCTAATAGATGGAAACATAGAATCATCTTCAGATGATCTATTTGCTTTAATATTGCCACTGACTTCCTCCATGACTCGCACTCTCCTTACTTAATGCTTCCGTTTTAGGTCTGTAAAATGGGCATGACAATATGACTCTGAGTTTGTTTCCAGTCTCAGAAAAAAAGCTTAATTTCAGATTTGAAAAGTAAATGAAAAATATAGTATGACTATGTTTTAAGTTTACAAATCCTCAAATGTTAACATGTTTCTCCTCTTCTTCATGTGCTCATGTACCA
>NW_004444158.1:1691181-1692566 GCF_000243295.1 Trichechus manatus latirostris
TTCATTTCTCTTTATGGCTGAGTAGTATTCCATTATGTGCATGTACCACATTTGTTTATCCATTCATCTGTTGATGGACATTTGGGCTGTTTCCATCTTTTGGCTATTGTGAAAAGTGCTGCAGTGAACATTGGTGCACACATCTCTGTTTGTGTTTCTGCTTTCCATTGGGGTCAATCTTTTGACAGCTCAGACTCAGTGGGTTTTCCCATGGCTCAGTATTTAATGATGGAACACAATTATTTTGACCTCTTCAATCTTTAGTTGGTTCAAACAAAATCTGCTTTTCTTTTTACACCCCGAGTCTATTAAGATCCTGTTGCCTATTCTAGGCAGTTTTGGTAAGTCAGCAAGACAAGTTTCATAAACAGCAACAACTATGGGATCTATTTTCAAGGGGACTCCAGCCACCCTTCAGCACCTCCTCTTTTGGCCTAACAGGGTTCTCTGAGTAGTGTTTCCACCGTGACCACTTTGATAGGTAGGAGTTCTTCAACGATTACCAGCAAATGACAATGGGCCCTTTTCCATCACTTTTCTTTGCTCAGGCTCAAAATCCCTGACTAACTCTCTCCATTCTCTGAAGACAGTACCATCATGCTTATAAGGCTATAGAAATTAAAGCAGAGCAAGTGAACTCCAAAGATCCTCTCACAGGATCTCTCTTCTCCACAGAACAATCAGAAGCTCAAACTTCCTCAGCCAGTATCTGCTTTGGTAGTTTAAAGACTACATTCTTCACCTGATTCCCCATTGTCACAAAAAAAGAAAGAAAGAAAAGAAAACCCTTCAGAATTCATGGGAAGACTGGGTTATGTTTGGTGAAATTATATCTCTTCTTTATGAAGAACTGAACAAATATTCTTGCCATTTTTAGTTATAGAAGTGGAAACAAGTAATACAGATCCTCCTATGGGCCAAGTAAGATCGCTGCTAGATCACCTGAGACCTGCAGTCCACTCTTAGAAGGCCACATGGTACCCCAAGTTGTACTATGGGCCTCAGGCTCACTGGCAACCACCCACCAGAAAGAAAGTACAGAAAGAAGCATCCCTATAGGACTTTTTCTATTAAAATATCTTAAAGGATTCCAACTACTTGCAATTCTTGGAGAAATCGTGTCTTTTTTCTTCTCTCCTTGACTAGTAGTTTAGTTGGTTTTCCTGTAACTTAGAGGGTGTCAGTGAAAGTAGCTGTCATTTGCTGCAAGTGAAGCCAGAGCTGATGAACATGACTCCCATGTAAAACCTTTCCCCCCTCCCCGCAACACTCCTCCAGCCTCCTAGTTGATTTTAGTTTCCTGTTCTCCCACCTCTTGGAAGTATTCCATGGCACGCTGAGCAGACACTTTTAGTCAAAATGCCTATAAAGAGCTGATTTTCCTG
>NW_004444158.1:1693041-1694138 GCF_000243295.1 Trichechus manatus latirostris
TAACAAACCTGAATTTTTTAAATTTGAGTGATCCAGAACCATAACCAGAATGGGAAAAATTACAAGTGAAAGCCTTGGAATGGGAGACTCAGAAGAGGCATCACGAACCCTTTCAGGAGCGTGATGTGTGAGACTGGATTATTGACAGGACTGAGGAGAGTGAAACACATTCAAAGTGAAATGGTCGGCTGCCGTCTTTGAGTGAGGCACCGCTGTTTTCAACTCTGCGCAAAATCCCATGGGCAGGAGATTTGGTTGCTATGCAACACATATGCTGCCCTTGTTTTCTAAGAGGGAGATATGTTTCTAGCAGGGTTTTGACCCGTAATTTTTCCCATTCCAGTTATAGTTTCAGTTCACTCAAATTTTAAAAATTCAGGTCTGTTCTGGTGTTGCTTCCTCAGCCATGATTGAACAGGGAAGAGCCAGTTCAAAGCCCTGCTCAATATTTGCTTTCATTGATCTTAGCGAATCTTAGAAATCAGATATGTATGGTTAATTACACTCCTTCCTGCTTGCACTTCCCCATCCCTTTATACTTGCACCCTTTTTAGCAAAAGAGAATTGGGCTCAGCAATACTCTCTCCTTCACCTTTCTTTCTTTTCTCTCTTCTCTTTCCTTACTTTTTGAGTACCTAGTTTATTATATAATTTGTATTAGGATACTGGTCCAAAACCATCATTTTACAGATGAGGAAACTGAGGCCCAGAGAGATTAGCTGACATTCCCATGACCCCTTTACTGTACAGAGTGGTGGAAGAGCAGTGACAATTGGGAAGTCTTTCTTGGTTCCTCTTACCCTGTGTTATTGTCCATCAGTCATGTAGCAAGAGCCATTCATTTATCTCAGTGTTCTGTATACACAAGAAATTCTGTTACCTGCCCCACTCCCTGCCTTTTCCACTCTAGTCACTTGGTCTAATTTTGTTGTGGCCCATACCTAGCCTATTGGAAACATTTCTAAAGATTGCATTTTGTCATACCTTTCTCCATATTAATTCCCAGTGAAAACACTCAACCAATACAAGCAGGTGTTCAGAGGAACCTAAAAGATCCTTATTTGTTGTTGTTGTTAGCTGCCATCAAGTCAACTCTG